>NW_006399805.1:16553014-16584567 GCF_000299155.1 Elephantulus edwardii
GAAGAAGTACAGGTTGCTTTGAAGGAAATGGCAAAAAAATAAGGCTCCAGGAATAGATAGTGTAACACTGACATATTTCAGCTAAAAGATGCTGCCCTGGACAGGTCCTAGAAGGGCCAAAAAGGAGGGATAGGCCACACTCTCTACCTGCCTGGAGTCCACACTGAAGCCTGGACATCCCTGCTAGAAGAAGCCTCCACAGAAAGGTGGTCTGCTAGCTGGGACAGAAGTCAGGAACTGTGTCCTGTCCCTTGGGAGCAGGGCTGGCTGCTAGCCAGAAAAGCCAGTGATTTGACCTCAGCAGCACAAAGAGTCATTAGCACCAGCTTTCGTCTGAGAGCAAGCTGAGCAGCAGCACAGATGGCCTGAGGCTTGTGGTGACGGCTGACCACTGTTTCCACAGCCAGGGTGCTGTTGACCGTCTATGTCAGGTCCAGCCTAGAGCCTGGCTCCTTTGAGTCCATGGTGCCCGTGCGGTATTGGTGGACCACACAACACAGCTTCTCCAGTCACCAGCCCTTTCTTCCGAGTGCCTCTGGTAGCCACACCCACAGGTAATGGCTGAGCACGGGAAATGATGGGTGTCCCCGGGACTCCATTCTGGGACCTGCCTGAAGCCCCACCCTCACCTTCTTGGAGCCTCGCTGTATGCTGCAGTTCTTGCAGGACACATTCTTGCTGTCCCAGTGGTCTGCAGCCCCACAGGTGAGGCACAGGTCAGGGTCACACTCACGAACAGCCAGGTAGCAGGGGCACTGCTTGGTGTTGCACTGTGCTTTGCAGCGGCAGCCAGGAAAACGGTTCTGGCCTGGGGAGACAGGCCAGCCGTCAACACTGCCCACACAATCCCACCCCACAGCTGTTCATCCTCAGTGACCCCCCTGAGAGCCCCTAGGGTGGGCATCATTTTAAGGCATTTCATTCCTGTGATCAAGCCTGAAAGAGGTAGGCTCTTGAGGAGGAAGCCAGTGAAGCTGCGCCGGGCAATGGACAGCCAGTGAGTGGCCAGTGGGCAAGCAGTGGACAGCTGAGCTGCACTCACACTCAGAGCTGCACTGGCAGAATTTCTCACAAAAGTTCTGTGCGATGACACAGGGGCAGGAGCTGTCACAGGGCTGCCGGGGATGATCACAGGGCTGGTAGTTGTAGACATGGTTGGAGGACCCGTCTGGATCAGAAAAAGGAAAGCAGTTCTGCATGCAGCTCACCTAACACCAGAGCCTTGGCCGCCAGCCACCTCCCCTGACCCACTGACAGCACAGCGTCACTGCACGTGCCTGAGTGCCCACGTTCCCACCCCAACGTGACTCCAGCACACCCTCCATCACAGACAGACCCTGCACGTCCAACCCCACCACAGCCACGCCTGCCCAGCATTCCAGAACCCAGCAGAGCCCAGTGTGGGGAGATGCTGACCCTTTTTCAGCTGTATCTTTCTGCAGTGGGCAGCCCACAGCCTGTAGAGACAAGAGAATACACGGTTCCGACTGAGAATGCAGGGTCCTGCCACCCAGGCCCAGCTGGCAGGGTACAGTGACTGGAGCCACTTGAGTACTGCAGCTCTGGTTGAGCCCACCCACAGAGGGGTCCTGGCTCTCTACACCCAGTTACCAGCTGGACTGCGGGCCCTACCCCCACCGCTCCCAAAACAGCAGTCCCCTAAGGTCCATGGTGCGCAGTCCCGGCTCACCGGTGTTTCCTCTTCTTCTTTCTGGGAGGCGTGTCTACATCCTCAGCAGGGACAGGTGCAATGATGCTGGACTCCTTGACTCGAAACTCATACACCTGACAAAACAGTCACAGCGTGAGGGTGTGTGACCCCCGGACCCACACATTCAGGGCCATGCCTCACGGCCCCTCTGAAGGGCAGCAATGCTGGCTGTGGGGACACTGGGCAGACCCCGTCCCTCCTCTCCTCCAGGGCGCAGCCCCCAACAGGGAAACCGCAAGACAACCTGAAAATTCCATTCCACTCCTTCCCAGAGGAAAAGGAATCCACTCCTTTGGAGAAGCTGAAAGGGCATCAGCCCTGCTCACATGATGCCAGTGTTAAGAAGCTGTGGGCAGCACATCCCCAGAAGCCAACCTGTCTGCACGTCTTGGTCCCAATGAGCCGCGCAATGGCGCAAAAATTGTCGTAGTAAGTGCCGATGAGGACACGGAACATGGAGGCCTCAGCACCACTCCACTCCACGCTCTCTGGAGGCTCAGCATTTGGCTTCATCTTGATTGGTGTTTGGCACCGAGAATTTGCTTCTGAAAAGTCAAAGTTGCACAACCGTTGACAAATTCCCACCAGAAGAGTATTACTAAGTAATCATTATTTAGAAGGGCCAAAGCCACGTCAGGAACCTAGGAGCACAGAGGGAAGGAAACAGGACTGGTAACCAAAAGGTCAAATCCACAAGCTGCTCTGAAAGTCAAAGATGGCAATCTCCCTCAATGAAAACCAAGCACCTAGGAAACAACCACCAGCGAGCCTCTCAGCCAGAACATGGGCACGATGGGATGTCGTGTCCACAATGCCATCACATGACATGTATTAACCCACCACCACCAGGCTCCCATCCTGAGCACAGAACACGGAAGCATCAAAGTGAGAGAACGGACAGTGGGGAGAGAAGTGCCAAGGCAGAACCCCGCCGGGACAGGCAGTATCCGTGAGAAGCGGCTCGCTCACCCCGTGAGGACAGGATGTGGGAAGCGGAGCACTGATCTGACTGCCCTTTTCAGGACAAGGAGGGATGATGCTGAGGGCACTGACTCGGCCCTGTCAAGATAAGCAAAGCAAAGCAACGGCAGAAGTGCAAGAGTGGACAGCGTCCTACACCCATGCTAGCGTGATGCGGTGGCAGGCCTGGAAAGCTGCTCATGAGACCAGTCACCGGGGTGGTCTTGAAAGACAAGGAGCCACAGACTCCTCACCTGACGAGCTAGATGTCTCCTCCTTTTTCTCCTCCTCCTCTTTGTCATTGTTCTCCCCGCCCGTCTCTGCTCCGGCCTCCCGGTCACTGTCTGTGTCCTTAGACTCCAGCACGTTGATGGTGGGCGTGCTGGGCCGACTGCTGTTGTTGGGCAGGCGCCCCCTCCTCCGACCCCCAGGGCGTTTCGGGGGCGTCTTGATCCGCTCAGCTGTGAGAGCAGCAGCAAACTCCTTTGCTCCTTCCTACCCAGAGAAAAATATGACCTAAAGGCACAACTGTAGAACTCATCGGTGAAGAAGGGTATGAATGAGCCCAAACAGTTGTCAACCAGTCATTTATAACAAAGAATCAAATGCATAAAGACACACGCTTGTTACACGTGCATCTTCACAAACATGGCACAAACTTGTTACATGTGCATCTTTTGAGACTTTCAGGAAAGAGAAGAATTGTACATATTGCTGTAGTGACACAAGGTTAGGCAGGACATCCTGCACTGGGGTGAGGTCAACGTCAATCTATACTGCACGTCTTATGTGTTGACACAGGATGGCAAAGCTTACACTGGACAGAACATCAGGAAAAACCCAGCAGTAGAGAAGAACATCACAGCTGCTAAGAGAGCGCATCACCAGCAATGAGCAAAACTCTCAACAAGAGGGACAAACACGGTGGCTGCAAGCATGGCTCAAACACAGCAACCGCCACAGATGCCGTCTAGACAACAGTTCCTTCTGTTCACACCGAACACTGCCACGAGTTAGGGACAACGTCAAAGGAACAAGAAAGGGCAGGCATGGAGCTCCCTCTCTCAAAATGAAGAATACGATCTGTGACAAAATTCCAAGAATACAGAGCTGTGTCCGTTGCATACAATCCAGTAGATTTTAACTCACAGCATGACCCCATGTTCCCTCGGTGTGACCCCTGCTCCTGCACGGGGGTGGGGGGGGTGGGCTTGTTCCCTCCAATGATGGATGTGCCGCCACAGGACCCCACACTTCCAGACCCTGGCACCGCTTTGCTTCGTACAGTGACGTGGGCACGTAAAGCGCCACAAATGGGATGGCAGGGTGCCTGCCACACTGCATAGCCAACAGTGCAAAGGCTGTCCCAGTGATCTCAGTGTCAGAGAGAACACGTCTGGGAGCAGCCACTGGTTTCGTAATCCACGTCACAAAAACCAGTTACTTTTTTCTTTCTACAAAGATGGTGTCATAGGCAAAGAAGGAAGCAGCCCTTGCCCCTCCCAAAACTGAAGCCAAAGCAAAGGCATTAAAGGCCAAGAAGGCATCCTGAAGGGCATCCACAGACACAAAAATAAAAGAAGATCTACACGTCACCCCTGTTCTGGTGGCCTAAGATGCTGAGACTCTGAAGGCAGCCCAGATACCCCCGGAAGAGCACCCCCAGAAACAAGCTTCACCACTATGCCATCACCAAGTTTCTCCTGACCACTGAGTCAGCTATGAAGAAGATAGAGGGTAACAACATGCTTGTATTCACCGTGGATGTCAAGGCCAACAAGCACCAAATCAAATAAGCTGTAAAGAAGCTCTATGACGCTGACATGGCCACGGTCTACACCTTGATTAGAGGCTGATGGAGAGAAGGCCTATGTTCAACTTTCTCCTGACTATGCTTTGGATGTTGCCAACAAAATTGGGATCATCTAAACTAAGTCCATCTGGCTAATTTTAAACACAATTTTTTCTCACAAAAAAAACCCCACCCCTGTAACTTTCTGCACGTGCCACTCACCTTCATGACCGCAACAGGACAAGGTCGACCCATCCTCACAGGAATATCTGATTCATATGAGAATGGGTGGAAATAATGTGACACCTACACAGAAAAACAACTCTCCTTTCTCTCCAACTGCTGCCCCAGGGCCACAGCTCGCTACCTCCTGTCTAAAATCCGTTTTCTTCTTAATGACATGGGCTCACTACATGGGATGCCGAGGTCATCTTTTCAATGTTAGCATACACAAAAGTTAGACTTACAAAGACAGACAATAAAAAAGAACCGACAGACTAAAGGGGGGGAAACAAACCAACCATGAGGCGTTCAGCTTAGACAGAATCTCATGAAAAGTTGGGGACCCTGTAAACAGCCATAAAGACCCCACAGTAACGGAGTCTGCGCTTCTCAGTAGTAGTGGCACGCTTCCTTGATACTAAGAACATCTGTGTCACTGAGGAGATGCCACTGGGGAGGTCTTACACAGAGCACCAGTGAAGGCTGTTGGTCAGGCCAAAGAGGATGCTGCCTGCCACGACTGGTCCTGTGGTCCAGCATGCCAGTCCTGACCTCAGACCCCAGAGAGCCAAGCCTGGAGACCGCAGCACAGCTTACCAGATGCTGGTAACACTGGGGCCCACAGGGCTTGTTGTCAAGAGCAGTCTCCGTGTTCTTCCGCTTGTAGGTGTTAGGTGTTGCATGAAAGGCTACAAAGTAAATTGAAACAAAGCATCCAAACACAATTCTACACATGTGTGATCACCGCCCCACACCCCGACATCCTGACACACGCCATGAGGTAGAAGTAGACAGGACGCGGTCCTGCCACTGCTGATGCTGAGGGTTCTCTGAACCTGCATCACTAGGAAGCTGCTCACCCATCCACCCTACTCCTGCCCAGTCAAACACAGAAGAGACAGCAGCTCTCAGAACTGCAACCCGAGGTCTGAATTCAGTTCCTTCAACTTGAGACAAGCCAACTGTTTTTTCATTTTCCAAATCCAGCTCTCTGCATATTCCTTTATCATCCTTTGTTTTTTGAACTGCCCTTTGACATCTTGTGTTCAACACTTTTACCTCAGCACCTCTTCCACGAAGAGATGGAAAATGTGCCAGCCCCACCCAGCAGCACCAGCCTGGCAGGCCTGGCTGCACTTACGGTGCAAGAAGCAGTCATACTTGAAGCAGCGCCGGCAGAAGAGCGTGTGGAACGAGTGCAAACTCTGCTCCCGCTGCACTGACTTGGCATGGGGCCCATCAATGTTGGGCGTGCACTCGGGGGGCAGTGCCCCAGGCAGCTGCTGCTCCGTGAGCTCCTTATACCTGCAGACACGGGCGATACGCACCAGTCAGGATTCAAACTGTTTCTACACAGGAAAAATTGAGGTATCTTCCCCGAAAAGACAGAAGCTAGTCTACAATGTGAACACTCAGGCGATCATTGTCACACACAGCAATACTAGCATCAAATCCAGTGCTGTGACTTGGGCCCTCGGGGTTAAGAATGTTACAACCTGCACTTCACAAAAACACAAGCTGCACTTACCTAGCCTCAGGGTTGAAAGAAGCCCACAGCTGCAGAGCCCTGAGCAAGAACAGACACCTGAACTCATATGACCAACGAAGAGAAGTGTGTGGGCTTCATACTAACAACCCCCTCACTCACATACACCCATCCCACCAACTCTCCATGATGGACACACCCTTGTGGATGGCCTCATCTCTCTCACACCCCTTCTCATGGTCCATCTCTTAATACACACCCACCCCTCACATATACACACACATACACACCCTAACTGCTCCATGATTCACACATATGACAGCTCCACCTCGTGACAAAAACTACTACTTACACACGTCTAACCATTACCCCATCAACTGCTCCCTGATTCACACTCTCTCATAACAGCTCCGTCTCTCTTCACAAACCAAAAGCCCCATCACACATGCACGCACACGCGCGCTCACACACAGAGGGCTGTGACCACACCTCACACACACCCTAGCAGGAATCACCGCACACGGACAGATCACCGCACACAGGAGAACATAGCCTGTAAGTGTAGGTCTTACTTTTCCTTTAGTTCTTCTGCTGTGCCCTTGTCTGGAAACATGGAGGAAATGGCTTCAAAAATTTTATCAGAAGGAAATTTCCGAGGTGGACGACTTTCTTTATCTAAACAGAGAAAGATGAAGGAGGGGCAGAAGGCTGAGTATTAGCAAGTTCCAGCTTCCACTTTCTCCAGAGGAAGTTGAGATTATCCCGAGTTTTGTTTCCTTCTCTGGCATTTTACAGGAGTCTATGGCGCACTACTGGCTCAAGTAAATGAAACATAAACATCCAAGACAGAGTCTTAAGAACTCGGGGGCATAAAGCCCAGTTGGGCAGGCATCCCTCAGTAGGCTGTGGTCGGGTGTGCCCTCCTCTGTGAACAAAGGTTCTTTGTGTTATACGTCTGTTTCACTGAAATCACAATTCTCCCTCAATCGCTCCCCTCCACGGCCATCCTATCAGGCTCAGCTTGGGGCAGAGGGCACACATCTGAACAGCCCGCAGAGAACCCAGTGGACAAGGGGGGCTAGTACAGCCTCTACCACTGCTGATGGACACTGAGCTGCAACACGCACCGTCTCGGGGATCCTCCAGGTCTCTGCGCTTCTCGTCCCTGTCATCAGGGTCGTCCTCGTCACCATCGTCATCGTCATCACTGTACTGACTGAGAGCGCTCACCAGTTCCACGAAGATCTCGTCATTGATAAATCCACACTCTGAATGAAACACGGCACCTGTGCTCAGAGGAGTCGCAACACTGCTCCCCAAAGCGCCGCAGCTGTACCTTCCGACCCAATCATGCACTGCCAAGACCATGAGTGCTCCCTAACCAGCCTCTGGTTAGAGACCCTGGCTCTTCTGAGACCCCCAGCAGCCTTGTGGGGTCCTGGGAGGAGGCCTCTGTCCACCTGCATTGTCACCCACAGGCCAGTCCCACTCTCTGCAAGATGCCCGTGAGCATCCAATATGCTCCTGACACAAACATCCCCTCCAGTTCTACCAAGGAAAGCATCCAGAATCACGCGCTGTGAGCAGCAGAGGATGGTCACACCTGGAGGACCTTTCCTGGCCTGTCAGGACACCTGTCCCACTCAGTCCCTGGCCCCTTCCTGGAGAACATCCTGTTCACCTCTGTCCCCGTGCACCTTCCCGTCGTAGTTCTTGATTAGCTCCTCAATGAAGGTCCCATCTTGGTCTAAAACTTCGTCCCCCATGTAAGGAATGTTGTGTAAAACTGTTTCATCTTCCACCTACAAGCAAAACAGCGACACTGTTTAAAAGAAACCACATATGCTGTGTTTTAGTTATGTCTTTTTCTAGTTTGCCAGATCTTACATTCTGACAGCAAACCATCAAAAAGAAAACAGTTAAGGCTGCTCTCATCACACTGAGCTTAAGGCGGGGTTTCGCCATAGCAGGGTTCAGGGACACCCAAGGGAAGCAAGCACAAGGCTTGGACTTCACAGGTCCTTCAGGGTTATGGGAGCAAGCAGCATAAGAGGAGGCCACGCAACCACAGGCCAGACCACGGACCCCGTCGCTGTCCGACTGGGCTACTGAAGGTGAGCCAGGCTGGACCAAGCTGTGGCCCCAGCTCACAGGCAAGGCCACAGAAGGTGCACAAACAGAAGTGCAGAAGAAAGTGACCTGGAGGGCTGATGGGGAGTATCCACGTTGACAGCAGCAGCTCAAACCAGGAGAGGGGAGTAGAGGGAAGGGGAGGGGAGGGGACAGAGGCGTCCACACTTGGCTGCTCCAAGCCACTCTCGTATGCAGACCACAGAGGCCTGTCCTATCTTGTCCTAGAGAATCGGGGTCTCCTCATAGCAGCTGCACGGACAAGATGCTTCCAACGGGGCAGTCTGTGCACTTTGAGGTCATCAGTGTGTGATGCTGTATGGTAAACCCTGTATTCTACCAGAACACTGACATCTACTTCTGTCTTTCTCTCTCACACCACCACCCCCGGCCCCGAACCGTTATAGTGTTCCACCTCCAGAAAAAAGACATTTCCAGAGACAGAATTTAAAATAAGGGTCAATAAGGAGAGGATGGCCCAGAACAAGATGCCTGAACCCAGGAGCAGAGATGGCAAGGACAGCGGGGAATCAGGCAGAGGTCCATTCTGCTGTACAGGGGTCACTGAGTCCAAGTCACTTTGATGGCTCTAAACAATGGTACCTCACCAAGAGCTTCTCACCTTCCCAAGAGCCCTCCCATTTCACATACCCAGCCAGCAATACAAGAATATAAAATGGACTTGCTACCCTTCTCATCTGTCCGCTCTTCCTCCTCTGCATTTCACTGGCAGTCTCTGGCCAGTGTCTGTGGAAATGTGTTTTATCAGCATTTAAGAACCCTTCCTCAAGCGTGCAGTCCAAGAGGGTCCTAAAAGAGGAACTCTCCAAAGAAAACCTCAAAGTCAGACGAGGACTGCTCAAACAAGAAGACTACACTTCGCCTTTCAGACATTTTTAACCTCGGCCTAGTATGGTTTTTGCTTAACATTTTCTATTGGAGAATCATTTAACTAGACAGGACTAGGAAAAAAAAAATCAACTTGTGATGGCTTTGAAAAGCAAAATCCTACCAAGTCTTGTCACCCACCAATCCCCCACAAATACACTGAACCCTGAGCCCCTGTCTGTAGAGGATGACAAAGGAGGGACAGAGTACCCACCATGAAGTTCTGCTGCAGGGGAGACCAGGAGTACATAATGGGCACCGAAGCGACTGCATTCAGCGTCTTCAGGGGGATGGCTTGTGTGGGGAAATCCAAGTCACTGCTGACGGAACACTGGGCAGAAAGACAGAACCACTCAGCACAGCTGTTTGTGGCCACCCTTTGAACAGCTGTGCTGGTCTGGCAACGCTCAGCCCTGGGCACCCACTCCCTCCTCCTGCTCCTCCTCCCCTAATTGAGCATGACAATATCCTTACTTAGAGCAAACGTTCAAACCCTTTAATCCTTCATATACTTACCAATATCAAAATGAAACAAAACATGGCTAACTACTCCAAACTCTTCTCTAACTCGGTAATATCTATAGCAACATGCCACTTAAATAAATGTTAGGAAATGTATTAACCTTTCTTTTATCCTCTTTTTAAAAACTTGTTAGAATTATCAGATAAATAACACATGGATATAAAAGTAGTATATCTGATTTCAATCACATAAAAAATGAAGTGAAATAAATGTCATAAAACCGTAATAGCTAATGGCTCTTCCTACAGGCTAGCATTATTTTAAAGCACATTTTGTGTTTTATCACATATAGTACTGTTAGATGGGTACCATTCTTAGCTCATTTTATAGGTCAGAAAACTAAAGTAAAGAAAAAGTTAAGTACCTCACCCAAAGCTGTGTGGAGTATTAAACCCAGAAAGCCTGCCTGTGCAGCCCTGCCCTCATGCCCCACACTGCCTCACTTATCCTAAATACTGTATTTCATCTATTCTAAAAGGGAACCAATTTTAAGTCATTATCTCTAAGGAAAAATGCTGCCAGTTAAATTATGTGACAAAACACTTTCTCATCACAGAACTTCAAGATGCATCCGTGTTTTTTATGTTGAAAGGTTAAAACTCCGAATCTCTGAAATACACTAAGTCTGAGCTGGGGTTACCCCCGCAGGACAGGACCCAGGTACTGGCTTTTCTTCCAGCACCCACCCAACTCCCTGCAAGGTCAAGCCCCCAGGCTTTCTCAGAAACACCCTACAATCAGTGAGAACTAAGCAAAAGAGGTGGAACTGAAGAAGTCAAATGAAGCAAATCCTTTCTATGCACACATGTCACTGTGAAATACCCCAAAATACCCCATTCTGTAGAATCGGAAAGGGGCTTCACTAGGGCAGGGTGCCGGCTCCCCTGGGGAAGGCTTGTTTGACACTGCCAAAATCACAGCCATCACAGCCCAGAAAAACCTCCTCCTGCGGTAAAAGGCGAGTGCAAAAGGACAGTGGCTACAAGACCTACGCCGGGTGGATCCAGGAGCCTGCTCTCCAGGAAGGCAGTGAGACAAAGGCCATGCTCCCTTCATGCCGTGGTCTTGTTAAATGAGGCTTCGGCCTGGCCCTCCTTCTGCCAGCTGGACAGGTAACATTTGTTGAGCACCTCTGGTGTTGCAGGCACTGTGCTAAGGAGTCCTCATCAAGCACCACCTCACAGATGAGGGGCAGGAGGGAGAAGGACCTGGTGCCACCTGCCTGGTGACTGAGTGTCCATCTCATCTGACCAGAACTGGAGGAAGAGGAATGTTATAATCACCAAAGAAAGCATCACATAACCTCCAGTGGCTTCAGACAGAAAAAAACCCTTCTTTCTTCTTAAAAGGCACAATTTTGGTGTGTTTTTGTTGTCTTGTTTTTATTAAACTTGGTGGAACCAATTAAATATTCTGTGGTTTAAATTCTCAAGAGTAGCTCTCTTTAAAGCTTTTTCACGTGAAATCCAGAACCACCAGCACAGCCACTGGGGAGCGAATGCATTCAGCCTCCAATGGCCACTGGCTCCTTGTCCTCTGTGCCCACGCCATGGGAAACGCTCAGGGCCTGAGAGTTAGCCATCCACACCACAGACAGCAAGAACTTGCAGAGCACAGAAGGTACAAGCCAAAGGCTGTGGCCGCACATTCCCTCCAGGCTCACACTCATCCTACTCCCATCCATACCTTCCCAATTTAGAAACACACCCCGAGACAGTGAGGCCAAGTGGGGCAGGACCTAGCACAGTGTCTCAAGCAAGCAGGCACTCAAGAAATGTTTCTGGACTGAGCAGACAGCACCCTGCGGGTCCACAGGGGCATCTGTGCTGTGTGCGGCTGAGCAGAACAACTAGGAACTTGGAAGAACTGCCCCCCGCTGAACTCTGTGGAGGAGCTATCAACATCCAGCCCATGCCTTGACTGTCAACCTTGACTAATAACCACATTCCTTTCTCTTATAACATTCAAATGCAAAAGCATTTGTTGGTAACCCGAGCATGGGAATTCTTAATTACTTATCGACTTACAAGAAAGAACTCAAAAGTCCTGTTACTTACCAGTAACTTCTTTGTCTTTGAAAATGTATCATCCTTGACCTTTTCTGTAATTACGCTTTGCATCACTCACCCTGACAGGGCTTGGGCCCGTGGCGGCTCCACAGCATTGGACTGATCAGAAAGGCCCGTGTTCTGGGCTCCTGCGCACCAGGAGAGGCCTGCGTACACAAGCCACATTCTCCAGTTCTAGTTCTGACTTGAGGGCCACAGACAGCAGTTGTAAAAAGAAAAAGTACTCCACTAGTCATCAAGGATGCTACCTTTTCAGAGAAGCAGCTTACTGGTAAGGAACAAGGTTCCTCTCAGGACGATAGACTTACATCAACCAGCTGGTACAACAGGCGAGCGTGTGGCTGGGCCACTGGGGGCTGCAGGGGGAGCCACGCCCAAGCTAGCAGCTGTAGGAGGACACAGCCCAACTGAGACTCTTGGCAGAGGCTGGTTCCAAGCAAAAACTGTTATGGAAAACCGCGGAGGGAAGAGCAGGTGAGTGGCCTGCAGGGAAGGGAGAGACATTAACACACCTACTATGTGCCACGCACATCCGACTTCAAACACTAATGTCTTTAAAGTCACTGTGCCCAAGGGTGCAGGTGTAACACCCCATTCCACAGTGGGGACCTCCCCCCAAGAGGACAGCAGCCACAGCTTTCCTTCCCAACAACTGTCACCATGAGGAGAGAGGTCTGCGTCCTCACAGGAGAGAAAGCTGTTAGCCAAGTAAAAAATCCTCCAGGACACTTCTGGCCCACTTGGTTCCTGTCAGAAGTCACAGATCTAATGCCTTCAGCCTTTCCAAGTTCAACAGTAGGACGCCTTCTCACAGCTGTCGTGTGAGGTGGTCAGGCCTTGGGAGAAGGAACCCAGAGTAAGCAGAACTGTGCCAACGACTGTGCCGAGCTGGGTGGTTCCCACACGCCCCAGACCTCTCAGAGCACAGCTGAGCAAAGACGCACGCACAGGCCAGCTTACAGGCAGCCAGCCCTTACAGCAAAATGAAGCTCAGGTTCAGGAGTGGGAAGGAAGCACCAGGAGGCAGGCCCCTTGAAGGGGCAGGTAAATGATTTATAACCCAAGGTGGTGGGGGAGAGAGAACTTCCTGAAGAAACACGGAGTCAAAATAAAGACAAGAAAACAAACCTAACAAGACAGTCATACCTGTGAGAGGTACCTACCGGGACACGGAAGCTGCCCCCACTGACTGCCACCTAGCTGCAAGGCACTGTGGATATTCACTGCCCAGGATTTAACCAGACCAGAGGCTACCAGCTCAGCCTGGACTGTCTGGACCTAGTCTACATTTGGGGAACCCCAGACCAAGCATGTAGCCTTCAACAATCCAAAAGCAGAACCCCCAGCCTGCACACTGAGCTCACACAAGTAAAAAGGAATGATGTTCCTCAGGGTTGGTGCACTCCCTCTCAGGAAAACCAGCAAGTGCACAAAGAACACACATCCGACGGCACAACGCACAACGTAATGGCCGCAGCAAGGCTTCTGGGAGGTAGAGTCCAGCTCTCCCTGCCTCAAGGTTCAGACGCTTGGCCCTAATCGTCTGCCACTAAGAGAAACAAAAGCCAAGAAGCAGAACACAGACGATGATGTGAGCGTCAGAGCCAGAAGCGCCGCAGGTGACCACCGACAGGGGGTTTGTCTCCACAGAATCTGAACCCAGAATGCTAACCACTGTGTAAAGATGGAGAAACAAAATAAAAATCTACCTCACTCCTACACTAAATGAGTTCCTCACCACTTAGAAGGTATCAAAGTTCCTCACCACTTAGAAGGTATCAAAGTAGACAATATGCTAACAAGAATTAAAAAGGCTAAAGGGGAAAGTGAGCAGTAATTCTAAAGCCCTGAGTGAATCTCTTAACCCTGCAAGCCAGGGAGAAGTCAGGGGTCTCCCTGGCTGTGACCCCCATAGAAGGAGACTGTCTCCTCACACTTCAGGAAGCAGCTGGTGGGTTCAGACCACTGACTTTTTACTGAGCCTTGGTTTTTAATCAACCAGTATTCCTTTAAGACGGCTAAGGGACATTCTGATGTGACTTCACAGGCTAAGAAAGAAACAGGTTCAACAAGACAAATTTTTTAAAATAAAAAACTGAAAATCTACAGAAAGTTTATACATAGGGAAAATACAAAGACTTACAGCTACAGAACTCCCTTCTCTAGGCTCACTGTCACTGAGCTAGAACCAACTCCCAGCTCAGCTTCCACCAGGTTTGCAGGGCTGTAAGGGGAATGCACAGAAGACTGCCCCTCTTCCTCCTCTTCGGAGCCTCACTGGATTCAAACACCAGTCAGCTGCCTGCACACTAGGCCACCAGAGCTCCGGAGCTACAGGAGGTATCTATCGACCACAAAAAGAGGGCCTTAGCTTTTGGAGAAAAGCTCCGTACAAAACAACTAGAACAGTACATCTACAGAGAACTGTAAGAAATTCAAGCTGGATTTAGAAGAAGCTGTACCACCAAGAATATCACTGCTCATATCAGATGAATCTGCTTGAAAGCAGAGAATACAAGAAAGCTGTTTAACTGTGTTTCATTGACTATGCAAAGGCATCTGACTGTGGGATCACAACAAATTATGGCTAATATTGAAAAGGTTAGGAATTCCAGAACATTTAATTGTGCTTACGAGATACCTATACCTACACCAAGAGACTGTTGTCCAAATACAGCAGAGAAACACTGCATGGTTTAAAATCATCAAGAAATTTGTGTGTCTGAGCTGTTTCCTTTCTCCATACCTGTTCAATCAATGCTGAGCAAATCAACAGAGAAGCTGGACTATATGAAGAAGAATATGGCATCATGATTGGAAGACTCATCAACAAACTGTGTTACAGAAATGACACTACCTTGCTTGCCCAAAAAGTAAGGAGGACTTTAAATGCTTGCTGCAGAAGCTCAAACTCTACAGCCTTCAATATGAAAAACATGCCAAAATCAAGGGGAGGGGGAAAAAACAACAAACCATTTTCACCCTTGGACCAACTGAAAATATCATGATTGATGGAAAGGATTGAGGTTGTCAACAAGTTCAAATTACTTGAATGCACAATCAACACCCTTGGTCAAGCAGTCAAGAAACCAAAAGACATGCTGCATTGGAGAAAGGTACTATGAAGAACTTTTCCAAAGTGCCAAAGCGCAAGGATGTCAATTAAAAGACTAAGGTGCTATTCCGACTGGGGTGAGATGGTATCTCATAGTTGATTTAATTTGCATCTCCCTTACAGCTAGGGATTTTGAACATTTCTTCATGTGCTAATATTAGTACATGAAGAAATCGGAATGTCTTCTTTGGTGAAGTGTCTGCTCGTATCCTATGCTAATTTTTCTTTTCTTTTTCATTTTTCTATTGGATTATTTACCTTTATCTTGTGGTGCTCAAGTATTTTTATAAATTCTGGATATCAGTTCCTTATCTGATATGTCATTACCAAATACTTTTTCCCAGTCGGTGGCTTCCCTTTTTACCCTTTTGGGAGTTTTTGGATGTGCACAGAGATTTGATTCTTAGAAGATTCCATTCATCTATTTTATCTTCTCGAGGTTGTAGGTTTTTCAGGATACTTGGAAGACTGTTCATGTTGTGGATTAGGACTTCTAGAGTTCTTCCAAGCTTTTCTTTAATGAAGTTTATGGTCCTTGGTTTTAGTCCTAGGTCCATGATCTACCTTGAATTGGTTTTTGTATATGGAGTGAGGTGTGGATCTTGCTTGAGTCTTTTGCAGATACTTTTCCAATTTTGCCAACACCATTTGTTAAAAAGGCTGTCATTTCCCCACTTGACTGATATCATCTCCTTGTCAAAAATCAGTTGACCACAGATAGAGCTGATCTCCGGGTTTTCAATTCTTTTCCATTAATCTGTGTGTCTGTCATTGTATCAGTACCATACTGTCTTAACCACCACGGCAATGTAGTAGGATTTGAAATCAGGCAGTGAGATGCCTCCTACCGTTTTTCTATTTTTAAGGAGTGCTTTGCTTATTCGTGGCTTCTTTCCATTCCAAATGAAACTGGAGACTGCCTTTTCCATCTCCTTGAAGAATGAGATTGGTATTTGTATTGGGACTGCATTAAATGTGTAAACTGCCTTTGGGTGGTATTGCCATTTTCACAATATTGAGTCTTCCTATCCATGAGCAAGGGATATTCTTCCACTATTCCAGGTCTCTTTTTGTTTCTCGTAGTAATGTTTTGTAATTTTCTTTGAATAGAGCCTTTGTGCTTCTGGTTAAATTTACTCCCAACAAGAACAGCAAGCAACAAATGCTGGCGAGATTGTGGAAAAAATGGAACCCTTATTCACTGTTGGTAGGAGTGTAAAATGGTGCAACCACTGTGGAAGGCGATATGGCTTTTTCTCAAAAAGCTGCAAATAGAGATACCATTTGACCCAGCAATTCCACTACCGGGAATATATCCCAAAGAGACTATAACTGACATCCAAGCAGATATATGCACACCCATGTTTATTGCAGCTTTGTTCACAACAGCAAGGAGTTAGAAACAACCTAAGTTCCCATCAACAAATGAATGGATAGAGAAGCGGTGGTATAGTCACACAATGGAATACTATACTGCATTGAAAAACAAGGAACTCATGCAATATTATTCAAAATGGGTGACCCTGGAGGCCATCATGCTGAGTGAAGTATCTCAGTCACAAAGGACAAATACTGCATGGTGCCACTGTTGTAAAACAGGACTGACATCGGGGTTGGGGGAAAACTGAGAAAGATGGGATAAATAATGTATACTGCATTGAAACAGTTGAGGGAGAAAACTGTTTAAGAGGGATATGTGAGTCCAGAGCAAAGGCTGTATAGTGGAGTGGACCTGGGGGTGGGACTGTTAAAGAATTTTTCTTCTACTTTTCCAAGAGGGTAGTGTACTGGGGGGGAGGGTTGGGAGTGGAGAAAAGTGCAAAAATGAATGAATGGAAATCCAAAGTCACTGTAAATTTTCATTGAAATTAATAATAAAAAAACAAACAAAAAAGACTTAAGTGCATCTGATTCAAACCATGGTCTTCTCAATTACTTGTTACGCATCTAAAAGTTGGACAATGACGAAGGATGACAGAATAATAACTGATGTCTTCAGATCTATGCCCAGTTCGGCAGGAAGTAGCCAGAAAGAATACATCACCCTATTTCTCACTAAAGAGCCTGGGATGTTAGGCCAGGAAGTCAAAGGGAGAACAAAGGATTCAAGGAATATCAACAAGTCAACAAAAGGGAGTGAACAGCCTCAACTACCATGGAGTGCTCCTTCCTTCCCTCCCTAGAAGACAACCCACCTGGTTATACCACAAAGGAATGTCCTTCCCTAAAGAACCATACTATAAAACCTGCCCTAATCCACCTCAGGATGCGGTATTTCCCTGGTCTGTCCCTCTTCCTGTTTCTCTCTCTGCAGACAAAGGAATCCCGCCTGAGAGACCCCTTAGTAAACCTTCTTTGGCTTTCTTTAAAAAGAAAGAAAGAAAGAAAAGCTCCTAACAGTCAATTCATAAAATAAATGAAACGACAGTAAAAGACTTCATCACTCTGATTAAACTATGAAATTGGAATTTTAGAGTTCTTTTCACCTGTCAGACAATTAAAAGATGTGTTAATGTTCTGGTGTCAGGCATACAGGTCAGTAGATGGGGAAATTTGGTCATCTCTACCAAATCCTAATCAAGAGTGAAAACAGAAGCATACATGGATATTCTTCTGCGCCAACAATGCTTCTATTCTCAGGACCTTCTAGTAAAGTATCAAAAGATGAAAAGATGCGTGTAGAGGACTTCCCAGCAGCACAATTTATATACATCAGTTAACACAAGTCAGTGAATTGCAGCATTTGAGAGTGAGGGTGCTGGGCAGAGGCTACAACCTAGAGCAGACACAGTGGAAGGGCCCTATGAACAGTCATTTCAGAAACAATCACACTGTCATCATTAACAGATTAACATATATAGAAAAAGAGCCCTGGTGGTCTTGCGCAGGACATATCAATGCTACTTGAAAAGTCAAGTTCAAACCCACTAGTGTTCAGTAGAATAAAATGGGTAATCGCCCCTTCTAACCATATGCAACTTCAGAAAGCAGACGGAGGGTGGAAACTGAGTGTAAAACTCTTTAGAAACCACTTAACAGCAGCAGGTCAGAAGATTAGTACTATAGGCACATTTGCCATCTGTTTTATCATTTGTTATTGAACTTCTACAATAACCCTTTAATACTTTTTAACTGGTAAGCAAAAGATAAAGTAATAGTTCATTAGCTACACAGTCCTTAAAGAGAGAGCTACAGAACAATCTCACTGATTTCACATGCAAGCAAGACTTTACTGATGATCATCCAAAAACGACTGGAACAGCACATCAGCAGAGAACTACCAGAAGTCCAGGCTGGGTTTAGAAGAGGTCATGGTACTAGGGATATTGTAGCTGATTTTAGATGGATCTTAGCTGAAAGCAGAGAATACCAGAGGAATGTCTATCTGTGTTTCATTGACTATGCAAAGGCGTTTGACTGTGTGGATTATAACAAACTATGGCTGACTCTGAGAAGAATGGGAATCCCAGAACACTTGACCATGCTAATGAGAAACCTATACTTGGACCAAGAGGCAGTCATCTGAACAGAGCAAGGAAACACTGCATGGTTCAAAATTGGGAAGGGCGTACGCCAGGGATGCATCCTATCTCCATACCTTTTCAACCTATATGCAGAACAGATTATCCGGGAGGCTGGGCTCTATGAGGAGAAATGTGGGGTCAAGACTGGGGGACGATTTATCAACAATCTGCGTTATGCAGATGACACAACCCTGCTTGCTGAAACTGAAGAGGACCTGAAGCACCTGCTACAGGGGGTCAAGGACTGCAGCCTACAATATGGATTGAGTCTCAATGTCAAGAAGACAAAGATTCTCACCACTGGACCAATTGGCAGCATCAGGATGGATGGTGAAGAGATTGAGATTGTACACACTTTAGTTTGCTTGGCTCCATAGTCAACACTCTTGGCACCAGTAGCCAGGAAATTAAAAGGCGCATTGCCATGCTTTTAGGGACCTCTCCAGAGTACTGAAGAGCAATGGTGTCTCTCTGGAGACTAAGCTGTGTTTGATACAGGCCATGGTCTTCGCAATCACCTGTTATGCATCAGAGAGCTGGACAATGACCAAGGAGGATAGAAGGAGAATTGATGCCTTTGAGCTGTGGTGCTGGAGAAGAGTATTGAGAATACCATGGACTGCTAGGAAAACAAACAGATTTGCCCTGGAAAGGGTTAAACCAGGTGGCTCCTTGGAAGCAAGGATTCTGAGGCTCCGTCTAACATACTTTGGACATGTTGTGAGGAGAGACAGGTCCTTGGAGAAGGACAACATGCTTGGGAGGGTGGAGGGACGGCGCAGGAGGGGAAGGCCCTCTATGAGATGGACTGATTCAGTGACTGGGATAATCGGGATAGGAGTGTCAGAGACAGTGTGACTGGCACAGAACAGAGTTTAGGGCTATTGTACATAGGGTCGCTATGAGTCGCAAGCGACTAGATGGCACATAACAACAACAACATCTTGCTAGATAAAGCAGAAGGTCCACTGAAGAGATAAAGAACCTCAATGAGATGGACTGCCCAGTAAGCTGAGCCTAGTGGAGATCAGCAGGATGGTACAGGAAAGAGCAAAGGTCTAATCTGTTACTAAAAGGTCATCAGGAGTCACAGTCAGTGAGGCAGCACCTAAGGACAGCTGCACCCAGGCCCATAGGCCGGCATTCACAACTTGGTAAGTGGCCAGGGCTGCCTGTAAAATCTGCTGTAATTCCACCAAATTGTCACTCAAGTGACAATTTGAAATCTTGAGAGAAAGTAAGACAGTCTAAATCAGTACTTCAAGTCAATCCAATTTATCAAACTAAATGATCACACAAGTTCTAAATCTAGTAAAATTTCTTAAAACCATTTTTAACATTATAGGAAGTGAGCAAAAACAGCTGCCACATTTGGTGGGCATCCACTTCCTAAAGAGCATGCCTCTGGAAACTCTGTGAACTTTGATAAATGACGATGGCTGTGGAAGGGCATGAGGCCTTTTCTCATGGGGTCACTATGATTTGTGCTCAACTCAATGGCAATCAACAATAACAATAACAATAGTTAATTTAGCAAAATCATTAAAACACAAACTATGTAACAGTATTCTAGGAAAAAATAGTAAATTAAAAGGTTCATGAAGTTACCCAAAATATAAACACTTCCTAGGGGAGCTCTGGTGGCCTAGTGGCAAGAAGCTGCACTGCAATCCCAGAGATATGGGGCCATCTCCTCCTGTACCAGTCAGATCCAATTTGACAGTACACACACACAGAAAACAATAAAAATTTTTTTAAAAAAAGTCACTTCCTAAACCTAGGATATTAGATACAAAATTTCTCTTTTATCCAAAGAAATCACCTGGAAAAGCTAAAAATGCTTGTATTAGGTTCCTTTCAAAAGAAAAAGGCAAGTCTCCTTGTAATCATTTAAGAAAAGCACCACTATTTCATCCTGACAACTCAAAGGTTGCCACTCTGTTAGCTGGGCTACCATGGGTGGAGGCTCCGATCAATCTCCAAGAAAACCCAACATGTAGCCAAAGGAGGAAGTGACAGCAGGGAGCAGATGGAGGTGGGGATTCTAGGGGCCCAGAATAAGGGTTAGGAGAGAAGACAGGATAGGCATTTCCGCTGAAAAAGAAACATCTCTGGGGCACAGGGCGTGGTGTCAAAACTTGGGAGCTGTGCACTTACTTTTTCCTTAAATAGTCACCAAATTTCTAACCTAGAGACTGTGCACCAAGTCTACGAGTAAACTGTACACCAATTTCACAGGTAAATGCAACAACAAATGTTTTTCTTCTCCTTCAGCAAAAAGCAGTTAAGTCTAAATGCCAAAAGGAAAAACAGCTTCCACATCCTGTTCTTTTGATGGAGGCCCTTCCAAAAGCACTTCATTTGCAAGTATCAGGTCAAATATTACTAGGATGAACGAATCTGTATATATGAAGAAGACAAAGATTCTTTCCATTCTCCAAGTGCTAACGGCCAGGCTGGTGCTATGCTGCTGCCACATGTGATAATTTGACAAGTCACCTGCCTCCAGCCACAGCAGAGCCTCTTGGAACCTGAAGTGTTTATCACTAAGACATTTTAAAATCACTAAACTACACCACTTTGCCAGAAAACAGGCATGCGTCCAGTAAGCTTCTCATTTTTACCCGTACTCTTCTATCAATTAGTTGTGGCATGGTGGCTTATGAGTTCCATGGATGATACAGTCAGCAACTTTCAGTAACACATTCTGTAACTTCAGTAACACACTCAGTTACTTCTCTACTGAAAATGGATCCAAAAGAATGCAAAAATTACCAAATACCAATAGTAACACACAATTTAACAACTCATTGCCCATTATATCAGAACCACTCATGGCTGACCTTCCCCTGGGTTTCTAAGCCTGGAAATCGCTATTAGGAGACTGTCCACTTTTCTCCTAAGTAGCTGCTGATGGATTTGAACCACCAGTGTCTCAGTCAGCAGAGCAATTCCCTTCAGACTATTCCACCAGAGATCCCTTAGTATCCCAGGCAAGTGAAATTTTGCTAAAGATGATTCAAAACAGTTACAGCGGTACATCAAAATAGGATTTTGGATGAAAGCAGAGAATATTGTACAAATTGTGTTTGGTTGTCAATGCAGGAGAATTTGTGCAGATTATGTAAAATTATGGATAGCACTGCAAAGAAAGGGAATGGAAACTGTACCACCTATTCCATCCTGACAATCTGAGGCTGCCAAGGATGGAAATTCCCCTTCTTAATTGTACTCATACAGAACCTGTCCATAAACTAAGAAGCAATCATTCTAACAGAGAATACTACATGGTTTAAAACCAGAAAATATGTGCATCAGGGTTATATCACCATATTTATTCAATCTGTATGCTGAGCTAACAATGCAAAAAACTAGACTAAAATAAAGAACGGAGTCTTAAGACAGGAGAAAGGCTTACCAACAACTTTCAAGATGCAGGTAACAACTCTGCTTACTAAAAGAGGGCTGGCTGATGATAATCAAAGACTAGTCTTCAGTACAGACTGCATCTGAACATTAACAAAAATCTAGAGATCCCTAAGTAACATCATGAATGGAGAAAAGACTAAAGTTAAGGATGTCTTTTTACTTGAATCTACAATCAACAGATTAGGGAGCAGCAGTCAAGAAATCAAATAACATACCTGGAGAAAATGAGAACTGAGGCCCAGAGACTTGCACACCAATGTTGATACAGTATTATCTGCCATAGCAAGAACATGGAAACAGCCCAAATACCAAACCGAAACGGAACGGATTATGAAAATATGGTATATTCACACAATGGAATACTATGCAGCATGCAGGAGCAATCATTTGCAAGTTACTACCAAACATAGGAGCTACTGGAGAGCATTATGCTAAATGAACTAACTCAGTCTCATAAGGACAAATAACTGGTTAGTCATCTTTCTTTTTTAAAAAAAATTGTGTGTGTGTGTGTGTGTGTGTGTGTGTGTGTATACCCTCAAATTGGATCTGACGGTACAGGAGGAGCTTGTTCCTCCTTCTCCAGCAGAGCATCTGGCGGATTCAAACCACGCACCTCTGAGATTGCAATGCAGCTTCTTGCCACTAGGCCACCAGAGCTCCTTAATCACCTTTCTTTTGAGAATCTTTTGCTTGATCATTTAGTTTATTTCAGAGGGTTCAGTATGTCTCCAATTGATTTTTTTGTTGTTGTTAGGTGCCATTGAGTCAACTATGACTTACAGTGATCCAATAAATGATGAATGTGATAAAAGAAAAAAGAAATCTAATAACAAACTGCACTGGAAAAAAAAATTTGTTGCACAAGACCCCTATGTAAAAGGCAATTGTCAAAAAGCAAAGCCACCTTGAAAATCAATCATCTTATATGAATAGAAATGAATAAGGAAGACAGAATAAAAGCTGTTAACTTTTAGTGCTGGTGAAGAACAGTGAATCTACCATGGACAGTCAGAAGAGCAAACAAATCTGTCCTGGAAGAAGTACAGCCAGAATGCTCCTTAGAAGTGAGAATCCCTAGAAAAGTTCGGAAAAACATCAGCAGCAAAAAAGGGTAAGCCCTTCAGTGTGATGGGTTAGCAGGGACTGCAACAATGAACTCGAGCAGACGCAGCAACATACGGCTACACAGGGCCGAGCAGAGTTTCGTCCTGTTGTACAGTCATTACGTGTCAGAAACAACTCGGTGGCATTCAACGATGACAGTATGTTTACAATTATAAGGAGAAAGTTGTCTCCTGGTTCTTGTCAAGAAATGGACAAAGGAACAAAATCAAATACACTAATAATAACTATATTAAGAACAAAAAAGCACATAATTGTTGGGGGGCAGGAAATGAAAAAGCAATGAAGAAACGGAAAGTCATGAAGATGTACAAAAGATAAAGTTGTTTTCTGAATAATAAGTGAAAGTAATGGAAGTCAAGCAGGTAATATTTTTAATGTAGAATCACATACTAGGGAAATAATATGGACATTCCTTGACCAACACCTACTGTTTAATATCATTTTAAAGCATTTTGAAAATAGTTCTTTAAAAAAAATCAACTAAAGCACAAATGAAGTAAATGTAGACAACTTCTTGTCGCTTTTTAAGGAGCCTAAGCATTTTTACAAAGAGACTCAGACTGAGTTAAGCCCTGTGATCTTAGCAGGAAAAGGACCAAACACCCAGAGCACTTGTGAGATCAAGCCTTCCCCAGCCACTCAGAGTCCACAGCAGGCCCTTCTGTCCACAGCAGGCCTTTCCATGGTAGAAACATATGCTCATTCCCATCAGATGTCCTCACCTGGACCCCTAGAGAAGAGATTTCTAGAAGGAGGCACTTGCTGCCTCACCACGCTGGAGAAGACACAAGTGGGTGATGGCAACACACAGATGGGACTGATGTGTAAATAAGCAGTTAACTGAGCAGGGCAGTCTTGGCACTCCAAATGCTGGACCTGGACAGGGCAACACTGTAGTCTGAAGCCCTGCCACGCCAAACAGGCTCAGAGCATGCGGGAAGCCTCTTCAACGCAGGCCAACTTCCGTCCTTGTGTCTGAGCTACTTCCTACTCAAATGTGCAAAGCATACAAAAGAGATGACTGACTAGGGGTTGAAAATGCCCAAGCTGAAGAAAAATAAGCAGAATTATTCTCAACTGAAAAGCAAGTGGTTAGACAAAGAGACTTTAAATTTTGTGATTGTCACAGTAACACCAAAAACATAAAGGTTATAATCAGAATTTTTTTTAAAAAAACAAAACTCTTTAGCTTCCAAAACTCGGTGACAATGGTTTAAAGAAGGAGGGGGAGAGGAAAAGATGAGTCCTTGGAGCAGAATCAACTTCGAACATTCTCTAACTCCCAACTCTGACCAAGGTAGAGGCAGGCAGCACTCAAAGTAGGTACTCTCTGCTCCCACAGTGTTCTATGACCATGCTTTTTTTCCACTTCTGGAGCAGTGTGGAAGCCCTAAGTTTAGAAAATAATTACGCTTTATTAAAATGTTATTTTCTTGTCAGATTTTTTTCTATGAACACTCAAAATAATTAGGTATCTTTACATTTAACTACTTTTATTTCCATTCAATAAAACTGAAAGCAAAATTAAACATGTAAATATTAATGTGAATGAAATAAAAGTCTTAAGTTTTAGAGACAAGGAACTTTACTGGAACGAGACCACTTTGAATCTGAGAAGAGCTGCAAGCCCATTAGGAGGGCAGGTCTGCAGTCCCTCACAACTGATAAACCCAAGCTAAACCTTGGGGAATGCTCTGGGATGTGCGGTGGGTATAAATCCCGTTAGCTTCTACCTTATTTCTCCAAATCTCAGAGATTTATTTCCCTGAGGGAGAAGAAGGGCAAAGTTTCTTTTTCTCTCACCAAATTTCCAAAGGTCACCAGAACTTTGAAAGAACATTTTTAAGCCCAGTCCTTACCCTTTTGAGAACAGTCTATGAGAGTTCTTTTCACTGTAAGTCACTGATCTA
This sequence comes from Elephantulus edwardii, assembly GCF_000299155.1. Lineage (NCBI taxonomy): Eukaryota > Metazoa > Chordata > Mammalia > Macroscelidea > Macroscelididae > Elephantulus > Elephantulus edwardii. The sequence goes on from NW_006399805.1 coordinate 16,577,902, forward strand.
TTAGATCTAGAATGCACAATGTCCCAAGTTTTAGAGAACCTAACCCCAGAAAAGCAGAATGATAGAGCATTCTGACAAATCACATTTATGTTTTCACTGTACAAGGCAGAGCTTCAACAGTGCCACTATGCTATGACTCCATCAACGAGGGCACCATTGTCACCACAGGCGTCAGAAACAAATCATTACCTCAGTGTATAATACTACCTCAAATGAAGAAACTCAAACAAAAATCAACCCAGACCAGCCTACTGTATGGCTGCGCCCATATTCACAGGCCCCGTTAACAAGAATCAGCAACTGCACTGCCACTCGCCTCTGCCAGGACCTTCCTGAGACGGTCTCCATGTGCACATGGAACCCACAACTTACACAGAACCCAAAACCAGCATCCAACTGGGAATTCTGCATCTTTATTTTGATGTGACATTTAATTATGATCTATACCAAGAGAGCTGTCTCCCCTTTGAAAATGGGAAACTCTTGGAGGCTGAAGAACCTTATTTGAAAATGTTGCAAAAAGATAATTCCAATCTCACAACACTGAATTTTTTAAATCCACATACAGACATGGTTTCTGAATAAAACACATAACAAATAACTTTTTTCATCCGTGAACATAAAAAAGAACATAACATTTCTCACTCCTATGTGGCTAATTCATATTAGGGGAGGAAAGTCAATGTCAGAAGGCTGAGCTCTAGAGTGGCCTGAGGATCAGAAGGTGCAGGATCTCGGGTTCTGCCCGCCTACAGTGGGCAAGCTCAGTTCTGGGGTACATTCACAGCACAGCGAGCAATGCAAGCCCTAACTCCGTTCACAGGGAGGAGCATCCCGAGGGCAGGGCGTCTTCCCACCAGATGAGCCCACAACCCCAAGCCCGCCCATGCTGTAAGCCCGCGGCGCGTGTTCACCAACCTCCCTGGTCCCGCGCAAAGAGCTCACAGAAGTCAGGATGTGCACAGGCTGTATCCTTCGCTGCTTCCACTCCTGGTTCAAAATCTCCGTTCTTTCCACAATTTTCTGACGATTGGAACTAAACATACTCTTCAAAAACATAAAGGAGGGAAGAAAAGACACTGTTGTTACAAAACAGCAGTTTACAAAAAGTCTCACACTAGACCCTGGTTTCCCACATTCACTGTAGGCAACCTCTGAATGAGGGACATCTACTTGCCTTTCAACACTTGGTGAATGTGGCCACTTTGAAAGGACTGAATCCTTATTCACAAAAACTCATCACCTTCCCTTGCTGCACATGCTGTTCTTAGATCATTCCAAGAACCACAGGCACCTAGTCCAACTTTCAAATCAATATTAGGACCAGACCTCATTCATAATCCCAGGCCTATATTATGTGATGTAAAGCCATCAGACGGTAACTCTATCACTTCCACCCATTCTGTCAGCTTTAAGGAGCCCTGGTGGTGGGGTGTGTTGTCATATTGCTAATTAAAATGTGACTGGTTTGAATCCACCAGCTATTCTGAGGGATAAAAACAGGCAGTCTCTCCCAATAATGATTTACAGCCTCAGAAACCTTAGAGGGTCGTCAAGAGTCAAACTTCACTGGATGGCAGTCTATTTGGTATGAGTTTTGCTTGGCGTTAGGACATAAAAGGAATCCTGATACCTATTGTTAATGTACTGAGCAAGGCCATTGTTTTGTTGTTGTCTTTTGGCAACTTTCTGCCTTTTTTTAATTTTTTAATTTTTTTTTTTTAATTATTGTGTGTGTGTACCATCAAATCGGATCTGACTGGTACAGGAGGAGATTGTCCCTCCTTCTCCAGCAGAGCATCTGGTGGATTCAAACCAGGCACCTTTGGGATTACACTGCAGCTTCTTGCCACTAGGCCACCAGAGCTCCCTTGAGCAAGGCCATTCTAATCCACCGGCTGTTTTGCAGGAATAAACTGGAAGCTTGCTCTCTTTACAATTCTACAGCCTTGGAAAGCTGGTGGAGAACTGCTGTGAACTGAAATCAACTCAACAGGAACAGATTTGGCTGGGTGGGATTATAAACATAAAACTCTGTTTCTGGGTTTAGAGTTGATGTAGAAATATAAACTGTCCTAAAAAGATACCATTTCCCAGCAAACTGCCAGGGTGGCTCATCCTCAGTGCCATGCAGGGGTATTGGAGTGCTGGGTCCCACAGCACAGGGCCTGCTGCGCACAAGACTTTGGCCGCAGCAGTCAAGTGGAAGCTCTCCTACCTTGACCTCATCCGCCCGCCGGAACCGTTTGAGTTGCCTCAGCCGCATGTACTCAGACTTGACTCGCTTCCGCCAGCACACAGGCCCCTTGTCGGACTTCTTTCCCGTCTGGCCCATGATGACTGCAGAAGCAATAGTTTCATAATAATCACTCATCTGGCCAATGGAGGACCATCACTGTATTGTGACTGCCCATTAGAATGCTCTCATTTCCTGAGCATCTGCCCCTCGGAGCTACCCAACTCTGCCACATCAGGAAGAACAGGGCACAGGGCCACACAGGCCCTGCAGGAAAACACACACACACACTAGTTACAGAACAGACACAGCGACAGGGACACAGTCACAGAAGAGACATGGCGACTGGCAGATGGTCACACACACACACACACACACACACACACACACACACACACCAGTTACAGAAGAGAAGAGATAAAAAACAGTCACAGAACAGATACAGTGTCAGGCACATCATCACACACACACACGCTATAGGACAGACAAGGCAATGTACACATGATCACTATCCACATTAGTTACAGGATAGGCACAGTGACAGGCACTCAGTCACTCACATACACTAGTACAGATGAGGCAACAAGCAAGCATATAGTCATTTGCAAGCACTAGTTACAGGACAGTGACAGGCACATGGTCACCCACATGCACTAGTTACAGGACAAGCACACAGTCACCCATATGTACTAGTTATAGGTCACCCACACAAACTAGTTACAGGACAAATGAGATGAGAGGCACAGGGTCATCCAAACACACATTTACAGGACAGACAAGGAGACAGGCCTCATGCACACCAGCTCAAGGACAGATACACAGTCACAGAACAAACATGGCAACAGGCACACAACAGGCTGAAACACAGCCTTAGCATCCAGCAGCCTAACCAGCTAGCTGCCCCCCTCCCCCCAACAAGACCCCTGGAGCAGAGAGGCCCCAGGGACACAGCCGACTCTGTTCTAAGCTCAGGCCTGGGCTCAATTCTGGTTTTCCTGCACCCGCAGAGCCACTGAGGTCCAAGTCTCATTCTCTTCTTGTCCTAAAACTAAGGTCACATCACACCTTTACAAGAGGAGCAGGATATTTCCTGTGAGGTGTGGCAAGGCTTTCTCAAAGATGACACCCAAGACCTCTGTGCTGGGTCCATCACGCCTGGCGGGGGTTGTGCATCCCTCTACTCTGTAGGAGAGCAGCTACAAGGGACTGCCAGCACTAAGTGAGTTCAAGGTTATTAAGGAGGGATAGTTGCCAGGACTCTGTGAGGATCTAAAACATATAGGAAAGAGGAAGTGACTCTGGATACCTATTCCCATGACACTCAGGCATGTACTGTTTCCAACAACTTCAGTGAGAAAAGGGTCCCAAGGACAAGCACAATTTCTACAATACTCTGAAGGCAAACATAAAGGAAAAAGCAGAAGATGGTTTCTTCTAAGCCAAAAAGGTGAGGCATTTTCCCCAGCCTGTAATAAATGACTGAGGAACTAGGCAACAGATATAAGATGAATGAAACTACATAAGCCCTTTTGGAGTTCGTCCTCTGGCAAAAAAGGCAGAAAGACACAAACATCCAGTAGAAGGCAAGAAGTGACGAACATAAGAGCATGGACAAATGGGGAGAAGCCACAGGTGGGCAAGTGGGCAACAAAGAGTCCCAGGAACCAGCTGAACTGCCCTAAGGGATGAGGGACACTAGGGCTGCTTGACTGTCTCATACACATTTGAAAGCTGGGCAATGAAAAAAGGAGACCAAAAACCAAGGGGGCCCCAAGCATGCCACTGGCAGAGCAGACGGTTCTGTGTCCCAGAAGCTTCTCACCCCAGGGGCCTCCAGGAGAGGAGCTAGCTGGTTAGGCTCCTGGATGCTAAAACTGTCTGTGTGTTTCACCTGCTGTGTGCCTGTTGCCACGTTTGTTCTGTGACCATGTGTCCTCCATAAGGTCATCTCTATTCTTTTTCCAGTGTAAAGATAATTCTCTCAAACCCTTGGGGCACAAGTTAAGGCATCTTGTAACTATTAGGTGGAAATGAACTCACTGTGAATAGACTAGCTATCATCACCTGACAAGGAAGAGGCAGCAGAAGGTGGTTTCTACATCACCTTCAAATCTCAGAGAAAAGGAATGTGTTCTCTGGGGTTTATGGCCAAGTCAGCCATCAACTTTAGGAAACAAGGTTTACAATCCAACATGGATTCCAGATTCATGTAAAGATTTTTAAATGGAGTTAAGATTCCACTTTTTGACTATCTAACCCAATTCTACCACCAATCATGGAGACAACCAAAAGCAACAAAGGCATGGGACACAGCTGGAATTGAAGCAGATAAAGGTGATGGACCCAGCTGGGCTATGCTGTGAACATGAATGGAGCACTGGGAGAGAAGGTGGAATCCCTAAGAACACACAGGGACTTCAAGACTTGAGCCAATGAAGCTGAATGAGGTCAGAGCTCAGAGGGGTGGCCTTTTCTTTCTTTTTTTTTTTTTTTTATGATGGTACACAGCTTCTTTTTTTAATTATTATTTTCTTTCATACTGGTTTAGTTACAAAGTACATATACATTGCATTTCGGGGTGGCCTTTTCAAAGGGCTGCCTGCCTGATCAGGAGAATGGAGAGGACTAAGCTTCAGCAGATAATATGATTAGAAAGATGAGGCAGGGTAAAAGGGCTTCTAAGTCGGGAAGAAAATTATCATTTCAGTAATCTTCTGAAAACTGTTTTTCTATCTGCTCATTTAGTTGGCAACTGAACTTCTGTGTTTCTTTGCAAATTCTTCAGACCTTTCAGCACTTTAAGGCCAGTAACCTGACAAGAGAGGCCTAGTAACTCCTCACAACCATTCACCTGCTGCCTGTGTCACAGCTCACCATGCAGAGCAATGATTTGTGGAAGGGGAGGGTTAGGGTTGGGTAAGACCCTAATTCCATTTCGATTCTTGGCATGGGTTCCAATGTCAAGTAAATTCGTTCCAGTCAGTAAACCAGCAATGATTGAGGCTTTGGTGCTGGTGAAAGAGGATTACAATTGCCAGGTGAGACTCTAATGGACATCAACTTGGTTCTGAAACATAGAAGCCCTCCTCTGGGTTTGAGGCTGTAAATCTTAACAACGAAAAGGCCCACTTTGCTCTGAAACAGCTGCTGATGAATTCAAACAACCAGACTGGCCTGATGGTTAACTACAACTTATTACTGTTTTTGTTACTGTTAAGGTTGCTATTAGGTACTGTCAAGTTGAAGAAAAGTCACAGCTACCCTAAAAGTGAGAGATTTGAATCTTGTCTTTGCCTGAACCATTCGTACAATCTCAAACACACTCAGGATCATTCTTACACGCTGTCTATCCATCTTACTGAGAATCTTCCTTCCTTTCACCGACCCTCTACTTTTTCCTGCCTTTTACCTAACAGTAGCCTCTCCTGACAACCTGCTTGAAGTACATGAGACGAAATGTCACCATCCTTGCCTCTAATGAGGACCGTGGTTCCACTTCCTCCAAGAAAGATTTGATTCGCTTTTCTGGCAGTCCATGAGATTTTTAAAATTTCTTTCCAACACAATTCAAAAGTTATCTATTCTACCATCATCCTGAATCTTTTTCCAACTTTCAGATATACAGGAAGCCAATCAAAATTGGCTTGGATCAGGCACGCTTTAATCTTTAAAGTGACATTCTTGTTCTCTAGGACCTGAAAGGTCTCTGGCAGTAGTCTTTCTCAGTGCAGCACGTCTTTTGATTTTTCAACTGTCACTTTCATGGATGTAGACTTATAGACTGTGGATCCAAGCAAAATGAAATTCTTGACATCATGATGGTGTCTATCAGCCCAGTGGTAAGGATTTTTTTTCCCCTTAATGTTGATAAACAATGCACTTTGAAGATAAGTCTTTCATCACCTGCAGCAAGTGCTTCAAGTCCTCCTCACTGTCAGCAAGCAAGGCTGTGTCATTTGCATTACTCAGGTTGTTGATGAGTCTTCCTCCAATCCTGATGCCACTCTTCTTCATAGCGTCCAGCGTCTCAAAAATTATTTGCTCAGCATATAGACTGAATAGGTACAGGGAAAGGATACAACCTATACACACATCTTTCTTAATTATAAACCATACAATATTCCCTTACTGTGTTCAGGAAATGGCTTCTTGGTGCACGTATAGGTTTCATAAGAGCATAATTAAGTGTTCTGGGATTCCCACTTTTCCCTATGCTAGCCATAATTTCCCATTAGAACGATCAAGTGTTCTGGGATTCCCATTCTTCTCAGAGTCAGCCACAGATTGTTATGATCTACACAGTCAAATGGCTTTGCATAGTCAATGAAACACAGGTAGACATTCCTCTGGTATTCCCTGCTTTCAGCTAAGATCCATCTAACCTCAGCTACAATATCCCTAGTACCACGACCCCTTCTAAACCCAGCCTG
>NW_006399805.1:16586562-16587511 GCF_000299155.1 Elephantulus edwardii
CGATTGGCACAGGACAGGGCAGAGTTTAGGGCTGTTGTACATAGGGTCGCTATGAGTCGCAAGCAACTCGATGGCACATAACAACAACAACAACAGCCATAATTTGTTTGTATTTTATATTGTTCTTCAAGTATGGGGTAAGTAGATATATCCTTTAGAAGATGATGAAATTTAAGGCATAATTTAAAAGACATTTCTATGGAAAACAAGCACCACCCATCATCACAGCACTCACATGGCTAAAAATCTTATCTGGTTTTCTTCCATAGCAGGACAGAGTTAGACACAGCTCCAGACAGGACAAAGCAATAAAGGAAATCTCCATTTAATGACCAACTACTATCAAGCAGATGGAATATGTGAAAAGTTTTCATTCCACAGGAGCAATGACATTATCCAGGATAAGAAAAGTTTTTTATTCAGTCATTAGAATAACATCTCTACCTGTGAATAAAAATTCAAAAGCTCACCCAGATGACAGCCACAGACCATCAAACCCTTCACTGCAAACAGCACAGCCTTAACTACTGCAGTGCTACAGGTGAAATCAAGTTCAGGAGACCACAGGGTCTCAAAAAGATCTTCCACAAGGCAGGTCCTTTCCACTCACTACCCAGGACAGCATGGTGTTCCTACCTCCACTGCCAACTTGCCCCTCTCACCTCTGGAACTCACACCATTACCCTCTAGGGCTAGGGACCACGGACATCGGCGGTGACTGGAAACGGACCAGGAACTCCATCTCTCTTGGAGATGAGAGTAGTAAGTCTACCTTGGAACAATCTTACAACAATTGCTACTAAATCTGAACAGGAATACAGGAGAGCATCCTGCAGCCACAAGAGTCCACACACAGGGGGAGGCTTGGGAGGGGAGAAATGTGCAACAATGAATGAATGGAAATCCAAAGCCTCTGTAAATTTTTACTGAAATTAATAATAAATTTAAA
>NW_006399805.1:16588401-16612653 GCF_000299155.1 Elephantulus edwardii
CTAAAAGCCTTCTGAGGTCCCAACTCTTCTCACTATTTCTTAGTTGTTGGAATTGATGGAAAACCTCATAAGCAGTTCCTTACTTCACCTCTGCCTTGCAAGCGGACTTCCGAGCTGTAAAACAACCCAGTGGTAGATGGAATTTGCTCCAGGACTTAAGAACAATAAATGACGTAGTTGAGCCTCTACATTTTGTGATTCCTAACCTTTATACTATAATAAACAAAGTGCTAGTCAATAGGCCTTTTACTTTAAAAACTACCTTCCCTCTGTAACTTGATTTGTGCCACTATTAGAACCTCTACTTGGAATAGTATTGCTTTTAATTTTTGACTCATGTACTTTTAACTTGTTAAATTTGTGTCTTCTAGGCTGCAACAGTTCCATGATACATCTTCAAGGATATGAACATGTACAGCTAAGCACAACTGATAACAGTGCATCTAAATTCCAAAATCAATTTCCACAATAGTCTACGTGTTTCCTATTGCCAAAGGGGCCCTTTAGAGTAATGAGAGAAGATCTTCACCCTGAAACCTATAGCGTCCCTTTTCAGCAGGAAGTAGCTAAAAGAATACGCCGTCCCCTTTTCCTTATGAATCAGGGTGAAGTCTCTCTCAGGGAGAAGTGATAGGGAATGGCAAAGGACACACTGACAAAGGAGATTAATCAGAACTGACTTTGACAAGCACTGTGGCAATGGGACAATTAAAACAGACTTTCAAGGGGGGAAGAGGAAGGAGCTGGGGGGGAGAGAAAACAGTGCAACAATGAATGAATGGAAATCCAAAATCTCTGTAAATGTTCATTAAAATTAATAAAATGTAATAAAAAGAAAAAAGGGGGGAAGAGTCCTCACACACACACACACACACACACAAAACCCTACAACTGAAAAAAAAAAAAAGAGAGGGAGGAATCAAGCCCAAGTCCTTCTCCCAAACCATCTCCAGGTGGGCTCAGAGGGCCAAATTACTGCTTAACAGTCAAGAATGCTTATCATTTGCACCTGAGAATCAAGATTCACCCTTCTTCTGTAGAATCACTTGCGTTCTTTATTTCTAACAAATATTCTCCAAACAGGAACAATTAAGGATTATGTGCCTGATCCAGGCCATGGTCTTCGCAATTACTTGCTATGTATCAGAGAGCTGGACAGTGAATAAGGATGACAGAAGAAATCAATGCCTTCGAGTTGTGGTGCTGGAGAAGAGTCTTGAACATACCATGGACTGCCAAGAAAAGGAATAGGTCTGTCATGGAGAGAGTGAAACAAAGTTTCTCCATGGAGGCTAGAATTTTTAAAGCTCCTCTCACATAATTTGGGCTTGTTGCCACGTGGGACTGGTCCTTAGAGAAGGGCATCATGCTTGGAAGGGTGAGCACAGGAAAGGAAGACCTTCGATGAGATGGACTGACACAATGGACTGGGGTAATGGGAGTGGGTGTACTGGAGACAGTAAAGTAGGCAGGATTCAGAGCTGTTGTGCACAGGGTCCCTATGAGTCAAAGACAACTCAATGCCAAATAACAACTTAGCAAGACAGCAACTACTCTTCTTTCCCTTATTCTAAGCAGCCACCTACAGTCCCTACTGTTAACTCCTGCAAGCCTTCCATCCTTTCCCACCATAAATACCATATTTCTGGAAGCAGAAGTGGCATCCATTTCCTAAACATTGTCTCCAGAAACTCTATGAACTTTGATAAATTTCGATAACTGTAGAAAGGCTTCAGGCCTTTTGTTCATAGGGTCACTATGAGTCATGCTGAACTTGAAGGCAATCAACAACAAAAAATACCATTAAGTATCCACTATTGTTAATTGTCAAGTCAATACCAATTTGGTCTTTAAAATAATTGTGCCAATTTAGCTTGTAATGAATTGAAGCATTGCAGACCAGAATTTTATAACTAGGGCCAATCAGACTGCAGCTTGCAGCTTTCTTCCATCAGTGTGCGCGCACACACAAACACATTTATATCTATTTATATATATCTAATCTCTATACATATATCTGTATCTATGTATCTCCCAGGTCAGCATAAGTTTCTCTTAACAGAATCTCTTATAATATTCATTTGGACAAATCATACTTTTACATTTAGCAAATGTGGTATTTCTTTATAAACAACTCAAATTCATTATTTTCAAAATTCAAACATAAAAACATTTGGTTTAGGGACTGCATATGTAACTTCTTGTTATGTGAATACAATTCATAGTAATCCGAGGAACAATGGATCTGGACCCTGTCCTATCCTGTACCATCATCATCCTCTACACACTTGAGTCCATTGCACACTCAACATATCAATCCATCTCACTGATGGTCTCTTCCTCTCTTTTGTGGACTTTCCACCTACCCCACAAATTTCTCTGTTATCTGTTACATTTTAGCAAGTACCTGTGTATACAGAACTAGAACACTGGGAATTTCACTACTGGCCATATGATCAAAAACACACAAACATGGCTTTTACTAAATGTGTCAAATTCTTCTGCTGCTAAACTGTCATATTTTAAACTGGTTTTGCTAATAAGTACTCAGCAAATAGCATATGAAGAGATGATCTTCATATCAAATGATCAAAAACCAAAGCACTAAGATGAATAGTCACGATTCCTTTCTTTTCTCCACACTTTTCTTAAACATACTCTCAAGACACTCTGACATGTATGAATGTAGCAATAATACAATTGAGGGTTGATCACAACCTTGGAAAAACTGAAAGGATTGTCTTCTCTGCTCCCTTCACAGTCCCTCATCACCAATTTCCTCAGCTTTTTTTCTTTAACCAGCACTCCACTATAGGTATAGATTTTAGATCGTATAAATCAGAATGACTGCAGCTAGCAGAGCTCACTGGCAGAAACACAATCTTGACCTGGTGGATACCTGCCAGGCTCTCGGTTTTTTGTTTGTAAGGAACGGAGGAAAAGCCCTTATTATTTACTGCCAAAGAGATCTCCCAAGTACCCAGTGCTCTGGTCTGAAATCAATTCCCCAAATACTTTCTTAGTATCTAAAGTTGCAGCATGGCACTGAGTCAACACAGTCTCACACTGACCCCACAGAACTGCCGGCAGTTTCCCAGTGCCTTCAAGGCCACAGAGCAGGTCACCCGTTCTCAACTAGAGGATCTGCTGTCAAGCTTAACAATACCAGCAAAATACAAATCCTTTTTTAAAACTAAAGAAAACAATTTGCGGACTGAGAATAAATTCATTTTCTTGTAATTTAGATGAATTTATGTGTATTGTCAAAAATATAAATACATATGCACCAAGTGAGAAAATCGAGGGGACAAAATAAAATGTTCACAATACATGTATCTGGCAGATAGCTGGAGTATTTTTCTCTTACAACTAAAAAAAAAAACAAAACTTTTTTTTTTGACAGAGGGAAATAGTTTAATCATCTGTTTCTTTCCATTTCCTAAGTGTTAATTTCCTCATTATTAGCAACAGCATAGATAGAAAAGTAGAACAATTTTTTTAAGGGATAAAAAGCTTGAATGAAAAACTCTGTAAGGGGCCAAATGTAAGATGTTCAACATGACTGAGCATCTAGGCATTAAACACAGCACACTCATTATTGTTGTTGTGTGCCCTGAATCAAAAATGAATGGCTCTGAACCTTGCTCTATCCTGTGCCATCCTCACTGTCTCTGACAAACTCGAGCTCATGAGATGGCAGAAATTTAAAAGGCTGGCCATTATCAAATGTGGATGAAGATGTGAAGAAATGAGCTCTTACATAGTAACTCTCATGAAAAATGGCCTAAGCACTCTGAACATTCTTGTTGCCCTTACAAAACAGATCTATAGTTATCATCTTACAAACTCCCAACAGAAATTAAAACATGTCCATAAAAGGCTTACAGAATTTTCAATAAAGATACAGAGAAGCAAAAAAAAGGCTTACAAAGTGGGTAAAGCAGTTGTATTAATGTTTACTAAATTAATTTCTTAATGTTATCTACAGTTGCTGCAAAATTAACTGAAAAGTCAACATGTATTACTATTTCACAGAGAGCTCTGGTGGTTTATAGAGAGCTACATGCTCACTCTCTGTGATGGTTCAAATCTACCACAGCAGACATGTGTAATCCCCTCCCATGTGGATATGCAGCCTCAGAAACCCAAATCACCTCTATATCAGTTCTAAATGAATGACAAAAGGGGGGAAGGAGTAGGATAGGCATCAGGAGGAGGAAATGAAAACATGCTCACTATTAAAGCAATCAGGAAGACAGCACAGGGACAACCACAATTTTGGTCTCTTTATGTTTATAGTTGCCATGGCAACTTGCAAACATTAAAATTGGAAATGTACATAAGCATGAAATGACAATTCTTCTTGCAGAAAACCTTCACATATTTTAAGAAAATAATATCCGCTCGGGCACTGGTTTACACTATGAACACTTGTTCACAAATCAGTATGCTAGCAAGTCCAGAAACTCAAAGCGCAGAGTGATAAATTCCACAATGGACTGCAGAGTAAATCTTTCAGGCTAGCCAAGACACATACAATCTGTAGGCCACACACAATCGCAGTCACATATTCTTTGAAATTGTTTTGTGGTTTTGGGTTGGTTTTTTGTTTTGTTGGTGGGATTTTTTTGCTTTGTCTACTTACTTTTTTAAATTTCATATTAGATTGCATATAAAATTTGTATACATTGTGTTTTATATAATTAATCACCAATGAACTCCCTTATCATTACTCCAAATTTTCAGGTCCCCACCAAATTTTTTCCATTTCCTTTAATCTCTTCCTCCACTCTTGCTGTAAAAAAAAAAAGGTTAAAACAATCAGCTGATGAACCTTTCAAACAAGTGGTTTTGGCCTGCAGGCTGCAATTTGGCTAGAGATCAAGGTTTTCAAAACAAAGTGCCAAAATTCAAATTCCTAATCCAGTTGCTATCTAATCTCTCCATTTCCTGTTATTACATTTTCCATATAAATTGTTGCTGTTGTTGTTGTTATGTGCCTTCGAATTGTTTGCAACTCATAGCGACCCCTATGTACAACAGCCCTAAACCCTGCTCTAACCTGTGTCAATCGCATGGCCTCTGACACACCCATTCCGATTACCCCAGTCAATGAATCAATCCACCTCATAGAGGGTCTTCCCATCCTGCCCTGTCCCTCCCCGCTACCAAGCATGATGTCCCTCCAAGGACCTGTCTCTCCTTACAACATGTCCAAACTATGTCAGACGAAGCCCCAGAATCCTTGACTCCAAGGAGTAGCCTGGTTTAACCCTCTCTAGGATGAATCTGTTTGTTTTCTTGGCAGTCCAAGGTACATTCAACACTTTTCTTCAGCACCACAGCTCAAAGGCATAAATTCTCTATCTTCCCTAGTCGCTGTCCAACTCTCTGATGCAGAACAAGTGATGGCAAAGACCATGGCCCGTATCAGACGCACCTTAGTCTCCAGAGAGACACCATTGCTCTTTGAGTACTTTAGAGAGGTCCCTAATAGCAGACTTTCCCATCGCGATACGTCTTTTGATTTCCTGGCTGCTGGTGCCAAGAGTGTTGACTGTGGAGCCAAGCAAACTGAGGCTGTGAACAATCTCAATCTCTTCACCATCCATCCTGATGCTACCAATTGGTCCAGTGGTGAGAATCTTTGTCTTCTTGACATTGAGCCTCAGTCCATACTAAAGGCTACAGTCCTTGACCCTCTGCAGCAAATGCATGAGGACCTCCTCAGTTTCGGAAAGCAGGGTTGTGTCATCTGTATAACGCAGATTATTAATAGAACTTCCACCAATCCTGACGCCACACTTCTCCTCACAGAGCCCAGCCTCTTGGATAATCTGCTCTGTATACAGATTGAAAAGGTATGGAGATAGGACACATCCCTGGTGTACACCCTTCCCAATTTTGAACCATGTGGTGTTACCTTGCTCTGTTCTAACAACGGCTTCTTGGGCCAAGTATAGGTTTCGCATTAGCCCGATTAAACGTTCTGGGATTCCCATTCTTCTCAGAGTCAGCCACAGTTTGTTATTATCTACACAGTCAAATGCCTTTGCATGGTCAATGAAACACAGATAGACATTCTTCTGGTATTCTCTGCTTTCAGCCAAGATCCATCTAACATCAGCAACAATATCCCTAGTACCACGACCCCTTCCAAACCCAGCCTGGACTTCCGGCAGTTCTCTGCTGGTGTACTGTTCCAGTCGTTTTTGGATAATCTTCAGTAGAATCTTGCTTGCATGTGAAATCAATGATATTGTTCTGTAGTTTCTGCACTCAGTTGGGTCACCTTTCTTTGGAATGGGAACAAATATAGATATCTTCCAAACAGTTGGCCAGGTGGTTGTTCTCCAGATTTCTTGGCACAACTTGGTGAGCACATCCAGGGCAGCATCTGTTAGCTAAAATATGTCAATTGGTATACCATCTATTCCGGGGGCCTTATTTTTTGCTATTTCCTTCAAAGCAGCTTGAACTTCTTCCTTCATCACCATAGGCTTTTCGTAAATTAGTGAACATAAAAAAACTTAGGCCAATGCCAAACATGCTGTTGGTGTTAGGTACCATCAAGTCACCCAAGACTCACAGCAACCCTGTAAGACCAGGGGTCTGAGCCTTGTCCTATCCAATTCTAGCCTCATCACTTTTTTTTTTTTTTTGAAGATGTATAAACTATTTATTAACAGATGAAGCCTACAGACTTATTTCTTCTTGGACACACCCACAGTACGGCCCCGACGGCCAGTGGTCTTGGTGTGCTGGCCTTGAACTCGAAGGCCCCAAAAGTGGCGTAGCCCTCTGTGGGCACGGATCTTCTTCAGTCGCTCCAGGTCTTCACGGAGCTTGTTGTCCAGACCATCGGCCAAAACCTGACTGTATTTCCCATCCTTCACATCTTTTTGTCTGTTCAAGAACCAGTCTGGAATCCTATACCGGCGTGGATTCTGCATAGTGGTGATCACACGCTCCACCTCCTCTTCAGTGAGCTCTCCTGCCCTCTTGGTGAGGTAAATGTCTGCTTTCCTCAACACCACATGAGCATATCTTCGCCCTACACCCTTAATGGCAGTGATGGCAAAGGCTATTTTCCACCGCCCATCGATGTTAGTGTTGAGTACTCGCAAAATGTGCTGGAACTTCTCTGGGATCACTAGAGACATGGCGGCGGCAGCAACGGCGGCGTGTAGGCCTCCAGTCTAGCCTCATCACTTTTAACACAGTTGAGACCATTGTTAGAGTCACTGTGTCGATTCCTCCATTGAGGGTCTTTCTCTCTTTCACTGACCCTCAACTTTTCCAAGTATGGTGTCATTTTCCAAGGACTGGACCCTCCTAACATGCCCAAGGTAATGTGAGAAGCTTCTCTTGACTCTAAGGAACACCCTGGTTGTATCTTCTCTAAGATACTTGTTTTGACTTTTGGCAACCCAGGAGATACTCAAAATTCTTACCTAACAGTACATACAACTCAAAAGCACTGATTTGCCATCTGTCATCCTTATTTATTGTCCGACTTTGAAATGCTTCTCAAGTGAATGAAAACACCATGGCTTTGATCAGGTATACCTTAGTCTTTAATACTTTGGAAAGGTCCCCGACAACAGATTTTGCCAATGCACTACTAGGTCTTTTCATTTCTTGAATGCTGGTACAAAGGCAGTTGCCTGTGGATTCAGAGTTGTTGACAATTTCAATCTTTTCTCCATTTATCATGATGTTGCCTATTGGCCCATTGAAGAGGATTTCTGTTGATATTAAAATGTAATCTGCAAATGTTTTCAATGTTCCTCACTTCTGGCATGAAAAGCTGCATCATCCACAGGTTATTGATGAATGTTCTTGCTATCCTGATGCCACACTCTTCTTCACAGAATCTAATAGCAAATTATTTGTTCAGTATATAGATTCCTTAGGTATGGAGAAAGGATACAATCCTAATGCATACCTTTCCTGACTTTAAACCCTTCAGTGTCCCTGAGCTCTGTTCAGACAACAGCCTCTGGGTCTAGGTATAGATTTCCCCTGAACACAATTAAATCTTCTGGAATTCCCATTCTTTTCAATGCTAGCCATAATTTGGAATGATCCGTATAAGTCTAATGCCTTTGCATTGTCAATATAACATAAAAGACATATTTCTGGTATTCTCTGCAATCAGTCAAGAACCATCTGACATCAGCAATGTTATCCCCAGTACCATGATTTTTAAGTCCAGCTTGAACATCTTGTAGTTCTATCGATGCATCATTCTCGTTTTTAATAATTTACAGCAAGATTTTCTGTGCATGTGATATTAATGATATTGTTTGATCATGCTCACTTTCTGTTGGAAATAGGAACAAATAAGCATTTTTACCAGTCAAGTGGTCAGATAGTTGTCTTCCAAATTTCCCAGCACAGATTGGTATGACTAAGGATGCATGTGTCTGCTAAAACATGTCAACTGATATTCCATCAATTCCTGAGGCTTTATTTTCTGCCAATGCCTTCCTTCATTACCATTATCATATCATTACCATTATCATAACTTTATCATATGCTACTTCCTGAAATAGTTCCCTATCAGCCAATTCTTTTTAGTACAGTGAGTTGGCGAGGGCCTGGAGTCACAGAGGATTTCATCCCCATCCCATCTCACCCTTCCCACTTACCTAGGGCCTGGGTGGAAAGGCCCAGAACCAAACAAAGCAAGAACAAAACAGAAGCAAACCTTAAAATCCTATCAACCTATTAAACAGTTCTTTAAAAAAAATTAATTTAAAAAAATTATCACTCAACAAAAAAGACTGTAAGAGCTAGGAGACCAATTTAGCAGAGTGGTAGGATATAAGATCAGTATCAAAAAATCAGTGATATAGTAACAAAGAACTCAGAGAAGGAAACTAAGACAACAGTATCATTTACAATAGCCAATCACAAATCGAGGTACTTGGGAGTGAACCTAAACTAGAGACACAAAAGACCTATACGATGAAAACTACAGAACTTTTCTGGGAGACACAATGAAAGATCTAAATAAATGGGAAAATGTGCCCTGTTCATGGGTAGGAAGACTCAATATTGTGAAAATGACAATCCTACCAAAGCAATCTGCATGTTCAATACAATCCCAACCCAGATACCAAGTTCATTTTTCAAGGAGATCAAAAGGGAAATTGTCAAGTTTATTTGGAAAGAGACCCCAAATAAGTAAAGCACTTCTGAAAAACAAAATAAAGTAGGAGGCATAGCACTTCCTGATCTCAAAACCTACTACACAGTGGTACTGTACCAGGATAGTACTGGTACAATGACAGGCACACAGACCAATAGAACAGAAATGAGAACCCAGAAATGAACCTATCTATCTATGGTCAACAGATACTTGACAAGGAAATAAAACCTTTCAAATGGGAAAATGACAACCTCTTCAACAAATGGTGCTGGCAAAACTGGACTGCTACCTGCAGAAAGCTGAAACAGATCCACATCTCACATCATACACAAAAATCAACTTAAGGTGGCTCAGAGACCTGAGAGTAAAGCCCAAAACCATAAACTTCATCAGAGACAAACTGAGATCAGCCTTAGATGGCCTAGTCTATGGTATAAAGAGACTGCCAAATACATCCAGAAATGCACAATCTGGAGACCATAAAACTGATGCATGGGACCTTCTAAAGATAAAAAATCCCTGTGCATATCAAAAACTTGTTTCAATACAGTAAAAAGAAAACCTACTGACTGGGGGGAAAAAACATTTAGCAATACCATTTCAGACAAGGATCTCACATCAAAAGTTTATAGAATCTTACAGGGCCTCCACAAGAAAAAGACTGAGAACACAATTAGAAAATGGGCAAAAGACATGGAAAGACTTTTCACAGAGGAAGATATTCAGATGGCCAATAGACACATGAAGAAATGCTCAAAATCACTGAAAATAAATAACCAAAACTCTTTCCTCTACTCCCGATAAGTATATAGAAAATGTCAATTGTTAAGAGTTGGCAATAGGATTACAGGAGCCAAGAAAATTTTCACTTGTAAACATTTAGATCATTCAATAATGAGCATACATACCTGGCTCCTAACAAGAAAGTCAACAGTTCAAATCCACTAGCGACTCCTTAGAAGATGAGCAATCTCTTTCCATAAAAATTTACAAACTTGAAAACCTGACAGGATCACTGCGTCAAACTAACCTCATGGCAGTGAATTTCAGTTTTTTTATTTTTAAATAATTGAATAATTTTAACTGAATACCTACTCATCTATTTAATTGTTATTTACCATCAAGTCAGAACTGACCTATACCTGAGTCTCCAGTTGGTTTTCAGAGACAGTAAATAGCTCATCTTTCTCCTGCAGAGCAATTGCTAAATTCAAAATATGTGCCTTTGGGCTGGCAGTGCAGCCCCTTACTACTAGGCCATCACTGCTCATTCAATTAATAAAGGCATTTCTAAAGAAATGTCAGGTGCTGTCAAGTTAAGATCCAACACCTAGAAATTCTGTATACAACAGAACTGAACACTGCCTGGTTCTGTGCTTGAGCACCCAGTCACAGCATCAGTAGCAATCTTTTTTTGTCCTTCCCAGGGACCCTTTCCCTCTATACTTTATGGTTTAGATGCCATGATAGTACAAAATAGTTTGGCTGCTAACTAAAAGGATGATGTGCTCAGCAGAGAACTGCCAGAAGTCCAGGTTGGGTTTAGAAGGGGTCGTGGTACTAGTGACATTGTAGCTAATGTTAGATGGATCTTAGCTAAAAGCAGGGAATACCAGAGGAATGTATATCTGTGTTTCATTGACTATGTAAAGGTGTTTGGCTGTGTGGATCATAACAAATTGTGGCTGACTCTGAGAAGAATGGGAATCCCACAACACTTGGTCGTGCTAATGAGAAACCTGTCTCCATACCTTTTCAACCTGTGTGCAGAACAGATTATCCAGGAGGCTGGGCTCTACGAGGAGAAATGTGGGGTCAAGATTGGTGGAAGATCTATCAACAATCTGCGTTATGCAGATGACATAACCCTGCTTGCTGAAACTGAGGAGGACCTAAAGCTCTTGCTGCAGAGGGTCAAGGACTGCAGCCTCCAATATGAATTGAGGCTCAATGTCAAGAAGACAAAGATTCTCACCACTGGACCAACTGGCAGCATCAGGATGGATGGTGAAGAGACTGAGATTGTTGACAGCTTTAGTTTTCTTGGCTCCACAGTCAACACCCTTGGCACCAGTAGCCAGGAAATTAAAAGATTGCAATGGGAAAGTCTGCTGTTAGGGACCTCTCTAAAGTACTGAAGAGCAACAGTGACTCTCTGGAGACTAAGGTGCGCCTGATACAGCCCATGGTCTTTGCCATCACTTGTTATGCATCAAAGAGCTGAACAGTGACTAAGGAGGGATAGAAGGAGAATTGATGCCTTTGAGCTGTGGTGCTGGATAAGAGTATTGAGGGTACCATGGACTGCTAGGAAAACAGATTCATCCTGGAGAGGGTTAAACCGGGTGGCTCCTTGAAGACAAGGATTCTGAGTCTCCGTCTAACATACTTTGGACATGTTGTAAGGAGGGACCAGTCCTTGGAGAGAGACATCATGTGTGGTAGGGTGGAGGGACAGTGCAGGAGGGGAAGGCCCTCTGGGAGGTGGATTGATTCAGTGACTGGGGTAATCGGGATGCGTGTATCAGAGACAGTGAGATTGGCACAGGACAGAGCAGAGTTTAGGGCTGTTGTACATAGGGTCTCTATGAGTCGCAAGCAACTCGACAGCACATAACAACAACAACTAAAAGGATGATGTTTCAAATCCACCAGTTGCTCCACAGGAGAAAAACGTGGCAGTCTGTTTCTGTAAAGATTTACATCCGCAGAAACCCTGAGGAAGTTCTATTCTGTCTTACAGGGTCACTGAATCAGAACTGGCTCAAGGGCAGTTTCTAAAAAGGCACAAATAGGTAAGTAGCATCCACTTCCTATGAGTCAGAATCACCCACAAGGTGGTAAGTTCCAACATATATTTCAATTTGAAAAGTGCTTAGCTCCACTAATAAAAAGTCATCAAATCTTAACAATACATTTGAGATATCATCTCATTCCAGCAACAACAGCAAAGTTCAACAGGACAGCAAACAAATACTGGTGTGGTTGTGGAGAGATTAGAACTCTTATGCACTGCTGGTTTGAATAAATGTAAAATGGTGCGATCACTATGGAAGGCAGTTTGGCGCTTTCTCAAAAAGTTGGAAACAGAAATACCATTTGACCCTGCAATTCCACTACTGGGAATATGCTGTTATTGTTGTTGTGTGCCATTGAGTCGCCTGCGACGCATAAAGACCCTATGTACAAAAGCCCTAAACTCTGCTCTGTCCTGTGCCAATCTCACTGTCTCTGATACACGCATCCCGATTACCCCAGTCACTGAATCAATCCACCTCCCAGAGGGCCTTCCCCTCCTGCACTGTCCCTCCACCCTACCACACATGATGTCTCTCTCCAAGGACTGGTCCCTCCTTACAACATGTCCAAAGTATGTTAGACGGAGACTCAGAATCCTTGTCTTCAAGGAGCCACCCGGTTTAACCCTCTCCAGGATGAATCTGTTTTCCTAGCAGTCCATGGTACCCTCAATACTCTTATCCAGCACCACAGCTCAAAGGCATCAATTCTCCTTCTATCCCTCCTTAGTCACTGTTCAGCTCTTTGATGCATAACAAGTGATGGCAAAGACCATGGGCTGTATCAGGCGCACCTTAGTCTCCGGACAGTCACCATTGCTCTTCAGTACTTTGGAGAAGTCCCTAACAGCAGACTTTCCCATTGCAATCTTTTAATTTCCTGGCTCTATCTTGTGCCAATCTTACTGTCTCTGACACACTTACGCTCCATTAGCCCAATCACTGAATCAAGCCATCTCATCAAGGGTCTTCATCTCTTGCGCTGTCCCTCCACCCTCCCTTGGAGAGCCAAGGACTGGTCCCTCCTTGCAACATGTCCAAAGTATGTCAGACAAAGCTTCAGAATCCTTGCCTCCAAGGAGCAACCTGGTGTCACCCTCTCCATAGTATGTTCAATATTCTTCTCAAGCACCATAGCGCAAAGGCATCAATCCCCTAAAGAAATAAAATCTGTGACTCAAATAGATATACACACTCATGTTTAATGCTGCATTATTTATAATAGCAGAAATAGAAGCAAGCCAAGTGCTGATTAACAGACAAATGTATATAAAGACTATGGTACAGTCACACGATGGAGTATTATGCAGCACTGAAAAACAATTAACTGGTAAAACATGCAACATGGGTGACCCTGGAGGAGTGAACTATCTCAGGCAAAAAAGGACAAATACTACATAACATCACTGTTATAAAATAAGACTGACATGTGGAGTTGGAGGTAGAATAGTGAAAGAGTGAACAGATAACACTGCACTGCAACAGGAGGGGAAGAACTGTCTGAAACAAATATATGATTAGGCATTATATGTACAACAATCTGCAACAAGAGGACACTGCAAAGTGGACTAGGGGAGGAGGGAGGGAGGAAGAAGAAAATGTGCAACAATGAAAGACAAAAAAATAAATTTTTTAAAAATCCCAACACTGTAAAAGGTAACTAAAACTCATTTCTCAAACACTTTGTGCTACATACAATCCTAATAGTTTCACATGCATTAATTCATCTACATGCCACAACAATCTTATTAGGTAATTAGTTATTATAACCAATATGCAGCTACAGGACATCACATACGGACAGTAGACTGCCTAATCCCCAGTTGAGAGCTCCCTGCCCTTCATCACTACTGCTGTGGCTGAAAAAACAATCCCTCAAAACCATTTTGAGACCATCTGGAACATGAGATGAAGCCTGTGTGGCAACAGTTCAGTTCTTGTCTGCTAATCGGCTGGCAGTGTGTTACCAGCTACTCTACAAAAGGTGAGGTGGTCAGCTTTCATAAAGGGTATCAGCCAATGTATGGGGCAATGCACCTGGTCCTACAGGTCACTACAAATCACAATCAACTCAATGACAGAGGGCTTTTAGGACATCAGATTACAGCTCTCTAAAATTAGAATTACCTACTTTTTGACTATAAATGTACAACTAATCAAAAGAAATTCACTCTTCTTGGAGCTGCTATGACTTCGGTCATCCAGACTACCAGATAATATGAAATCAAACGAGCATCTGGAACTGGTTCACCTGAGGTCCACTCCTACCTAGCTTAGAATTTGTACAGGTGAGAATCACCAAGGGATCATAATAACATGCAACTCTTGTGTGAACATACACATTCTCAGCAAGAATAAAGTAGCAAACCAAACCAATTGTGGATCCTGACTGTCAATCTCCACTGAAATGAACCTGGTCAAGTTCCTAATGTCTCTAAAATGCAATATGCTTGATCTGTAAATTACAGGATTGTTTCTGTAAGACAAGTGTGTAGCATTCTTATCAAAATGCCCCCAAATGGCTGCATCTATGCTGCACTAAGTGAGTTCCTATTAGACTTGTTTTTCTCGTTTCTTGTCTTAGAGAATGGCTCTAGGGCAGATGGAGTCCTACCTCCAACCTTGTTTCCAGTCATGCTAGCAGAACTAGATGAAAGTCAATCTCCTTATGCTATGCATTCCATCACCTAAGCATTCCTTAACCTCAGTAAGTATGGGGATGGGGGGTTGCCAGTGTAAGGGTATAATAAATAAATAATTGCTTTCTTCCCCTCATCCTTAAGGGAATTTACTGGCAGATCCTTGTAATATCTCCTCCCCTAATCAATGAGTGTTTCCCAATAAGCAGAAGCTAATCCTTTTTTATCTGTCTCTGGGTCAGTTTTTCATCTGTGAGCATGAACCCTGACCACCTTTCCCTTTGGAAGGCAAATCCCAACAGCTGGCAACCCAATAAGAGACTGAAAGACCCACCCCCAAACTCTCAGTAAGGGAAGATAAGAGAGGAAAATGGGATTCATAATCCCAGGATGGTCTCTGGTTTCCACGCTGACAAAGGAAAGTAGAAGAAACCATGAGTATGGGGATGCCCCAAAACTATCTTAAGGTTTGTTAGAACTCCTACAAGTGTAAGAGTATGGAAAGCCAAGAACAACTCAGGAGCGGCAGCTTTTGGCTGATGTTGTGCCTGTTAAATCCAAGACTGAAGGGGAAATAGTGGCATGTTAAAAATGCCAAACTACAGGAACCTGGATCATGTGTCAGATGATTCTGAGATATCTGGGTACTATCTGGTTGGGTTAGACAACAACTGTCCTTGAGACAGGAATGCTGCTGTTAGATGCCACAGATTAAGTATGACTCATAGCAATCCTATGCACAACACCTCTGAACCCTGCCCCATCCTGAGCCAATCTCATCCTCTCAGACAGACACAATCCCACTTCTCCAGTTACTGAGCCAATCTATCTCATCCTATCCCTCTACCTTTCCAAGCATGATGTTCTACAAGGACTGATCCCTCAGGGCCATATGCCCAAAGTATGTAAGGAAAAGCTTCAAAATCCTTGCCTCCAGGAAGCAGTCTGGTTTCACCCTCTCCAGGACTGGCTTGTTTGTTCTCTTAGCAGTCCATGGAATGTTCAACATTCTTCTCCAGCAGGCACCTGCACACCTTAGTCTCCAGACTGACATTGTTGCTCTTCAATACACTAGAGAGGTCCCTGACAAAATACTTACCCAGCGCAATTCGTCTTTTGATTTCCTGACTGCTGGTGTCAAGAGTGTTGCTTGTAGAACCAAAGTAAGCTGAAGCTGTTGACAATCTCAATCCCTTCTCTATCACGAAGCTGCCTACTCGCCCAATGGTTAAGAATCTTTGTTTTATGCTGAGTTTCAAACCATATTGAAGACTACAGTCCTTGACCTTCTGCAGCATACACCTCACATACTCCTCCGTTTCAGCAATCAAGGTTGTACATAACGTAGGTTGATGAATTTCCCTCCAATCCTGATGCCACATTCCTCCTTATGAAGTCTAGTCTCCCAAATTATCTGTTCTGCATATAGATTCAAAAGGTATCAAAACAGCTATGAGGTATCATCTCATCGCAGTCAGAATTGCACAATTTAACAGAACAGCAAGCAACAAATGCTGGTGAGGTTGTGGAGAAACTGGAACCCTTATTCACTGTTGGTAGGAGTGTAAAATGGTGCAACCACTGTGGAAGGCAGTATGGCACTTTCTCAAAATGTTGCAAATAGGGGAGCTCTGGTGGTCTAGTGGCAAGAAGCAGCACTGCAATCCCAGAGGTACGCAGTTTGAATCTACTAGATGCTCTGCTGGAGAAGGAGGGTCAATCTCCTCCTGTACCAGTCAGATCCAATTTGTCGGTATGCACACACAAAATAATAAATTTTTTTTAAAAAGTTGCAAATAGACCATTTGATCCAGTAATTCCACTATTGGAATATACCCCAAAGAGACCATAACTGACATCCAAGCAGGTATATGCACACACGTTTATCGCGGCTTTGTTCACAATAGCAAGGAATAGGAAATGTGCCCATCAACAAACGAATGGAGAAGCTGTGGTATATTCACCCAACGGAATACTATGCTGCATTGAAAAACAAGGAACTCATGCAATATTATTCAAAATGGGTGACCCTGGAGGACATTATGCTGAGTGAAGTATCTCAGTCACAAAAGGACAAATACTGCATGGTGCCACTGTTGTAAAGCAGGACTGACCCCGGGGTTGGGAGGAGACTGAGAAGGATGGGTTCAATAATGCATACTGCATTGAAACAAATGAGGGAGAAAACTGTTTAAGAGTGAAAATTATTAGGTGGTTTTGTCATGACAGGTGTCCAGAGTGAAGGCTGTATAGTTGAGTGGACCTGGGGGGAAAGATTGTAAAACAAAGAATTTTTCTTTTACTTTTCCAAGAGGGTAGTGTACTAGGAGGGAGGGTTGGGAGGGGAGAAAAGTACAACAATGAAAGAATGAAAATCCAAAGTCTCTGTAAATTTTCATTTAAATTAATAATAAATTTTTAAAAATACTAAAAAAAAAAAAGGTATGGAGACAGGATGCATCCTTGATACATATCTTTACTACTCCTGAACCACAGTGTTTCCCTGCTCCGTTCTGACTAGTGCTTCCTAGTCCAAGTATAGGTTTTGTATGAGCACAATTTAGTGTTCTGGGATTCCCATTGTTCTCAAGGTTAGCCACAATTTGTTTTGATCTACACAAATGCCTTTGAATAGCCAATGAAACACAGACAAACATTCCTCTGGTACTCTCTGCCTTTCGCCAAGATCCATCTAACATCGGCTATGATATTCCACAGTTCTCTGCTGATATTCTGTTCCAGATGGATTTGGATAATCTTCAGTAGGATCTTGCCTGGGTGAAATATTAGTGATACTGTTAGATAATCTCTATTCTGTTGGGTGACCTTTGTTTTTTGTTGTTGTTTTTTTAATAGGAACAAAGACAGATCCCTTCCAGTCAACTGGCCAGACATCCATCCTTCAGATTTCTTGGCATAACCTGGTGAGCGCATCTAGGGCAGTATCTATGTGCTGAACTATGTCAACTGGTATTCCATCAATTCCTGGGTCCTTGTTTTTTCCAATTCCTTTAGAGCAGCTTAAACTTCCTCTATCATCGTCTTTTTATCATATGTTTTCACAAAATTCTTCTGTGTCAGTCAATTCTTTTTGTACGCCTGTACTCTCTGTACTTCTTCCATCTTCATTTGACGCTTCCTGGGTCATTCAACATTCTGCCCTCAGCATTCTTACGTATTGCAACTCGAGGCTTAAACATGATCTTCAGTTCCTTCGGCAAGCAAGTTTGGCCCTTTTAATTTTCCAACTCTAGCTCTTTGTATATTTCATTATAATATTTTCTCTATCTTCCTGCACTGTCCTTTGAAATCTGTTCAGGTCCTTAACTTCTTTCTTGATTTTTCCCCCTACATTTTGGCCTCTGAAAGCTCAACTGCAATGTTCAGAGTCTCTTCTGACATTCACTTTGGTTTTTTCTTCCTTCTGTCTTTGTAATGTCTTTTTGTGTTCCTCCTGGATGATACTTTTAATATCCTCCCACAGCTCAGATGGTCTTTGCTCATTAGTATTCAAGGCCTCAAATCTGTTTCCTGAGAAGGTCTTTAAATTCTGGTGGGATAGACTCAAGGTCAAACTTTGGTTCTTGTGGATTTTTCTTTAGCTTCTCCATTCCAAACTAGCACAGATGATATTGAGCTTCTCCAGTGATCTTTTCTTCAAATGTAATCAAGCTGATACCTGTACAGACCATCAGGTGAAAAACATGTGCATAGTCACCGTTTAAGTTTCTTATAAAATGTATTTGTAATGAATAGGTCATTGATTGTACAGAATTCTATCATTCTATCTCTGGCATCATTTCTGTCACCAAGTCCATGCTTTCCAACTACTGATCCCTGTTCTCAACTTCTTCATTCCAGACTTGGTTTATGTTTTATTGATGTCTGACTGCAAAATTTGGTATTAATCATCTATTTCCTCCTTTTTGGCCCTAACTGTTGGTGCATATATTTGTACTACAGTGGTATTAACAGGTCTTCCCTTGTATACGTATGGATATTATACTGTCACAACGTTGTTATTTCAAGGTGGATCTAGAAATGGTCTTTTTTACTATAAATGCAACTCAATTTTTCCTAACCTTTTCCTTTTCAGCACAGTAGGATCATATGATTAACTGATTCAAAATATCCCATGCCAATCCATTTCATTTCACTGTTCAACAGGTTCAGACCATAGAAACTTTAAAGTTTTAGAAACTTTAAATATAACCAGCTACCCTGAATGATATGAATGGGGTCTATGGCAACAGGAACATAGTATACAAATTCTACTTGGACTCTGGTCTCAGTAGCAGAAACAGGCAGAAATCAGGCACAGCCCCCTAGAGAAACAATTGTGTACAGTACATAAGTTTACAACTAGTAAGAAAACATCACCAAGTACCCTCTTGTAGAGGTGTAGACTCACATATCCATCCACCCAGAGAGATGGGTTAATAATTTGCTAGTTCCCAATCTGGGGTGACACAGACAAGTATTCCTGTAAATAGCATCCCTACCTCTAGCAACTCAGAACCCTCTCAGCAAGCCTACTGACTAATCAACTCCTCCAGATCTCAGGCTCAGTTCACATAGGTAGCAAGAGGATGCAGCTAATTCCACTACCCAGGATGCTCCCTGGAAGAGCCATACTGCTGAAGGCATATGGCCCATACTAGAGGATGCATAGTATATTGATGGGGCTGCTTGGAGGAATCCTCCACAGCAGACAGTTGTGCCTATACAACCTCCATTGACAGTATGTGTATGGACGGACCATGATGATGAACAGAACACCCAGTGGGCTGAGGTCAGAGCTGCATGGATGGCTGTAAAACATGAACTTTAGCAAGAAGAAATCAAAGAAGAGAAGGTGCTCATCTAGATAATAATATGATAAAAACAAAGGGGAGGAATATGGGAAGCCAATAGTAAATATATGTCATAAACTAAATGCTATCAGGATGTGGGGGAGGTGAGGTACAAGCTAGAGTTCACCCTGAGGCACTAAGGCAATCCTTAAAGGTTAACCAGATTCTTACATTGTATTTGCTAAACCCTCCCTCCTGAGTCAAGCAGAAGATTTTCAATAGAAAGAGCTTGACTTCATTTGCATTGAATTCTCTTTGTGATTTACCTCCTGATAATTTTCAATAGAGATGCAGGGAAGCTGGAATGGGGGTCTTCAGTTGAGAAATGCTGGCCCCCTGTTTTTCATGCTCTCTGTTCTATCTAAAAAAAAAAAACACACAAAAACAAAACACACACACACACACACACACACACACACACACACACACACACATGAACTTCACTCTATTACTCTGTGCACATAGTTGAACTGTCTTCAAAGGACTATGGATCACCCAGTAAAAACAAGAGTGGATGATTGACCATTGATGAGTATAGGATAAAGAGTTGTGGGAGGACATATGGACAGTAACACAAGGTATGAACATTAGTTTTTCATGTATCCGCACATAATGCTTTGTCTCCCTCTGAGAATATTCAGGGAGATGACTTAACTCGCTTGAGGGTCATGAGGAAAATGCAACCTTGAGCCAGTTAACAGAATGGCTACAGGGTAAAACCAGTCATACAGTACAATCTTTTAGGCCACAGCCAAGGTACTGGGCCTTCCTTTGTCTCTGAAGCAAATTACGGAGGCATGTCAGCAATGCCCTAGCTGCTTTCGGGAGTGTGGCACTTCCCTTCCTCTCTCTCTGGGGTGTGCACAGCATAGGAAGAAGCCCCAGTACAAATGTGGAAATCAACTATATATGGCCTCCACCTTTATCTGATAACTGCAAATATGCCCTTACCTGTGTCGACACAGAGACTGAACCCTTCCAAGCATACTCCTGCCAAGTATGACACTCAGAGATCAACAAGCAGGGATCTACAGCTTTTATGTGCTGCTTATGGCATGCCCACAAATACGGACAGTGACCAAGGAACTCATTTTATTTACTAGATAGGAAGTATAGAAACAGAACGGAGTAGAATTGCCTGGCATTTTCATCTCCCCTACAACCCCACAGCACTTGGTCTCATCAATAGCATGAAGAGAGTGCTGAAACAAACTTTAAGACATGAGAAAGAATCCTCTTTCAGGTAATGCACTAGATTACCTGAAACCCTCCAATGTATTCATGAGTATGACCCCATCAGAGAGTATTATAGACAAACTTGCAGAAGTGCTTACTGGCTATGGACACAAGGACACCAGAAGACGATGATAATACATGTCACCGTAGTTGAGAACAAGATGTTACCTCAACTTGGACAATTTAATATTCAGCTGCCCTTGCCACAAATCTTCCACAGGAAGAGAGAGCTGTCACTCGCCCAAGTAGTCCCAGACCGTTTAGATTTTTTGGCTCCTTGGGGATTAGGGCAAAAGAAGAGTTTGCAAATTACCTCAAGGCTTTTATCAACTCTTCCCAAGTCTCTCCTCATTTATAACTCCAGTAAAAGTACCTTAGGGGTCAGTGCTATCAAGCTTGGAGTGCATTAAGGGTTCTTCCATTAGACTAAAATGGAGTTACTAACTCAGAAAAACCTTTGAGGCACAAGACAACGAACAGAAAATCTAGACAAAGTCCCTACCAGGAATTGTTCTTAGTTCATCACTATCACTGGTTGTAGTCTGACTGACAGACATGATTTGTGTGTTTTTTTGATATCTTTTAACTGTGGTGTCTTTTTTACTCCTTTTCACCACTTAGGTTGTAACTGCTGATGTCAGAAACTAACCAGGTTGTCAAGTATGTGGAGAGATCCCGACATTAGCAGCTGAAGAACTCTGGTTGAAGATCATTCAAGCCAATGATAGTGTCTGGTCCTGCCTGGAAAAGCCAAAATCCAGATGGATCAACTTTGGACTATTTCCCTGTCCTTCAGGTAGCCTAGCAGCCTAGTGATAAGAGACTGCACTAACAATCTCAAAAGCAAGTCATCTGGATCTACCAGCTCCTCCTGGGAAGATGGATGGGCAATCTCCTTTGGTGATATTTACTGTCTCTGAAAAGTTGCTATATGGGACACAACTGGTATATTGTTCTGCACATCCTGTTACCTAGGAATATACATGAGAGGTTTTCCAAATGATGCAGGAGCAAGTAAATACCTACTGCCTTAGGGATATGTGATATGGGAAGGCTGAGCTGGTGGGCTGGAAGCTTTGTGCAAATCTAGCAGACTGCTTCCTGGTGTGTTAAAAAAGCTGTCACTTTATTATTAACTACAACCAAATAAATGCATATAGGAATGTTGCAGATAGAACAGCTTCAGGTATTTCAAGCTAGAATTTGTGCCTTAATTTACAGAGAATGCTATATGCTTGTTTTGCTCTGGCCTTCCACTGCAACTCACCAATGTCTCAGCTCCAGAGGGATCACAGATGACTGACAGACTGACAGACTGAGAGATCCATTTAGTCACTGGGGTATGGTGTACAGTTGTTGCTACTGTTGTACCTTCAGGTAGAAATCAAATTCATAACTGACCCTCCAGCAGGTTTTCAGAGGCAGTAAATAACATCATAAGAAGACTGTCCACCTTTCTTCCATAGAGCTGTTGGAGGATTCGAACCGTATACCTTTGCATTGGCAGCACAATTCCTTACCACAAAGCCATAGAGTCTATAAAAATGGCTGCATGTACACTGAGTTACGTGAGTTAATAGATTAGTTTTTATCATTTTTTCTCAGTAAATAGGCTCTGGAGCAGACTGACTCTTATCCCCACCTTATTTCCAGTCATGGTAACAGATTAGATGAAGGAAAAGCACATAAGGGTTTATCCTTGGGCTATACCTTCTATCCACCTAAACACTCCTTACTTATTCCTCTTTATTTCTTACATATTTATTCCCATTCCCGAAAATGGGACCCAATAGTGTGGAAATTATGGCACAGTATCACTAATGTCACATGCAAGCAAAATCTTACTGAAGATTATCCAAAAACAACTGGAACAGTACATCAACAGAGAACTGCCAGAAATACAAGCTTGGTATGGCACTAGGGATATGGTTGCTGATGTCAGATGGATCTTGGTTGAAAGCAGAAAATATCAGAGGAATGTCTTATCTCTGTTTCATTGACTATGCAAAGGCATTTAACTATATGGATCACAAACAACTATGGCAAACCTTAAGTACAAGAATCCCAGACCACGTGATTGTGCTCATGTGAAATTTATACTTGGACCAGGAAGCAGTCGTCAAAACAAAGCATGGAAACACAGCATGGTTTAAAAATCAGGAGAGGAGTGCGTCAAGGTCGTATTCTGCCTCCCTACTTTTGCAACCTATAGGCAGATCATTTTGGGGAGGCTGAGTTTTATAAGGAAGAATGTGATATCAGAATTGGATGAAGACTCATCAACAACCTGAGATATGCAGATGATACAACCTTGCTTCGCTGAAACTGAGGTCCTGAAGCACTCGCTGCAGAAAGTCAAGGACTGTCATCTGCAATATGGATTGAAGCTTAACATCAAGAAAACAAAGATTCTCACCACGGGGCCAATTGGCAGCACCATGATGGATGGAGAAGAGACTGAGGTTGTTAACAGCTTCAGTTTGCTTGGCTCCACAATGGCACCAGCAGTCAGGAAACCAGAATAAGAAATGCACTGGGAAAATATGAGATTATGGACTTCTCCAGAGTACTAAGAAGCAAATATGCCAATCTAGAGACGGAAGTGCACCTGATTCAGGCCACGGTCTTCACAATTACTTGTTATGCACCAGAGAGCTTAACAATGGCCAAAGATGACAGAAGACTTGATGCCTTTGAGTTTGGTGCCAAAGAAAAGCAGTGAACATACCACGGTCAGCCAAGAGAACTAACAAGTCTGTCCTGGAAAGGATGAAATCAAACTGTTCCTTGGAGCCAAGATTCTGAGACTCTGTCTTGCATACTTTGGGCATGATACCAGAAGAGACCAGTCCTTGGAGAAGGATATCATGCTTGGAAGGATTGAGGGATAGAACAGGAGTGGAAGACCCCTGATGAGACGGACTGACACAGTAACTAAGGTAATGAGCATGTCAGAGGTATGTCTGAGACAATGAGATTGGCTCAGGACAGAGCAGGGTTCAGGGCTATGGTGCATAGGGTCACTATTAGTTATAGTTAATTTAACAGCACATGGCAACAACAATCTAATATTGAATATAACACCTATAAGAAACCTAAATGTTTAGGAATCCTGAGTGTACCATGGTTAAGTGCTTGGCTATTAACTAAGTTCAATGGTTCAAAATCTGACTAGTGACTCCAAGGGAGAAAGATGTGGCAATATACTCCTGTAAAAAATACACCCTTGGAAAGGTATCAGACAGTTCTAGTCTGTCCTACAGGAACACTAAGTCAGAATCAGGGTGGTAGAATATAGGCATAATAAATCATAAAAGACCTGTGGGAACACAAGTGTCTGGGGACTCAAGAAAGCTTTCCAGAAGATATCAAGCCTAAAACCATGCTCCATCTCTGAAGTTAATGAACTGTTCTTCACTCAAGCTCTTCTTCAAACTAAAGGCCTTCCCTTACCCTTGCAAAACTCTTCAAAATTTACAGGCGGGGGGAAAGCAGCATCTACACTAACAAGTCAAATTTCAAGATTAATCCATAAACCCATTTCTAATTTACCCTAAAATTCATTTTAT
>NW_006399805.1:16612753-16620897 GCF_000299155.1 Elephantulus edwardii
ATGGTGATTTTATTAATGTTGGGTGTTTTTGGTTTTTTTTACACCCAACTCTCTTTTCGGGAAGGGGTGGAGTAGAGGTCACCCCCCTCAGGGCTCAGCATGCTCATTGTTGCTGCTTCCTGCATCTTCTTGCATCTTCTCCTCCTCCGGGTTGGAGTAGGGTTCCATGTGGAGGTCCTCAAACGCGCCGTCCACCCACAAGGCCAGCCTCACCGTGGCCGGGTCCCAGGGACTCGCCATCTTGCTGGTGAAGCCGCACTCACGCAGCATCATGTTGTTGTAGTGCCGGAGCTGGTCGTCCTTGTAGAGGTGCTGTTCCTCAGGCGGACGGTTCAGTATGCCCTCGATGATGCGCTTCAGCTCCAGGACAGTGCTCAACTCCTTGGCGTCGATGAAGATGGTGGTTTTGTGGCGCCGAATCATGAAAAACATGTCCATGATGGCAGCTGCCTCTAACAGTCAATTAAAATTCATTATATTAAGAGATCAATACAGTGACTTTAACAATGGGCTCAGGTATAGCAGAGAAGATGAGGATGACATAGGTAAGGTTGGGTAAGGTTCAGACTCATTG
Organism: Elephantulus edwardii; assembly: GCF_000299155.1. Taxonomy (NCBI): domain Eukaryota; kingdom Metazoa; phylum Chordata; class Mammalia; order Macroscelidea; family Macroscelididae; genus Elephantulus; species Elephantulus edwardii. Next base: position 16,613,328 of record NW_006399805.1, read on the forward strand.
TTCACAGGGTCACTATGAATCAGAATGACAGCACCTAGCAACAACATAAAGATATTTCCCCTGTTGTTGGTTTAAACGCATTCAGACTCCAAGGAAGTAATCAAAAAGAATATGAAATATCCTGGAAGGAATCTATATGAAATTTCTCAATTTGTAACAAGACTATCACTATCATATGTGAAAGTACTGTAACATTTTTACATAATGGCACTAAATCAACAAGTATTTTTTTCATTCACACTGACACTTTTCAATCCAACTATAATTTTTATTTTAAAACAAATGCCCAACTTTTAAAAATATATCTTATATCTTACTAGAAAAGGTAAAACTGTAATTTCTTATTCAAAAATATCCAAATTAGTGCCAAAAACCATATAACTCATACCAAAGGTCAAGACTTTATCAATACAACCTATAAGTCAAAATTATTGATACATTTTAGAGTCCCTGGGTGGATCAAATGAGTCACACAATGACCTGCTAAGAGAAATGAGTCAGATTTTAATCCACGTAGGGAGACCTAGTGGCCGAGTGGTAAGAAGCTGTGCTACATTCCCAAACGCATGCAGTTCAAATACACCAGAAGCTCCGTGGAATAAAGACAGGCAATCGCCTCTTGGTTTCCATGGCACACAAGAGGGGTCCTCTAGGAAAATCAACTAATAACTTTAGAAAGCCCAGGTGTTGAGGTTATGGGCCGTCAAGTTGCCTGCGACTCATAGCAACCCTATGTACAATAACCCTAAACCCTGCTCTATCCTGTGCCAAACTCACAGTCTCTGACCCATCTACCCCCATTACCCCAGTCACAGAATCAAACCATCTCATAGAGAGTCTTCCTCTCCTGTGTTGTCCCTCCATCCTCCCAAGCATGACATCCCCCTCTCCAAGGACTGGTCCCTCCTTGCAACATGTCCAAAGTATGTCAGCTTCAGAAGCCTTGCCTCCAAGGAGCAGCCTGGATTAACCCTCACCAGATTGAAGCTGTTCATTTTCCTAGCAGTCCTTGGTATATTCAATCCTCTTCTCCAACATCACAGATCAAAGATATCAAGTCTCCTTCTATAACCCCTAGGCATTGTCCAGCTCTCTGACATATAGCAAGTGATTGCAAAGACCATGGCCTGTATCAGGCACACTTTAGTCTTCAGACTGATGACACTGCTCTTCAGTACTTTGGAGAGGTCTCTAACAGCAGACTTTCCCATCCCAGTAAGTCTTTCCATTTCCTGGCTGCTGGTGCCAAGAGTGTTGACTGTGGAGGCAAGCAAACTAAATAAATCTGTGAACAATCTCAATCTCTTCAACATCCATCCATCCATCCTGATGCTGCCAATTGGCAGGACCAGTGGTGAGAAACTTTGTTTTCTTGATATTGAGCTTCAATCCATATTGGAGGCTGCAGTCCTTGACTTTCTGGAGCAAGCGCTTCAGATCCTCCTCAGTTTCAGCAAGCAGGGTTACTCTAACCTAAACAGCTACAAGGATCAGAATCTCAATACTGTAACCACCTACTATAAATGTGAATATTATCTCCCAACATTTCAAATAGAACCTTGAATATTTTCAATGTCAAATATTTTAAAAATAGGGTTTTATTCTCCACTTTTTTCACAAATTATGCGAATCTGTCTATATTTTCTAAATTTCCCTTTAGTATTTTTATTTCTCACAAAAATTAAGTTGCAATTTTACTATTTTTAGAAGGCTAAACACTGCATTCCCCAACACATCTCCAAAAACACAGGTGTCTTTAATCCCAACTTTACAGACTGTAGACAGGGAATTCTGATATTTTAATTTTATCATAATCTTTTTTTATTCATTGTTGCACATTTTTCCCCACCTGTATTTTACATACTTCCATTTCCTACTTAGAACTACATGTATGTTCTGCAGTTGTTCCTTCACGTTACTCTCGTACGGTTAAAGTGTGGGTCACGTTCAAAATGCAGAGTAATGGAAAGTAAACTTCTAAATGTCTGACTGTGTAGACCATGTTCTGCCACAGTGTTGATTCAAACTATACTTTAAAGGGTTCTGACTCTGAAATGAGAAAGACAAAGGTTTTTGAAGCCTAGGCAATCAATCTTGTCCTAAGCTATTTTAAATACCGAAAGCAGATCTTTAGTTCCCGAATTTCAACTTCACAGACTGCGTGAGAAACACAAGTTGTAACTCTGGATGGCGTCCGTGCACACACGTCTACACCTTTAGACAACGCTGTCAGACCGGGAAAACAAGAGCGCCGGGCGCTGAAGGGCAGCGCGCTCGGCCGCCGCCCTCGCCTGTCCAGGACAAGCTGCCTGACCAGTCCCCGGGGCCAGAGCCGGAGCACGTGCAGGCGCTGCCCAGTCTCCCCACAGCTCCTCGATTCTTCCGATTTTCAAAACTCCGCGCAGATTGTTCAGGGGGGCGGGGGATGCACAAGAAGCGGGAACACGAGGGGCCAGCAGCTCCGCCCCCCAAACTTCACAGTCGGCCGGGCGCCGGCCGAGACCCCCGCGCGCGAGGCTCCAGCGCGGTCCTCGTCCCTGTCCCCGAACTCCCGCCCCTGCGCCCAGAGAGACGCGCCCGCCACCCCGGACCCCGAGCCCGGCGCCTTTGTCTGCGCGGCTCGGCTGCCCCTGCCTGGCCCGGCCCGCGGGCGCCCACCTCACACAAAGGCGCAGGCAGCGCCCCAGGGCACGGGGCGCCAGTTCGGCCCCGATGGCCGTGCTGGAGGGACTCGCACGCCCGCCGCCCCACCGGATCTCAGTCTCGGTCCAGAGTGACGCCCTGGGGGTCGCAGGCGCCGAACACACGGCCCCGCACGGGTCTCTCGGCTCGCGCACAAAGGGGCGCCGGCCAGCCCCCGGGAGCGCCTCCGAACAAGGCCCGCGTGCTGCCCGCCCGACAACCGCCGCGCGCGGCCGAACTACCTGAGCCCAGCCGCCGTCCCGCGCCGGCTCCCGCCTCTTCTGCGCCCCCGCCGGTGTCGGGCGCTCCCGGACCGAGCGCCAAACGCACGGCCCAATCGCCGGTGACCTTGTTCGCGTCCGCTGCTAGGAAGCGCCTCCGCTATTGGGCAAGAGAGAGAGGTTGCCGGCCAATCACGGCGCGACCGCGCGCGGAGGCGCCGAGCGAGACCCTCGCGCCGGCACGTTGAGCGGGCGCGGGGCCCGGCGCATGCGCGCCCCGGGGTCCTACGCCGTGTGGAAGTGCCGCCACCACCTCTTTGTTCTTTCTTCTCAATGTGTTGAGCCTCAGGACGGCAGCGGGCAGGCGGGCGGGCGCGGGGCCGGGGCCGACGCGGGACAGCGGGGCGTGGCAGGGCCGCGCGCAGCTCTCGGCCGGAACCTCCGCGCCGGGCGGGGGGAGGGGCCGCAGCCTTGTTTGAACCAGTTCTAGGCGGGGGCGTGACAGTCGTAACCGCCGCCCGAGAGCGCGGACCTGACAGCCCCGGAGGACCACCGCCGGCCGGGGGAGAATAGCCGTAAGGGCTTGACCTCCGCGGCGAGGCTGCTGCTCCCCGGCGCACGACGCGCCCCGCCCGGGGAACCGCGGCGACACCGGGTCATGCCACGATCCTGCCGAGACGGGCAGTGTGTGTCCGGCACGGGCCAGCGGGCCGCGGGCGGGCGCCTCTGGGAAGAGCTGGGGCGTTGGGAGATTGGTCATGAGATGAGGGCCTGGAAGGTGCTGCTGGAGAAGAGCCTTGACCCGCCGTGGCCGCCAGGACAGCAAGTCTGCCCTGGAACGGGTGAAAGCAAGCGTCTCCCTGGAGACGCGCCCAGTCGCTGGACGTGGACCAGTGCAGTTCCCGTGGTTGTGTGCCGTCGAGGCGCTGCCCTCGTTCAGGACTCGAGTCCTGTGGCTTCTCCAGTGCGGGTCTGCGAGCTGTCCCATCACTTTGGCCCCAGCTCGGCAGTACGATTGGTGTTGAGACGAGCAGGAAGGTGTGGGAGCGTGCCTCGTGGGAATTGGTTTGCTGGCACTGATGTTGGTGGGCACAGTTCCCCCTTTTGAGGTTGATAGAGGTCAGAAATGGCCATCCCCACGTGGCCCTTGCTCTTTTTAGACCATTTGATGTTGTATACCCTGCAGTCGGAAGCAACTGCGAACACACTGACACTTGTGGTGGGTTTTCAGAGACAGTTTATCACAGGGAAGGAGATTGCCCGTCCTTCTTCCTCGGAGCCTCTGGTGGCCTTGAACCACGTGCCTTTGCGACTGCGGCGCAGTTTATTACCACTAGGCCACCAGAGCTTCGTAGTACCATACTAATGACTACAGGGTCAGACATGCCACTGCACATGCTCCTGAACCTATTTCTGCCAGTCTTCAGGTCCTATGTTGTTGCTTGACTGAGACTTCACTCATAGTTGTGATATTTATTAGGGAATTAGGTTGGACGGTGAGGCAAAAAAATACCATATGTTAAGTCCAGGTTTACTCCATCAGTCCCAAACCAGATTAACAGCAAAACACAATTTCTCTATTGGCTCAGACAGCTTCTTAGTCAACAAGTGAAAGGCTAGGTTCAGTTCAGCAGCACAGATAAACCTCTGGTTTCTTCAGTCATCCAGCAAGCAAAATCTCTAACTGTAGCTCTATCTCCAGAGTTTCTGTGGTTACACCTTGCTACTTCACAGTAGTGCCACAGTCTTCCCAGTCCCCCTACAGTGTGGAAAGCACTCTTATATTGATCCCACAGCTGTTGATTTGCAAGACCATGTGTCTGCAGGTAGGGTAGCTGCAGACCATGTCCCCCAATGGGAGCTAACATATGATTAACAAAAGTTATTCTCAAGGGTACTGACATGGCTTTTCTGGCCATTCTCATCTGAAGTATCAGCTTTCCCCTTAGCATTTTCTTGGAATTCTGTAACCCAGCTGCTTTACTCCTTAAGTCTTAATCCCCTCCCCATTTTAGAAAGCCATTTTCTGATTTGCCCAGACCTATCAAGCCAGTACCCTGAGGAAACAAGCATGTCTTTTTAAGAATCTTCTATTACAGTTGAAACTTCGATCATCCCCATCTATAAACAAAGGTCCAATCCAGAGCAAACCATCAGGTAGCAGTAAGCAACACTAACAGCATGAAACATCATCTGCTTGAGTCCTGGTCAGCACATTCGCAGCCATCTGTGTCTAGATCCAGTGGGCATTAGCTGCAAACTCAAGCGTCCACACTTCTGCCTGTGTTTCACACTAGATGGTTCCTTCAGCCTTCTCCTGACATGGGCTCAGGACTCTGCTCCACATTTATCCATTCATCATGCTAGGTGGACAACACTGAAGGAACAAGTCCAAACTCTCATTATTATTACTTATGTGCCACTTCCACACACTAAGTAGACCCAGGTCATCATGAGTTGAGCGTAATTGTCACCGTCCTTTAACATCAACTCCTGGAAAGAGAATTTGTTTAAAAAAAAAATTCATTATTACACAAATTCCTCCCAAACCCCTGTTTTCCCCCACTCCTCTTTGCAATGTATCTTTTATTGTAGACAGACTTATGTCTTTACATGTAAATCATATATTCCTTTTTAAACACTTCTTTCCCTCATCTGGTCCAATACATTGTTCGTTATCAATGCACTCTTTCCCTGTTCTCCCCCAACTCCCCATATCAGTCCTATTTTGTAACAGTGGTATTAGGTAGTATTTGTCCTTTTGAGGCTGAGACACTTCACTCAGTATAATGTCCTCCAGGACCCCCTGTTGTGTAATGTTTTATGAGTTCATTCTTTTTCAGTGCTGCATAGTATTCCATTATGTGAATATACTATGGTTTTTATATCGACTGGTTTGTTGATGGACATTTGGGTTGGTTCCATCTCTCTGCTATTGTGGCTAACAGCAGTAAACATGGTGTGCATATATCTGTCTGGATGGGAAAAGAAGTTCTGATGCTTCCCTCTTCCACTCATCAAGTAGGCCCAGGTAGTCACCATGAGTTAAGCATAACACAATCGCTAAAAAAGCCAATTTTCACAGATTCTGAAACACCAGTATTCATATAATCTAAGGAATATTAGCAACTTTATCATATTATGCCATTAAAATGGATACAGTATTTTTATGGGTTCTGTGTGGTCTGAATAAGGGAAAGAAGAGATTAGCAGCATGAATTACTGTGCTGGGTATGAGCAACCCCTTGCAATGCCACTGAACTAAGATACCATTAACAATTTGATCTCCATCTCACCCTACTTTAGTGAGTCACAGTGATGTTTTGAGTCTCCTGGAAATCAAGTTAATTCCAAGACATTGAAGAGTACTGAAAAAAGAACCAACAAACAGGACTTGGAGGAAGTGTAGCTAGGATGTTCCTTAAGGGGCAAGGATGGTGAAACTTTGTCTCTCATAATTTGAGCATGTTGTTAGGAAGTGTCCTATTTCTAGGAAAAAGACAACAAGCTTGGAAAAGTAGATCAGTGAAAGAGGAACTCCTCAGTTAGATGGATTAACACAGTAATAGCAACAATGCACGTGAGTGCAATGTAGATTTTGAGAATGGCCCGGGATACAGGAAGGTTTCTGTCCACCAGGCTGCTAGGAGTCAATTTGACAGCATCTAATAACAGATGACCCAACAGAGTGTGGAAATTATCGAACAGTATTACTGATAATCACATGCAAGCAAGATTCTGCTGAAAATTAACCAAAAACAACACATCAGCTACCAGAAATGCAGGCTGGGTTTAGAAGAGGTCATGGTACTAAGGATATTGTAGTTAATGTTAGATGGATCTTGGCTGAAAGCAGGGAATACCAGAGAAATGTCTGTTTCATTGATGATGCAAAGACATTTGTGTGGATCACAAACGCTGATTCTGAGAAGAATGGGAATCCCACAACACTTAATCGTGCTATGTGAAACCTGTACTTTGACCAGAAGGCAGTCGTCAGAGCAAGGAAATACTGAATGGTTTGAAATTGGGAAGGATATACGCCAAGATTGTGTCCTATTTCCATACCTATTCATCCTATATGCAAAACAGATTATCCAGGAGGCTAGGCTGTATGAGGAGAAGTGTGGCATCGGATTGGAGGAAGATTCATCAACAATGTGCAGTATGCAGATGTGCTTGCTGAAACTGAGGAAGACCTGAAGCTCTTGCTGCAGAAGGTCAAGGACTGCAGCCTTCAATATGGATTGAGGCTCAATATCAAGAAAGCAAAAGTTTCTCACCACTGTGCCGGCCAATTGGCAGCATCAGGATGAATGGATGTTGAAGAGATTGAGATTGTTATCAGCTTTAGTTTGCTTGGCTCCACAGTCAACACTCTTGGCACCGACAGGAAATTAAAAGACAGACGTATTGTGATGGGAAAATCTGCTGTTAGGGACCTCTCCAAAGTACTGAGAAACAATGGTGTCACTCTGGAGACTAAGATGTGCCTGGTACAGGCCATGGTCTTTGCAATCACTTGCATCTCAGAGCTGGCCAATGCATAGGAATTATGGGAGAATTGATGCCTTTGAGCTGTGGTGTTGGAGAAGAGTATTGAATATACCATGGACTGCTAAGAAGAAAAACAGGTGAACAGGTTCATCCTGTTGTTGTTATGTGCC
>NW_006399805.1:16620997-16621634 GCF_000299155.1 Elephantulus edwardii
TCCCTAACAGCAGACTTTCCCATGGCAATGCGCCTTTTAATTTCCTGGCTGCTGGTGCCAAGACTATTGACTATGGAGCCAAGCGAACTAAAGCTGTGTACAATCTCAATCTCTTCACCATCCATCCTGATGCTGCCAATTGGTCCAGTGGTGAGAATCTTTGTCTTCTTGGCATTGAGACTCAAACCATATTGTAGGCTGCAGTCCTTGACACTCTGCAGCATGCGCTTCAGGTCCTCTTCAGTTTCAGCAAGCAGGGTTGTGTCATCCGCGTAACGCAGGTTGTTTATAAATCGTCCACCAATCTTGACCCCACATTTCTCCTCATAGAGTCCAGCCTCCCGGATAATCTGTTTTACATATAGGTTGAAAAGGTATGGAGATAGGATGCATCCCTGGCGTACGCCCTTCCCAATTTTGAACCACGCAGTGTTCCCTTGCTCTGTTCTGACAACTGCCTTCTGGTCCAAGAATAAGTTTCACATTAGAACGATCAAGTGTTCTGGGATTCCCATTCTTCTCAGAGTCAGCCATAGTTTGTTATCTACACAGTCAAATGCCTTTGCATAGTCGATGAAACACAGATAGACATTCCTCTGGTATTCCCTGCTTTCAGCCAAGATCCATCTAACATCAG
>NW_006399805.1:16622574-16629635 GCF_000299155.1 Elephantulus edwardii
GATGATACCCTTGATATCCTCCCACAACTCATCTGGCCTTCCCTCATTAGTGTTCAAAGCCTCAAACCTGTTCCTGAGATGGTTCTTTAAAAAGAAAATATTTTTATTGTTGTATATCTATTGCTTTAATAACCATTGGAAAAAAAGATTCCATGTAGGAGACAAATAGAAAACATATGTTCTTACACTGAAAAAAAAGTTTTTAAAATATTACACATACTTGTAGTCTCTACAACATGTTTAAATCTGACCTAAGTGCACTTAATATAAACACTAAAAATAGTAACCTCCGAAAAACCAATTCTAGTATATAGAAGTTTAACTTTAAAAAATTCTTCATGTATAATTTAAACAAAGCTTCCACCCCTCCTCAAGTACCTATCATCAGGTCTATAGTCCTAGACCACAAGCAAATGACCCTTCCCCCCATGTCTGTCCTGACAGCCTTTTCCTCCTTGAGAAATTCTCCTAAAATCCTACTCCTCCTGTAAAGTTCTTGTCCAAATCCCTTCCCCTTTACTAACCAACTCATATTCCACAACTACCAAGAAACAAAACCTATGGAGAGCTTCCATCATCCCAACCTACCCCGTACGTTGAACTCTTATCCAGCCAAACATCACCAAACCTAACCCAAACTCAGCCTGCTACTCAGGAAGAAGCCCAGATCTCTCTCTTCCATTACTTAATATAAACTCTCCACAATATCAAAATTAGCACTGTGTTCCATTACAAACTGCCCCATCTATCCATCCCTTTCTAAATCACCCAACTAAAAGTACTTAGCCACTACTTCTTTCAAGTCATATACTATGGAAGTCAACACAGACCAGGTAAACAAGACTTCTGCCTGCCCACCAAACCAGCTCTGAACTATCCCTCTAACCCAGCACCTCAAAAACAAACAGCCATAAGAGAGCTCCTCCCTTTACTGTCCAGCCTGAGAATGATAACAGGAACTACAACTAACGCTTCAGGCCTAGACTTCTCCCTAGAAAAAATGCCATCCTCTCTCAAAAACTGTCCAAGTGTCACTAGATGATATTGCAACTCAGCTTACTGCTGAGTCCAAGACTAATTTAACTCCCTCACAACAGTTGTATTATAAAACAGAAAAAACCCTCAGTCTGTCAACTACAGAAAAAGGTGGTCTTTGCCTGTTTCTAAGAGAAGACTGTTATTTTTGTATCTTGGCTGAAAGCTCGGAGTACCAGAGGAATGTCTGTATTTTATTGATTTTGCAAAGGCATTTGACTTGTGTGGATCACAACAAACTGTGCCTAATTCTGAGAAGAGTGGGAATTCCAGAACACTTGATTGTGCTTATGCAAAACCTATGCTTGGACCAGGAGGCAATCATCAGAACAGAGTAAGGGAACACTGCATAGTTCAAAATAGGCAAGGGTGTACACCAGGGTTGTGTCCTATCGCCATACCTTTATAACCTATATGCAGAACAGATTATCCGACAGGCTGGGCTCTATGAGGAGAAATGTGGCATCAGGATTGGAGGAAGATTCATCAACAATCTGCGTTATGCAGATGACACAACCCTGATTGCTGAAACTGAAGAGGACCTGAAGCTCTTGCTGCGTAAGGTCAGGGACTGCAGCCTTCAGTATGGATTGGGGCTCACAATCAAGAAAACAAAGATTCTCACCATTGGGCCGATTGGCAGCATCATGATAGGTGGTGAAGAGAGTGAGATTGCTCATAGTGTTAGTCTGCTTGGCTCTACAAAAACACTCTTGGCACCAGTAGCCAGGAAATGAAAAGACATGTTATGATGGGAAAGTCTGTGATTGGAGACCTCTCTAAACAAAGTACTGAAGAGTAATAATATCAGTCTGGAGACTAAGATGCACCTAATACAGGCCATAGTCTTTGCAATCACTTGCTATGTATCAGAGAGCTGGACAATGACTGGGGATGATATAAGGAGAATTGATGCCTTTGAGCTGTAGTTTTGGAGGAGAGTATTGAATATACCATGGACTGCTAAGAGAATGAACAGGTTTGCCCTGGAGAGGGTGAAGCCGGGCTGTTCTTGGAGGCAAGGATTCTGAAGCTTCGCCTGACATACTTTGGGCATGTTACACGGAGGGACCAGTCCTTGGAGAGGAACATCATGCTTGGGAGGGTAGAGGGACAGTGCAGGAGAGGAAGACCCTCGACGAGATGGACTGATTCAGTGACTGGGGTAATAGGGATAGATGTGTCAGAGACAGTGAAATTGGCACAGTATCGATATAGCAAGGTTTAGGGCTCTTGTACATAGGGTCACTATGAGTCTCACGCAACTTGACAGAATATAACAACAACAACAATGCCCTAAATAGAAAATAAGGGGCCAAGTGGCAACTAGGAATACCCCCTTGACTACTTACTCCCCATCTTAACTCCCTTTCTAGTTGTTCTTTAACTCTTGCTCCGATTTGGAAATCTCTCATATTTTTTTAGTAGTACACCTCACAGCCATCTCCCAAGCAAGTGCCCTAGAATGCATGAAGACAATGTTACTCCTTCAGCCCTTACAGGAAACCCAGCGTTGCTTCCAGCGGGAAGTAGCTAGAGACAACTTTGTCCCCGAATTATCACATTCCTTTGAGGTCTGGAATGGAAGGAGAATATTGCAGTTCTTCCTCCCCCACCTTCCAGCACTTGCTGAAGAAACCCGAGAACAGACCAGACTATAGATCCTGATAAGGCTCTATACACAAAAGCCCATACCCAGTTAATTAATAGCCCCAAATTCCAAGCAAAATAAGATCATCCCTGTTCCTCCCTAAAGCCCCCTAAAAAAAAACACACAAAAAACTGTCCTTGACTGCCTGTGCACCATTTTTACCATCTCCTCAAGCAGTCACTTGATGCCTGCCTCTAAGACCACACAATAATGGCCTGTTTGTTTCTTGGGCCAGTTTCTTTCTCTCTCTCAACTCTTATTTCTTTCTAACACTTCCAAGGTCCTCCTCCTCTGAGATCTTCCTCTACTGCCCTGTCCCTCCACCTTTTCCCAACATGAAGTCTCTCTCCAAGGACTGGTCCCTCCTGGCCACATGCCAAAAGTATGAGAGAGCTTCAAAATCCTTCCTTCCAGGGAACAGCCTGGTTTCACCCTCTCCAGAGCATGGTTGCAATTGTTAGATAGAAAAAGTTGTTGAGAGAGAAACTAGTCCCAAGAAACTAAAAGGCCTTTATTGCATGGTCTGAGAGGGTCACCAAGTGACTGCACACAGAGAAGGTCAAAATAGTGCAGGGCCAGTCAAGGAGACAGTTCCTTTTCATAGGGGTTTCAGGGAGGACTAGGGAAGATGGTATTCTAAACTTGTGTGTGCGCTTTTGTGATGAAGCCCAGAGCCTAATCAGGATCTGGTCTCTGGTTTGGAGGCTTTAGACATTATCAGGTTTCTTCAAGGAGTAATCAGACCTGGGGGCAACAGTGACCTTCTCCCTGCAATAATTTATTAAGAAATGCCTAGAAAGTAGAATTCATTTTGCACATGACTTGGGCTTTGAACACACTCAACCTAGAAAAACCCTATTCTTTACACCAATTATAAATGCTATCGTTAGTCTAAAAGGTTTCTTAAAGGGGAATGGACGGAGAGGGAGGAAAATGTCCAAAACATAGTGAGTTTTAAAAAATTGTTTACAACAATAATAAAGTAACAAAACAAACACACAAAAATAAAGGGCATCTTTATTGAGTCTTTAGTAAATTAGTCTCTGGAGACCCACAACTCATATGGGCATCAGGGCCAAAACCTTCTCCCTGCCAATCAGTGACCACAGCAACGGCTGAGAGTGTCAGGGCCCGCGAGGCCCGGCCACAGGACCCAAGCCCCTGGCCAGGGCCCGAGCAGAGCCCGAGGCCGGGGGACAAGCGGGGGTGGGGGTGGGGATCGGCACCCCACCCCCAGGCCGGGGCCAGAGGAGTGCGCTGGGTAGTGCTGGGCGCGTGGCCCTCCCTCGCTTGGGCCGGACTTGGAGACCCGGAGCCCGCAGGTCACCCCTGCTCGGCATCGTCTCCCGTGGTCCGGAGGAGCAGCCGCTCGAGCCCCGCTCGCCGGGTGGCCCTTCGAAACCAGGGTTCCTCGCAGTGACCCCTGTGGACCCCGGTGACCTGGATGGAGGCACGAATGGCCGCAGGCTAGGTGACCGCCGTCCCGAGAAGGAGTAGCCGCCAGATCCCCGCGCCTTGGAGATCAAAGACTCAGGCTTGTGTCCACGCTGCATCAGGTGGGCGGCCAGCCCGTCATACCCACAAAGCACCTGTGCAAAATGCAAAAGATTTCTTTGGGCACAAAATCCCCAAAACCATCCTGAAAAGGGGTATTTTCAATGGATTTTCATTTCATTTCAAGGGAAAATCCTGTTCATGCTGCTTTTCGTGACTATGGTTATAACTGAAAAACCTCTCCTTACTAGTAAAGGATAGAAATTTTGTGATTTAAATATCAGGGTTCACAGCCTTCTATCCAGTTGGTCCGGGTGCTGTGGGTTATTGTTAAACTGTTTAGCATTGTCTCCCACCCACAGCCGTGTTTGACTAGCTGTGCCTTTTAGTGGTTCTGTTGTAGAAAAGTATGTTTTTGACTATTTATTACTAGGAAAATAATGAGCTGTCCATGGATTGCTGAAAAAGCAAACACGCACATTTGATTCCTTTGGTGAGGGACTGCTGGTGGTGACCTGGTTAAGGAGTGTCTTGGTACTACTTGTTTGTTGCAGTCAAAATTGACCCTTAGGGACCAGTAAGTACAGCAGCTGTGGACCCTGATCTATTCCTGAGCCAGCTTCATGGTCTCTGACACACCCATTACCCCAGTCACAGTCAGTCCATCTCACCCAGGCTCTTCCTCTCTTGTTCTGTCCCTCCATCCCCCTCAGTGAGATGTTCCTCTCCAAGGACTGGTCTGTCCTTGCAACATGCCCAAAGTATGTCAGAAACTTCAGAATCCTTACCTCCAAGAAGTAGTCTGGTCTCAGCCTCTCAAGGTCAAATCTGTTTGTTCTCACAATACTCTTCTCCAGCATTACAACTCAAAGGCAACAATTCTTCTTCCATCATTCTTAGCCATTGTCCGGCTTTCTGATGCATAGCAAGTAATTGCAAAGACTATGGCCTGGATATACACCTTCGTCTCTCCAATCTAAAATCATTGTTCTTCAGTACTCTGGAGAGGTCCCTGACAGCAGACTTTCCCAATGTAATTTGTCTCTTGATTACCTGGCTGCTGGTACCAAGAGTGTTAATTGTGGAGCCAAGAAAACTAAAGCTGTGAACAATCTCAATCTTTTCACCATTTATTATGATGCAATCAGTCGATCAAGTGATGAGAATTTTTGTTTTCTTGATGTTGAGCTTCAATCCATATTTAAGGCTGCAGTCCTTGTGCAAGCAATGAAGGAATGAAAACCCAAAATCCCTGTAAATGTTCATTAAAACTAATAAAATTTAATAATTTTTTTAAAAAAAAAGGCTGCAGTCCTTGACCTTTTGCAGCAAGTGCTTCAGGTCCTCCTCAGTTTCAGCAAGCAAGGTTGTATCATCTGCATAACACAGGTTGTTGATGAATCTTCTTCCAATCTTGATGCCACATTCCTCCTCATAGAGCACAGTAGCAGTCAGGAAATCAAAAAACAAATTTCATTGGGAATTCTGCTGCCAGGGACCTTTTGAGAGTGCTAAAGAGTAATGATGTCAGTCTAATGACCGTGATGCGCCTCATCCAGACCATTGTCCTCAGAGTTACTTGTTATACATCAGAGGGCTGGACAACGACTAAGGGTGACCGAAGAATTGATGATACTTTGAGTTGTGGGACTACAGAAAAGTATTGATCATACCATGAATCATCAGGAGAACAAATAGAATTGTCTTGGAGAAAGTGAAACAAAAGATTTTTAAGCTCTATCTCACATAATTTGCTTGGCTCCAAAATCAACACTCTTGGTATCAGCAGCCAGAAAATCAAAAGACGAATTGTGTTAGGAAAGTCCACTGTCAGGGACCTCTCCAGAGTACTGAAGAGCAACAATGTCAGTCTAAAGACTAAGGTGCAACTGATCCAAGCCAGGGTCTTAGCAATTACGTGCTATGCATAAGAACGCTGGACAATGACTAGGGATAGAAGGAGAATTGATGTCGTTGAGCAGTGGTGCTGGAGAAGAGTATTGACTATATCATGGACTGATAAGAGAACAAACAGGTTCAATCTGGAGAGGGTGAAACCGGCTGCTCCTTGGAAGCAAGGGTTCTGAGGCTCTGTCTGATATACTTTGGGCGTGTTGCAAGGAGGCACCAGTCCTTGGAGTGGTACATTATGCTTAGGAAGATGGAGGGACAGCTTGGAAAGGGAAGACTCTCAATTGGATGAATTGACTTGGTGACTGGAGTAATGAGGGTAGAGGTGTCAGAGTCAGTAAGGTTGGCTCAGGATAGAACAGGATTCAGGGCTGTTGTATATAGGGTCATTATGAGTCACAAGCGACTCGATGGCACATAACAACAACAACAATAATTCACATAGTTTGGGCATGTTGACAGGAGAGACCAATCCTTGGAGAAGGACATCATGCTTGGAAGGGTGGAACAACAGCACAAGAGAGGAAGATCCTGGGTTAAACGGATTGATACGGTAACTGGAGCAGTGGGACTAGGTGTGCTGGAGTCAGTGAGATTGGCTAAAGATAGACAAAGTTTAGAGTTCTTGTACATAGGGTCACTATGAGTCGGAGGTGACTTGATGCCACACAACAAAAGCAATTCTGTGTATTCCTTCCATCTTCTTTTGAGGTGTCCTACATCATTCAATATTTTGCTCATCAAAGACTCTAGTATTGCAACTCAGCTTAAATTTGTATTTTGATTCTTTCAGCTTGGTAAGTGCCAAGAATCTTTTCCCTTGGGGGAAACTCTTTGCATATTTAAAGTACTTTGCTTTGTCTTCTTGAGTTGCCCTTTGAAATCTTCTGTTCATCTCTCTTATTTCAGCATTTCTTCCCTTTATTTTGTCCTTGCTTACGTTCCATGGACTGCCAAGAAAACAAACAGA
>NW_006399805.1:16629735-16636065 GCF_000299155.1 Elephantulus edwardii
TTTCAGCAAGCAGGGTTGTGTCATCTGCATAAAGCAGATTGTTAATAGATCTTCCACAAATCCTGACCCCACATTTCTCCTCATAGAGCCCAGTCTCCCGGATAATCTGTTCTGCATACAGATTGAAAAGGTATGGAGATAGGATGCATCCCTGGCGTACACCCTTCCCAATTTTGAACCATGCAGTGTTCCCTTGCTCTGTTCTTACGACTGCCTCCTGGTCCATCCGAGAAAGGATTAAACCTTGCTGCTCCTTTGAGAAAAACATTCTGAAGCTTTGTCTGATATACTTTGGACATGTTACAAGGAGGGACCAGTCCTTGGAGAGGACGTCATGGTTGGGAGGGTGGAGGGGTCAGCACAGGAGAGAAAGACCCTCTATTATGTGGATTGATTCAGTAATTGGGGTAGGTGTGTCAGAGACAGATTGGCACAGGATAGAGCAGAATTTAGGGCTGTTGTACATAGGATTGCTAAGAGTCACAGGCAACTCGATGATATAACGACAGAGACAGTGTCCAATAATCCTGAAAAGTCTTTCCTATTACCCAGTGAAGAGTCACCATCATGAAAGGCCTAGATCTCTTCAGGGAGGAGAAAGATTCACAGTAGACTTTATACAGTATAGTGAGGTCTTTCAAGAAATTAGCCTCCCCTTCATCCAACAGAGTGTGGATCAATAAACTAGTTGAAGTCTTGGGATTGATTGTCCTAGAATTAGATTGCCTTTCTCTTCACCTGGAATGCTTCTGTTTATATGTTGTGCAATGTGCCATCTAGTTCCCTGTGATTGATAGCGAACCCCATTCTATCCTGAGCCAGTCTCAGTATCCAACACCCCTACCCCAATAACTGTGTCAATCCATCTCCTGGTCTGTTTGTATACATCAAATAATTAGATTTCTCATTTATTTCACTCTTGGGAACATGGCTAAGTAACACCATAAATCCATGAGTGACTTACATTACTGCTTTGACTGCTAGATTTAAATGGCAGTAACTATGTCCACCTTGCTTTGGCACTTAAGTGCCACAATTTGGCCCCTATAACCACTGAGTCTAGCCAGCCTCATTGTGACAACTGTTATGTGACATTGAGTCACTTGCAACTCATAGAGACCCTGTGTACATTAGCTCTGAAACCTGCACTATCCTAAGCCAATCTCATCCTCTCTGACAGGCCAAATCCCATTACTCCAGTCATTGAGTCAATCCATCTTGAGTCTTCCTTTCCTGTGCTTTCCTCCACCCTTCCAAGCATAATGTCCCTCTCCAAGCACTGGTCCCTCCTGGTGACATGCCCAAAGTATGTGAAACAGAGCTTCAAATTCCTTGCCCCCAGGGAGCAGCCCAGCTTCACCCCATCCAGGACTTGTTTGTTCTCCTAGCAGTCTATGGTATGTTCAACACTCTTCTCCAGCACCACAACTCAAAGGTATGAAGTCTTCTATCTTCCCTAGTGATTGTCCAGCTCTTGGATGCATTGCAAGTAATTGTGAATACCATGGCCTGAATTAGGCACACCTTAGTCCCCAGACTGACATCGTTGTTCTTGAGTACACCATAGAGTTCCCTGACAACAGACTTTCCCAGTGCAGTTTGTCTTTTGATTTCCCTCACTGCTGGTTCCAAGATTGTTGATTGTGGAACCAAGCAAGCTGAAGTTAGTCTCTTCTCTGTCCATCATGAAGATACTAATTGGCCCTGTGGTTAGAATCTTCATTTTCTTAATTTTCAGCTTCAATCTGTATTGAAGACTATAGTCCTTGAACTTCTGCAGCAAATTCAGTTAGATAGTTCCCTACGTCAAATGTGGTTTACTTAACATGGTAATTATAGCAGCCAGCAAGGATGCTAGGGCTTGCTTTACAAACTTCTTCCTCAGGGATGTGGTGAAAGGATGGAATACCGACCCACAGGGCTTTCAGTCCAGTGGTCATGGTAACACTTGACTAGATGGCACCTAACAATTCTCCCTTTGTTCTGTTCAAACAACTGATTCTTGTCCATATATAGGTTTTGTATAAGCACAATTAAGTGTCCTGGGATTCCCTTTCTTCTCAGTGTTATTTGTAATTTATTATATTCCATATAGTCAAATGCCTTTTCATAAAAGGGAAAAAAACACAAACATCTTCTAAAATTGCCTGCTGTCAACCAAGGTCCACTTAACATCAGCAAAGGTATTCCTCATTCCACAGCCTCTTAATCCTGTTTGAATCTCTGGCAGTTCAAGATTAATGTACTATTTCAGCTGTTTTGGAATAATGAGTTCATATGAAAGAGTAGCACCATAGGATGTTCTTGGCTGTAGTCTTCATGGAAGCACAAGGCCAAGTTTTCTCCAGCAGAGCCACTGTATGGGTCCAACAGGCCAACCTTTTCATTGACTACTGTATGTTTAACCGTTGTATCACCACCCCTGGGCTCTTCAACCTATAGAGTCTACACTCTGAAAGCCCTGTCGGTCAGTGCTCCATCCCTGGGGATTCAGGTAGAATGGACTCAGTGGCAATGGATTATAATTTTTATTTTTTGTTAATCTTGTTCCAGACCTTTACTGAAATAAAATATGGTCTTAATAATTCACTATTGCCAAGAAAGGTGATCCAACGAAATGTGGAAATTATCAAATAATATCACATGCAAGAAAATACTGCTGAAGATCATTTAAAAATGGCTAGAACAGTACATAAATAGAAAACAGCCAGAAATTCAAGCTGGGTTTAGAAGAGGCCATGACACCAAGGATATCATTGTTGATGTCAGATGAATCCTGGCTAAAAAAAAAAAAGTAAAAATCAAACATAAAATAGCAGAAGAATATGTTATTGACTGTGCAAAGGTGTTTGACTGTGTGCATAATAACAAATTATAGATGACATTGAGAAGAATGGGAATCCTAAAAAAATTGTGCTCATGAGAAATCTATACCTAGACCAAGAGGCTGTAGTCCAAACAGAGCAAGGGAACACTGCATGGTTTAAAATCAGGAAGGTTGTGCATCAGAGATGTCCCCTTTCTCCATACCTATTCTATCTGCTGAGAAAATAATTCACAAAGATGGACTCTAAGAAGAGGAATGTGTGTTTGGGAGCTCTGGTGGCCTAGTGGCAAGAAGCTGCACTGCAATCCTAGAGATTCAAATCCACCAGATGCTCTGCTGGAGAAGGCGGGGCAATCTCCTCCTGTACCAGTCAGATCTGATTTGATGGTACATGTAAATAATAAAATTTAAAAAAAGAAAACAGAATGTGGCACTAGGATTAAAGGAAAATTCAACAACCTGTGTTATACAGTAAGGATATGAAACACTTGCTGCAGAAGATCAAGGACTGCAGCCTTGAGTATGAACTGCATCTCAACATCAAAATAGCAAAGGTCCTCACTACAGGACCAACAGTTAACATGACAGATGGAGAAAGGATTGAAGCTATCAATGATTTAATCTTGTTTGGATCAACATGGTAACAGCAGCCAGGAATTCAGGAGATGTACTATTGCATTGGACAAGTGTACTATCAGGGACCTCTCCAAAATGCTTAAGTGCAATAATGTTAGTTTAAAGACTAAAGTGTGCCTAATTCAGGCCATGATTTTTTTTAATTTTCTGCTTTGCATCAGAGAGCAGGACAATGAATAAAGATAAGAGAAGAATTAATGCCTTTGAGTTGTGGTGCTGGATAAGAGTACTGAATATCCTATGAAAAGAACAAACAGATATCTTAGGAAAAGTGAAGAAAGAATGCTTCTTGCAGGCAAAGATGGCAAAGCTTTGTCTTTCATAATTTTAACATGTAGCTAGGCTAGGCTATTCCTTGGAAAGAGACATCATGCTTGGAAAGATGGAGGGTCAGCAAAAGAGGAAGACCACTAAGAGAGAGACTGACATGGTGACTTCAGCAACGGGCTCTACTATGTCAGAGATTATGAGGATAATACAGCATAGAGCAGAGCTCAGGTCAGCTGTTCATAAGGTTGCTATGAGTTACTCCATGATGGCACCTAACAACATCAACAATCAATTTTCACAACATTATTGGGTCCTTTTTCCTTACACCTCCTTATGGAATCTCTGTATCCAAATTCCTGATAGTGGTGGCAAAGCCAGAACTTCTCTACTTTTCTCTTTGCACTAAAATTTTATAACCAGAATCTGTGACTTGTGGATGTATCAGAGATCTAAGAGGAAAAGGAATCCTGAGTTTCATTATTCACTGAAAGCAAAGGATCCTTTAGAGCCCTCCCAGGCAACCCTAATCCACTTGCCTTAGCAACCTTGTCTACAGAATCTTGAATTTCAGTTCTGGACTGATGTTGTTCTCACACTTAAATTTCTACTTTACATGTATACATTACACACACACACACACACACGCGCGCGCGCGCACACACAAAGACTTCCAGCTTCTGGAATTTCCAATTGCTTCAGTAATCACAGATACAGTTGCACGGACTGGCAAATTCACAGGAGACAAGTCCCAAGTCATTTTACTAGCCTGCAGCAGGATAGGATTGTTACCAGTGACTTCCTGCTGAATGTCCGTAAGTATATTCAGCTTGTCTCAAAGGGTCCTTTCTCGCCCTCCCTCAGGCCACAGTCCATGCACAGGTTCCTCTCTGTCCTACAGACCCTGAACACCACCTGCTGCTTTGAGGCTGTCCAGAGGCATATAGCCGCTGCCCAGACTGTAGCAAGTCCAGGGTTAAAGCCACCAGCACAACCAAAGGACTCACACGGAAAGACATGAAGCTTCATTTACACAGCTCCCACCCACATCCTGAAACACTCTACTGCACTACTGTACTCTGCAACATTGCACACTCACCGTTCTCAGTGCTCACTTCTCTAATGCCAGCATGATCTTTGGGCTCTGATCTTCAATATACCTGAAGAAATTCTCTTTTTTTTTTTTTTTTTTTTTTTTTTTTTAGAAATTCTCTTTTTAAATTGAAACTCTTTTAGGATGATAAATAAAATTGTATTTTTTTAAAAGCCAGTTTGAGGACAGAAAGCAATAAATGCTAGAAAGGGTGTGGAGAGACAGGAACTCTCATACACTGCTGGTGGGATTATAAATGATATAACCACTCTGGAAGGTAGTTTGGCATGTCCTCAAAAACTTGAACACAGAATTCCAAATGACCTAGTTATTCCACTGCTAGAAATATAACCCAAAGAAATTAGAACTGAGACACAAATGGAGATTTGTATACCAGTGTTAATAGTAGCGTTATTCACAATCATAAGAACATAGAAACAGCCAAAATGTCCAATAGATTAAGAAATCGTGGTACATTCACACAATGGAATACCACATAGCACTCAGGAGCAATGATTTTGAAAATTACTCCTAACATATAGCAATATTTAAGGATACTTTTGCCAAATTGTTGGCACATGATACCCGTTCTTCAAACTTATACAGAAGTTCTCTTTTAAAGCATGTCATAAACTTTATGTAAAAGTTTTTGTCATAACCATAATACCCAATCTACATCGCTTTTAAACTTTTCTCTCCCTCATCTGTTTCAATGCAATATGCATAATTAATCCAATTTTTCTCAGTCTTACCCCAACCCTGATGTCAGTCCCATTCTACAACAGTGGCACTATGCAGTACTTTTATTTTTTTTTTATTTTTTTATTACTTGTGTGTGTGTGTGTGTGTGTGTACCATCAAATCAGATCTGACTGGTACAGGAGGAGATTGTCCCTCCTTCCCCGGCAGAGCATCTGGTGGATTCGAACCGTGTGCCTCTGGGATTGTAGTTGCAGCTCCTTGTCACTAAGCCACCAGAGCTCCCCAGTATTTGTCTTTTTGTGACTGAGATAATTTCACTCAGCATATTGTCCTCCAGGGTCACCCATTTTTGAATAATATTGCATGAGTTCGCTGTGTTTCAATGCAGCACGGTATTCCATTGTGTGTGAATGAAGGTTTCATAGTGCATCAATGAAGGAATTTTTCTTTCACTTTTCAAAGAGAAGAGTGAGCTGGGGGGAGGGGTGGACAGGGAGAAAAATGCAACAATGAATGAATGGAAATCCAAAATCTCTGTAAATGTTCATTAAAATTAATACAATTTTTAAAAAGGTTACTTTATCATTCTTCTAACATAAAACAACAATCCTAACACTTTTATTATACAAAAGAGCATAATGTAAATATTGCTTGAATAATATTTAATTTATTTACTAATGTTTATAAGTTTGTTGTTGTTGTTATGTGCCCTCGAGTCGCTTGCGACTCATAGCGACCCTATGTACAACAGCCCTAAACTCCGCTCTGTCCTGTGCCAATCGCGCTGTCTCTGACACTCTCATCC
>NW_006399805.1:16636165-16639039 GCF_000299155.1 Elephantulus edwardii
TTGGTAGGGTGGAGGGACAGTGCAGGAGGGGAAAACCCTCTATGAGGTGGATTGATTCAGTGACTGGGGTAATCAGGATGGGTGTGTCAGAGGCAATGCGACTGGCACAGGATAGAGCAGGGTTTAGGGCTGTTGTGCATAGGTCGCTATGAGTCGCAAGCGACTCGACGGCACATAACAGCAACAACAACAACGTTCTAGTGCAAATTTCAGAGTCTCCTCTGACATGTATTTTGGTCTTTTCTCTCCTGTCTTTGTAATGACCTTTTGCTTTCATCATGAGTGATATCCTTGATGCAATATACTACTCATCTGGTCTTCCGTTATTAATGTTCTAGATGTCTACTTTATTCTTGAGATGATTTTTAAATTCAGTTTGAATAGACTTGGGGTCATATTTTTTATTCTTTTAAGCTTGTTTTCATTTTCTTCAATTTTAATTTGTACATGAATTATTGAGAGCCCCTGACATTATTTTGACTGTTGATATTGAATTTTTCCATCAATTCTTTTCATCAATGTAGTTAGTCTGATTTCTGTGTAGTCCATCAGGTAATGTGTGTAACAATGTTTTTATGTTTAATAGAAAAGGTTTTCCAATGAATAAATTATTGGTTGTATAAAATTCCATAATTTGATCTCCAGCCTCATTCCTGTCACCAAGGCCATACTTTCCAACTGCAAGTTCTTCTTCTTCATTTCCAATTCTTGTATCCAGGTCACAAAAACTTATTAATGCATTTTGCATTTCCTCCATTACAGTCTGCAAAAGGAGCCCTGTCTTAGTACTCCTAGTGTTTCTGTAAGCAAGCATCACAATATGGGTGGTTTGGAGAACAGAAATGTATTGTCTGTCAGTTCTGTGTTTCTTCTGGCTAAAAGAAGATCCTTCCTTGTCTCTTCCAACTCTTGAAACTCTTGCAGTTTCTAGAAGTTCGAGTTGGGATCTGCCCTTTCCCTGCGTGACTGTCTCTGTGGTGTTTAGTGTGGGGTTTCTTACTTGGAATTTGGCATGGTACTTCCAACTAGTCGTCAATGAGCTGAGGCCTCCAATAATAAAAATAGTGTTCAAAATAGAAAAATTAACGTAGCTTTCCCCCTCCAACTTGTAACACAGAAATCTGTCTTCAAGGTGTTAGATGTGATGACATAACCTTTTGATTAGCTGCCACTATTAGGGATCCATAGGGAAAGAGAGAGTGGGCAGCAGGAACGTGTCCTGGCCAGCAGTTCGGCAGCACAAGGTCCAGAGTAAGGTCAGTGGACAGGAATTGCTCTTACTCTACCTTGCTTCAGAAAGTTTTTGCAGATGATAGGTTAAAATGAAAGGGAAAAAAATCAAAGGCTTGCCTTGTTGATATTCAGCGATTGATGTTTCTATTGCTTGGCGTTTGGCCCCAGCGAGTTCACTCCTTTCCCGGGCCTGCCACATCGTGGGAATCTGTAGGATAACAGGCGGCTCTGAGCTGCAGCGTCTCTTTCCCATGATGCAATGACACTAATTTTGAATATAGATTTGTGCTACACTTTTCAAATAAGACGAAAGCAATCAAAAAATTCGGCTGCATTTTGTAGCATTCTATGGCATGGCTCATTTAACATTAAGCCTTTTTTTGAAGGACTAAAGAACTCATCCTAAGTTATTTAGAAAATCCATTTAAGAGCTTTATATAGTGAAAATGAAAACCTTCTTTCTGGCTGGTCCGATGGTAGTGGGTTATCAGAAACTATTAACATTAGTGCAACTAAAGTTGGTATACAACCCCCCACTGCTGAATTTGACTGGCTTTTTGTTGTTATGAGAGCTACACAAATGTTTAAATGATTGTAGTTAAAACTGCAGAGTGTGCCACGTGCTCGTTCTAGCATGAATAACATGATGTGTGATTGCACAGATCTGTTCACTCTAGTCCAAAGCCAAAACGCTGGAACCTGTCCTTAGGGGTACAGACAGGACAATCCCCTGGAAGGGTGGGTGTCCAGATGCCTGAACGGGCTGGAGTCTATCAGAGAATATGATGGCATAAGACACGGCAGGGTTTAGGTCTTGTTAATAGGATTGCTATGTTGTCGGTGGCACTGAGTAAAACCCCATGAACAACAGATTAATCCTGTCCTATCCTGCACCATTCCTTACCGTCCTTGACACAGAGGTGCATCATGCGAGGCTGGGGAAGGGGCACTCCTTTCAGAAAAGTGGGATTTTCAGCTGAAAGCCTTTGCAGAGTCCACTGGCAGAGTGCTCAGTGGGAATTTCCCACAGGCTCTTTGCAGCTTGTGTGTCAGGATTGTTTTCCTTTTTCATATTTGTCCTAAGGCTTTGTATATTTCCAATCACCTGTTCTGCATCTGAGAGCTGGACAGTGAATAAGGAAGACAGAAGAACTGATGCCTTTGAGTTGTGGTGTTGAAAAAGGGTGCTGAATAGCCCATGGAATGGTAAAAGAACAAATATGTCTTGGAGAACATGCAGGCAGAGTACTCCTTGGCGGTAAGGATGGCGAAGCTTTGTTTCACATATTTTGGGAATATTGTTCGGAGAATTCAGCCCTTAGAAAGAGGTATCATGCTTAGAATGTTGGAGAGCAAGCAAAAGAGAAGGGAAGAAATGTGAACGAGAAGGAATCGAGGGATGATGGATTGACATGGTGACTGTACACAGCATCCTCCCTTTGTGGCATTAGTAACCAGCAACCATGTTGCCTACGTCCATTCACCCATCAGGGTTTGGAAGATCTTATGCTTAAGTCCACCATCCTTCTTCTTTTGCCAGTGGACAGCCCCCTTTCTTTTTTTTTTTAATATTTTTTAAATATTTTTTTTATTGGGAAAAACATATTGGGGGTACAAGGAGGTGAGGGTTGGGGGCAGAAG
>NW_006399805.1:16639533-16653582 GCF_000299155.1 Elephantulus edwardii
CGCCCCGGGCAGAGGGCCGCGACGGCTCGCCCTGGGTAGGGGGCTGAGTGGACAGCCCCCTTTCAAAGACAATTAGGTGGTTCCTAGGCACAGGACAACCAAGAAAGGATCCATGTTTTACTCTTTTCCTTATAACTTAATGAACTGATGCCCTAGCATCCACTAAAACTGGTACATGAAGATTTGAGGCTACATCATCAGAAATTGTAGGAAAGATAGGATGAGCCCAGATTCTGGAGGACTTTTTGTGACATTAGGGGACCTTGGAGGATCCTAGCAATTTCATTAAAAGGCTAGTGGCTAACTCACAACCTATCCGAGGAAGAAACGACCTGGGCTCTTCTCTCATAAAGATTATAACCAAGGAAATTCTGTGGGCACTTCTCCATCACATTGGGTCTCTAAAAGCCACCTCAACTCAACAGCACACAACAACATTCAAAGTAATCTCTGAGTTTGTTATCTAAATGTTCACTTCAGGATTAGAGGAAAACTTATCAATAACTTGCATTATGCAGACATATGACACAACTTTGCTTGTGGAAAGTGCAGATGCTGTGAAGCACTTACTGAAGAAGATCAAAGACTTTCAATATGGATTACATTTCAACATCAAGAAAGTAAAATTTCTCACCACTGGATAAGAGGCCACATCATGACAGATGGAGAAAAGACTGAAGTTGTCAACTATTTCATTTTACATAGATTCACAATCAATACCCATAGAAGCATCAGGATAAATAAAAAAGATGTATTGGCACTGCCTTAGGAAAATCTGTTAAGGATCTCTTTAAAATGCTAAAAAGGAAGGGTGTAAGTTTAAAGACTAAGGTGTTGTTAGATCCCATCAAGGCCACTACCCTTCATAGTGAGTATTTAACAAGAGTTCTGAAACTTGTCTCTCCTATAGCATTCTGATGGTCTCAGTCATTGTAGGACCTGCTGCTAGTTACTGCATCAGTCCATCTCATTGAGGGTCACTCTCTCTTTCACTGACCTTTCCCAGCATGTCGTTTTCCAAGTGGCCCTTCCTGACAACTTGGCCAAAGGATGTGAATTTAAATTTCACCACTCTTACCTCTAAAGAGCAGCACCCTGGTGTCTCTAAGACAGATTTTGTTCTATTGGCAAGTCCATGGGATATTTAATAGTCTTCACCAACGCTACAATTCAAAGGTACTTAAAAACTTTTTAAAACTCCACAATCAATCCTCAAACTTACTGCTGTTGTGTGGGAACAAAGTGTTAAATGCACCATCTGCTGGCAAAAGCACAATTAATCTCTCTGGGTAGAAGTGAAGCCAGAGTTAGAAACAAGGTTTGGGGTGAGGGGATATATGTGGGGGAGTGAGGAGGAGAGGCGGAGCGTGATTGATAAAGTTAGTGTAGAAAGAAGGCGCTAGTGGGTTTTATCTTGGGCCTGCAGGAGGGTGAAGCCAGGCTCCTTGGCATTCAGGCCTCTAGTCCTTTCCCTTCCCTTTCTTGCCTTTGGTATTGGTTTTGGTCTTGGGGGTGCAGGGCTTCATCACGAGGATGGTCTCCTGGCACTGGGCATCGTACTGCGCCTTCTTCAGTGTGCCCTGGCGGGCTTTGGTGCCAGTGCCTCCGTCACACGCGCCCCAGCTCTCAAACTTGTACTTGCGGTCGGCTCCAAACTCCTTCTTCCAGTTACACGGCACCCGGCACCGGATGCGCTGGGTCTGGGTTCAGCAGGTGCCCTCACGGAAACCCACTCCGCAGTCCTTGCAGCTGGGGGTCCAGGGCCCCCAGGCCCACTCCGCGAATTCGCTCCCCGGACCGCCCTTCTTTACTTTTCCTTTCTTTTGGGCTGCCGCGGAAGTGAGCGCGAGGAGGGCGAGGAGGAAGGCTGGCTGCCGGGCTGCTTTGCTCCCTCCTGCGCCCGGCCAGTCCCGCTCCAAAGACTAGTTTTAATAAAATGTAACCTGGGTAGTATTATCATTTTCTGCCAGCAATACTGAAAGAGCCCTATTTGTAGTAAAGTACCAGAATTCCAGGTTCATTAGGTCGAAACTGAATCACCCTCCCCTTTCCCCCCAATCTATAGATCTTAATTCTTTTCAGTGAAATTAGTAAGTACCTCTGGAGTTCATCGTCCACTGGCTTTTCCTAGCCATTGTCTGACATTGCTATGTAGCTCCTGTTGTTGTTGTGTACTGTAGTTGGAACCGACCCATAGCTTACCCTCGAGTGGGTTTTCATAAACAGTTAATGGCTTGGGAGGAGATAACCCATCCTTCTCCTGCTGGCCCTGTAGAGAGGTGGAAATATGTGAATATTCCATGTTAGCCTATCGACAAGGGGATTGGTTTTCTTCCTCTCCACAACGGATGGGCTACTCTCAACAATCTACAAGGGGATTGGCCAGTTTCACCATTGACTTGAGTAAGCCCTCAGCAAGAGGCAAACAGATCTTCTGGTGCCATTGAAGAAAAGAACATGAAAATGTAAGATGCCTTTCTTGCTCCAGCTATACCTACCACAGTAACCCTTACAGCAGCAACATCTATGGCTGAACTGGTGACATGAGATGGAAAGAGCCATTATTGGCAGTACTGAGAACTTTGTTGGACAACTGAGGGTAGGAAGCCAATATTGGTAGGACTGAAAACTTGGGAACACTGCCTAAAGTCACAAGGCTCAAGGATGGGGGAGGGTGTGTATGTCTGTGTGCACATTTCAGGAGCTGTCTTGACTGTATTGTTGTTACTCTAGATCATAACTTTTTACTTCCCCCATATGGTTCTGTGTTGTCTGTGAGCTATCATATTGCATTTTGGACCCAGCAAAGCTGTTAAGACTGGTGTTGAGGTGAGGTAGAAAGAGGTACGGGAGTGTCGGGGGTGTATCTGACTTCATAGGAACTGTTTTTGTGTTATTGATGCTGTGGACAGAGACAGTTCCCCTTTGTGAAGTTGATAAAGGACAGATATGGCCATCTCAATATGGTCCTTGCTCTTTTTACAGGATAGTACCCATGAAATTTATTACTATGAGTGTGTTAATAATTTCTCAGAGAACAATATCTTTAAATGTATTTAAACATGGGGAAGAAAACCAAAACCTCATTATTGCAGAACAGAACTATATTGTACACGATAAATGAGTACCGAATTTTGCATCCTCTTAAAAGTTCCCAGTACCAAAAAAAAAAAAAAAGTTCCCAGTACCTTGTTTGTTAGCATATTTAGAGCTATAATAACAAGCACTGTGTTCCACAGGACAGACAGTAAAGAGAGAGCTCACATGATAAAGAAGGTAAAGCTTTTGTTGGGTAAACAGCAGCACTTTCAGCACTTTTGGAATTTGCTGTGTTTTTGTGTACCATTGAGTTGGAACCAACTCATAGCTGGCCCTCGTAGAGTTTTCAGAGGCAGTAAACTGCACAAGGGACACTGTCCATCCTTCTCTTAGCAGCCGGCGGAGCCACCAGGCCAAAGAGCAACTTGTTGTCCTTGTCAGGAGCACTTCCCAATTCCCCGGCCTTTGCACACCGTGTGTGGCCCTGAAGTGTCCAGTGGCTGCTGCGGCATGGACAAGGCACCCTGTGCTTCCCGCAGCGGAGCTGACCCCCCCCAGCTCCCACAATGCACCGCTCCCCGAGCCTGCGGTTCCCATGGGGCGGGGGGCGACGCGGCGGTGACCGGACACCGCGCAGGGGGCTCAGGTGGGGTGCGTAGTGCCCCCCCGAGGCGTGTGTCCGTGCTAGAGCCCGGGCTCCGGAGCTCGCCGTCAGTGTACAGTGCGGGGTGTTTGGGACCTTATATAGGCGGCAGGACGAGCACTGTTCCGGCTGGTCCGAGTGCAGTGGAGGCCGCAACTAATTGATCACAGCCAGTTACAGATTTCTTTGTTCCTTCTCCACTACCACTGCTTCACTTGACCAGTCTTTTGCTGTCCGGTTTCCCTCCCCCCTTGTCGGCTTTTAGTAAGTTGTTAAGTCCCTGCTACCCATAGTGCCCTTGGGTACAGCATCTCTGAAGCCTGCCTTGGCCTGAGCCGTCTCACTGACACCAACACACCTACCCCGTTGCCCGGGTTACTCTGTCAATCCATCTCATGCAGAGTCTTCCTCTCCTGCATTGTTCCTCCACCCTTGCGACCCTGATGATCTCCAAGGACCAGTCTCTCCGGGACACGTGCTCAGAATATGTGAGACAGAGCATCATAATCCTAGCCTACAAGGAGACAGATGGTTTCACCCTCTCCAAGACAGACATATTTGTTTTCTTGATGGTCCATGGTATATTCAAGACTCTTCTCCAGCACAGCTCAAAGGCATCGATTCTTCTTCTGTCATCCTTAGTCTTTGTCCAGCTCTCTGAAGCATAACAAGTATTTGCAAAGACCATGGCCTGAATTAGGTGCACCTTAGTCTCTAGACTGACATCATTGCGTCTCAGTATTTTGGTCCCTGTCTGTAGATTTTTTTTTCAAATGAGTTGGTTTAATTCCAGGTGGTACAGAATTCTGGGCATAATGAAGAATGAAGATTCTGACAGTATTCTGGATTCCATTTACTTTGACTGCACAGACAGCTAAGATCGGAATGGCTGAATGAGAACTGGAGATGGACCATCATAAGGTTTTTTCTTCACTGTTTCACAAAGTTCCCTCTTAAATGTACAACAGGCTCCAAGACAACACTTCATTTTAACTACAGGTGGTAAAAGATGTTACAGCAGAGAATCCAGATGTTTTAAAAAAGAACGGAAGTAAGGTTCATCATTGCCTCAGTCTTATTTTTTGCCAGATTTCTTAATTCCACCCGTGGCCAGGGGACCTTTGCCTGCGGCCTTCGCTTTTAGTTCCTTGAGTTTCTTCTGTTCTTCTTTTTGTTTCTCCTTGAAAGCCTTATCTTCCTCGTCCATCTCCTTGGTCTGCTTCTTGGGATGTTTCAGGGGCTTCTTACCACCTTCGCGGCCAGACATGGCGCCGGCCGCCCCTTCCCCAGACCTGCCGCTGAAAGCCGAGGTCCCGAGCCCCCTTGCTGTCTGTAGATTTTACAAGTGCAATTCGTCTTTTGATTTCCTGACTGCTAGTGCCGAGAGTGTTGATTGTGGAGCTGAGGAAGCTGTAAATGTTATCAACCTCAATCTCTGCTCCATCCATCATGGTGCTGTCAATTAGCCCAGTGGTGAGAATATTTGTCTTTGTTTATTTGTTTGGTTTGGTTTGGTTTGGTTTGGTTTTTTTAATTTATTTTTCTGTATTCTTTTTTCCTTCCCTTTTTTGTTTTATTTAAATTTATTACTAATTTCAGTAAAAATTAGCAGACATTGGATTTCCATTCATTCATAGTTGCACTTTTCTCCCCTCCCAACCCTCCCCCCAGTACACTACCCTCTTGGAAAAGTTGTGGAGAAACTGGAACCCTTATTCACTGTTGGCGGAAGTGTAAAATGGTGCAACCACTGTGGAAGGCAGGTATGGTGCTTTCTCAAAAAGTTGCAAATAGAGATACCATTTGACCAGCAATTCCACTACTGGGAATATAGAACAATAACTGACATCCAAGCAGATATATTCACACCCATGTTTATCACGGCTTTGTTCACAATAGCAAGGAGTTGGAAACAACCTAAGTGCCCATCAAGGAACTCATGCAATATTATTCAAAATGGGTGACTCTGGAGGACATTATGCTGAGTGAAGTATCTCAGTTACAAAAGGACAAATACTGCATGGTGCCACTAACCGTAACCATAACCCTAACCCTAACCGATGGTCTTCGCAATCACTTGTTATGCATCAGAGAGTTGGACAATGACCAAGGAGGATAGAAGAATTGATGCCTTTGAGCTGTGGTGCTGGAGAAGAGTATTGAGGGTACCATGGACTGCTAGAAAAACAGATTCATCCTGGAGGAAGTTAAACCGGGCGGCTCCTTGGAAGCAAGGATTCTGAGGCTTCACTGAATATACTTTGGACGTGTTATAAGGAGGGACCAGTCCTTGGAGAGGGACATCATGCTTGGTAGGGTGGAGGGACAGCGCAGCAGAGGAAGGCCCTCTATGAGGTGGATTGATTCAGTGACTGGGATAATTGGATGGGTGTGCGATTGGCACGGGACAGAGCTGTTGTACGTAGGGTCGCTATGAGTCACAAGCGACTCATGGCACATAACAAGAGCAACAGGCAAAAGAAGCATGCAGGTCAAGTCTGAACATACAGGAATTGATTTATGTTTTGGATATTGCTGATGAAACTTTTCTAACGTGCAGTTAGTACAGAGAGTAAGGATGACAGAAAAAGAATTGACGGCTTTCAGTCGCGGTGTTGGAGAAGGGTACTGAAAATCCCACGATTGCCCAAAGAACAAGCAGGTCTGTCTCAGAAAGTGCAACCAGAATGTTACTTGGAGGAAAGGATGAAGAAGTTTCATCTCACATACTTTGTGTATGGTGTTAGGAGGGGCTGGTCCTTGGAAAAAGACATCATGTTTGGAAAGTTGATGGGTCAGCAAAAGAGAATACTACTCCCAAATTGACATAGTGACTGTGGCAGTAGGCTCCAGTGTGTCAGAGACCGTAAGAGTGGTATTCTGGGGGGGCGGGGCGCGCGGGGTGGGGGTATGAACTCTCCAGCGCTCAAGCTTGGCTGTGGCCCTTGATCCAGGACCTGTCCCTGCAGATAAGCCAGTTCCTCTGTTACCTGCACGGATTAGGGTCCCTGTGCCTCGTGTCACCGTGCGCACGTGACCACCTGGATTCTCCATTGGCTGAAAGTGGAAAATCTATGTATGGGAACTCAGAGGATGGGCAGGCCCGAAACCACGGGGTACACAGTTTAGGGGGGAAGGACCCGGGTGTAAAGACAGGGACATGATGGGCAAGGCCCAGGGCCGATTCATTTTCTAAAATATAATGCTTGAGAATGATTGTATGAAACACAAGGTGAACGGAGAACAGTGTGAAACACAATGTATACAAACTTTGTAAGCAAACGAATAAAAAAATCCCCAAACCTAGAAATTCAGCACCTTGATTGAAGTGGCAAATGAAAACGCGCCCCCCACCCCCGGCCCCACGGAGAAGACGGGGCTGCCAGGGCAGGTGTGCCAGGTGAGCTGGGCAGGGGGATCCGCAAGCCCGGACGCAGGAGAGCGCTCCCAGCGACCGGAGCTGTGGGGTGCGAGGGTGTCGGGGTTGCGGGCAGCCTCGGGGTGCGAGGGTGTCGGGGCCTCTGGGACAGGATGTGGATTTCGGGGTGTCGAGTGTCGGTCCCAGCTCCAGCGGGCTCTGCGCTCACCTGGAGTCGCACCCCCAGCCCGCGTCTCCCCTGGGGGCGGAGCACCTGGCCCAGGAGGGTGCCCTCCCCGCATGCAGGGGCTGCCGCTCGGGTCAGGGACGCGGGGCGCTGGGGTCGGGGCGGAGGGGGACTTCGGGGCACCTCGGGCTCGGGCGCCTGGTGGGGGGGGGGCGGTGTGTTCGTCTCCCACAATGCCCCGCGCTCGGATCCCTGCGGTTCCCACGGGGCGGGGGCGACGCGGCGGTGACCGGACACTGCGCAGGGGGCTCAGGTGGGGTGCGCGGTGCCCCTCGGGGCGTGTGTCCGTGCGAGAGCCCGGGCTCCGGAGCTCGCCGTCAGTGTACAGTGCGGGGCCTCTGGGGCCTTATATAGGCGGCAGGACGAAGACTCCTTCGGCTGGTCCGAGTGCAGTGGAGGCCACAACTAATTGATCACAGTCAGTTACAGATTTCTTTGTTCCTTCTCCACTACCGCTGCTTCACTTGACCAGTCTTTTGCTGTCCGGTTTCCCGCCCCCACGGGAAAGGCAATAACGCGATGCCTCACTTCTTTCACCACAGTCTCTTAATCGTCTGTTGTTTAATGCTGTTGTGTTGAAATGTCTAGTTGATGTTCTACCGGAGAAGGAGTGAAAATTTCGCTCCTGTACCAGTCAGATCTGATTTGACGGTACACGCACAATAAATAAATTATAAATAAAAAATAAAATATAATAAAATAAAAAGAAATGTCTACTTGAGTACAACTCAACGACCCTATGAACTTCAAATCTGAGCCCTGTTCTATCCTGTACCATCCTCATCATCTGACGTCTTGAGCCCAATGTGACAATACTTGTTGAAGGTTTCCCCCTCTTTTGCTAACCTTTCTAAGAAATAGCCTCTACTAGCAACATACCCAAAGCACAAGAGGCAAAGCTTTATTATCTTTGCCTCCAAGGAACGCTCTGGCTGTGCTTTCTCCAAGATAATCTGTTTGTTCTTTTGGCAGCCCGTGGGATATTCAGTACTATTTTCCAACTCCACAGCTCAAGGCATCAAATCTTCTGTCGTCCTTGGTCACTGTCCAGCTGTCAGATGCAAAGCCAGTGATTGCAAAGACCATAACCTGAATCAGGCACACCCTAGTCTTCAAACTGATATAATTTCTCCTCAGTAATTTGTAGCAGTCCCTTATTGCAGACTTCCCCAATACAATATGTCTCCCTATATCCTGACTGGTAGTACCAAGGTGTTGATTGTGGATTCATGAATGATGAAATCATTGACCATTTCAATCTTTTCTCCATCTGTTATGATGTTGCTTATTTGTCCAGTGGTGAGAATTTTTGTCTTCTTGATGTTGAGATGCAATCCATATAAAAAGCTGTAGTCTTTGAACCTAGACCAAGAAGCTCTTGTCTGAACAGAACATGGGAACACTGCTCGGTTTAAAATCAGAGAAAATGTTTGTCAGGGGGTATGTCCTTTCTCCTTATCTATTCAATCTGTATGTTGAGCAAATTAATCATGAAGCAGGATTCTATGAAGAAGAATGTAGCCTCAGGATTGGAGCAAGACTCATCAACAATCTGGGTTATGCAGATCACAAAAAATTGCTTGCCCAAAGTGAAGAATTGAAATGCTTGCTGCAAAAGATCAAAGACTTCTTGGATCTTCACTGTAGGGGAGACTCACCTTTTACTCCAAGTTATCTTAGTATTCAAGGGTTGAATTAAGAATACAACCTGGTCTGTTTTCCTTTGGTGGTAAATATTTTGAGTCCTGGTACACTCAGGTCTATTTCCGTACATGACTGTTTAGTTTATTTGAAAGAGTTCTTTGGAAGGTTGACCCCAACCCTGGGAATTTTCTTGTTGTCAGGTGTTGCTCAATTTTGAGTTCCGTGATGTCACCTGACTGTTATTACACCTTCTGTTGGTCCCACCTCTCTCTGCCTGTGGGGACGGTGAAGAACACATATCAGCTTCCTCTCTATCACAGACGAGTTGGACACATAAAGGAGCTGATTAAATTCTCCCACATAATGTTGCTCTTTCCAAAACTGTAAATACCAACTATTTTTAATGAAAATGCATTACCTGAGGCTCTCGGCTGGATGCTGCTGTGTCAGCACGCGGGAGCCCGGGTTCGAACTCGAAATAAACTTTGTTAATTCGGAAGAAAAAAAAGAAAATGCATTACCTGGAAGACTAATTACTTTATTATTAACTCACACAGAACAATTGATGTCCTCACTGGACATTTTGGTGTGGTCAGGCTCACGGTCATCACCTGCATACCACAGGTCATCTCACCTATCTCACTGTAGCCTGTACTCCAGGCTGGAAGTGCCCTTGTCTTGCCCACCCCCCTCCACCCCGCATCTCACAGGGTTGCTTTAGGGGGAAAGGGCTGCAGAGATGGGATTCTAGAGAACACGGATCTGACCTGAGTGGTCTTGGTGGACCAGCCCATGAGGAACCTCTATCTATTGGTACAGGAAACCAAGACAAATGAGAGATTGAAGAAGTTATTGATGACAAGTGCTGGCAAGTAGATGTCTGCCTTGCCTGCCCCCTCTGAAGGATAATGGATTACGGTCTCTGAGTTCTTGGTAAAAGCCCTCTCACATAAGTAATTATAACTATGTTGAATTAGATAATAATCATCCGGCCATCACTCAGACAAATATATTCCTAACAGTGTAATTAGATCCAGGAGTGGGTTTGAGTTATTACCTTGATTGTTGTATAAAGAAACACTTGCTGTGGAAATTGGTGGCACTTGCCTAGCAGATGTCCACCTGGCCCCACTGAAACTCACCAGCTGTGTCCAAGGGACTCTTGATGGAGCCAGTCTCCACACCCAGGAGATCACCCCTTGTTCTGTTTTCTGCCCAGATCTTGGCAGTATGACTGCATGTTCCACCAGACTGTGCTCACATGAGGCCATGGTGAGGGCAATCTCGCCCAGGCGAAGCTTCTCTGCTGTTGTGGAGAGAACAGGCACCAGCATCCCTTTTGGGATTACAACGCAGCTCCCTCTTCCTTGATTAGTCTTCCTGAATTATGGAGTCTTGTGGCTGCTGGACTATTTGAAGAGTAGAGTGAATTATGGTACATAGCTGCACGTCATTTGGATGAAACAATGAATGCTTTCATACGGCTTTACAACAGAGGCCCTGAGCAGATCTTATCGTATTCTTTCCTTACCAAGAATGTATTGGTCCATATTGAACATGAACATGACATTGCCAATAACTACAAATATTTGTGGAAAAGTAAGATTGTAAGGGGGGAGTTGTTGTTGTCGTTATGTGTCATCGAGTCACTTGCGACTCATAGCGACCCTATGTACAAGAGCCCTAAAGGCTGTTCTATCCTGTGCCAACCTCACCATCTCAAACACACTCATTCCCACCACTCCACTCACAGAATCGATCCATCTCATCAAGGGTCTTCCTCTCCTGCGCCGTCCCTCCACTCTCCCAAGCATGATGTCCCTCTCCAAGGACCAGTCCCTCCTTGCAACATGCCCAAAGTATGTCAGACAAAGCTTCAGAATCCTTGACTCCAAGGAGCATTCTGGCTTCACCCTCTCCAGGACAAACCTGTTTGTTCTCCTAGCAGTCCATGGTATATTCAACACTCTTCTTCAGCACCACAGCTCAAAGGCATCAATTCTCTTTCTATCATCCCTATTCACTGTCCAATTCTCTGATGCATAGCACATAATTGCAAAGACTATAGCCTGGATCAGGCACACCTTAGTCTCCAGCCTGACGTCGTTGCTCTTCAGTACTCTTGAAAGGTCCCTCACAGCTGACTTTGCAATTCATCTCTTGATTTCCTGCCTGCTGTTACCAAGAGTGTTGACTGTGGAACCAAGTAAACTAAAACTGTTAACTATCTCAATCTCTTCACCATCCATACTGATGCTGCCAATTGGCCCAGTGGTGAGAATCTGTTTTCTTGATGGGGGGAGTAGGTATCTGAAATTCTATTGTTGTTAGGTGTCATTAAGTGGCTATGACTCATAGTGACCCTATGAACAATGGATTTGAACCTTGCCCTTTGCCATCCTCATCATCCCTGAATAGTTTTCCTGAATTATGGGATGAGAAAACAAAATAGTAGGGCAAAAAGGCTACCTAGAATTAAATGTGGAGGATCTTTTAGGATACACTTCTCTTTATGCATCTTAGTAGAAGTTGCGTGAAGCTTCTCATCAAGAAAAGATCACTGAGTACTGCTGGTGATGGAGGAGCTTATTGGCTGTCTAGCTTTGCAGTCTTAGAAGTTGAGTGCCTTGGTTTATCTGACAAGGCAGCCCCTCACGGAAAGTTCTCCAGTCTCAGCATCAAAGCTTCCCCGGGTATTTATCCTCATAAAGTTGTGTTCGCACTGATTCCACTTGCGCAGGATGGTAGGTTAGCAAGCGAGGATGTTCATTACCTGTTACTGCTGACAGATCAGGCAGACTTTGAGTCTATAAAATTGCCATCCAAATGTACCAAAAGCCCAGGTCCCTGATGGTTGGACTGTAGAAACTTTCTGACTCACTGAATTTGATCTGGGACAACCTTCTTCAGCTCCACAGCTATAATAATTTATTAGTATTTTTCCTGAAAGTAACTTCTGAGAAGATCTCTTAAGTGAAAGGTTCTTGGACACTTTGTTGAAAACTCTCCTTTTTATTTTGACTTTCAGCATTTAATTAAAAATATTTTTTACTTTTTTCCAGAATATTCAACTTTTTTTTAAAAGATGTAAAGATTCTTGCTGGGCGGTTATCCCACCACCACACGGGAGTGAGTCAGTCATGAAATTCAGGCTCCTTGTGTGTCACAGAATACATAAAACTAGGATGAAATGTCCAGATTCTGAAAATACCTTTCTTGAATAGAAGAACTGGGTATATCTGGATATATCTATATCTATCTATCTATCTATCTATCTATCTATCTATCTATCTATCTATCTATCTATCTATCTATCATCTATCTATCTCTATATCCAACAAGCCCAAGCCCATGCACTAATTCTAAAGCACTCTAAACAGCCAAATTCCCACTAACAATAGAGAGTAAAACTTGAAATCAGATTCCAGTACATGTAACAATTTTCGTATTTCATTCATGGTGGTGGTGTTGCTTTTATGTACTGTCAAGTCACCTGCAACCCACAGCGACCCTGTGTACAGTAGCTCTGAACTCTGCCCTTTCCTGAGCCAGTCTCACTAATTCTGATACACCAACCCCATTGCCCTGGTTAAGGTATCAATCCATCTCATCCAGGGTCTTCCTCTCCTGTGCTGTCCATCCACCCCTCTGAGCAGGATGTCCTTCTCCAAGGACCCAAAATATGTGAGACAGAGTGTCAGAATCCTAGCCTCCAAGGAGAAACTTGGTTTCACCCTCACCAAGACAGACTTGTTTGTTTTCTTGGAGGTCCATAGTATGTTCAAGACTCTTCTCCAACATCACAATTAGAAGGCATTAATTCTTCTTCTGTCATCCTGAATCATTGTCCAACTCTCTGAAGCATAACAAGTAATTGCGAAGACCATGGCTTGGATTAGGCGCACCTTTGTCTCTAGACAGACATCATTGCTTTTCAGCACTCTGGAGAGGTCCCTGACAGCAGATTTTCCCAATGCAATGAATTCATCTTTTGATTCCCAGACTGCTGGTGTTAAGAGTGTTGACTGTGGAGCCAAGCAAGCTGTAATTGTTAACAACCTCAATCTCTGCTCCATCTATCATGGAACGCCAATTTGCCCAATGGTGAGAATTATTGTCTTCTTGGTGTTAATCTTCAATCCATATTGAAGACTACAGTCTTTGACCTTCTGCAGCAAGCACTTCAGGTGTTCTTCAGTTACAGCAAGAAGGGTTGTGTCATCTGCAAAACGTTACTTATTGATAAGTCTACCTCCAATCCTGATAACACATGCCCCCTCATAAAAGCTCTGCTTCCTGAATGATCTGTTCTGCATATAGATTCAAATAGTATGGAGACAAGATGCATCCCTGACCCACTCCTTTTCTCACTTTGATCCATGCAGTGTTTCCTTGCTCTGTTCTGAGGAGTGCTTCATGGTCCAAGTATAAGTACAATCGCATAAGTACAACCAAGTGTTCTGAGATTCCCATTTTACTCAAAGTTCGCCACAATTTGTCATGATCCACACAGTCAAATGCCTTTGAATAGTCAATGAAACACAGATAGACATTCTCCTGGTACTCACTCTGCTTTCTGCCAAGCTCCATCTGACATTAGCAAAAATGTCTCTAGTACCACAACCTCTTCTAAATCCGTCTTGGATTTCTGGAAATTCTGTTAATGTACTATTCCAGTCATTTCTACAGGATTTTGCCTATTTGTGTGATATTAGTGATATTGTTTGATAACTTCCATGCTGTTGGGTCACCTTTTTTGAAATGGGAATAAATATGAATCTCTTCCAGTCAGTTGGCCAAATAGTTGTCCTCCAGATTTCTTTTTTTAAATTAAATTTTATTAATTTTAATGAACATTTACAGAGATTTTAGGTTTCCATTCATTCATTGTTGCACTATTTTCTCTACCCTCCTCCCCAGTTCATTCCTCTTTTCCCCCCCTCTTGAAAGTCTGTTTTAATTGTCCAGTTGCCACAGTGCTTGTCAAAGCCAGTTCTGATTAATCTCCTTTGTCAGTGTGTCTTTTGCCATTCCTTATCACTCCTCCCTGAGAGAGACTTCACCCTGATTCATAAGGAAAAGGGGACGGCGTATTCTCTTAGCTACTTCCTGCTGAAA
>NW_006399805.1:16654498-16658972 GCF_000299155.1 Elephantulus edwardii
CTCCAGATTTCTTGGCACAACTTGGTGAACACATTCATGGCAGCATCTGGTACATTCACTATAAGATATCCAAATTTCTAGGTCCCTTGAACTTGAGAAATACTCAAATTACTGCTCAAGTTCTTAGTATGGCTGTTGAGAATATGGATGAGAGTGCATTTACAGTTTTTGCTAGAGCTGTTGCTATCCAGAGAAAGTCAAACTCCATTTTGTCCAAATTATCTCTGGGAATTAACTGTGAATTTAGTGGGAAGCAGCTTACCACAATCTGAGGACTCTCTGCTACATACAATGTTCTGCAGTGCCTTAAAGGCTGACCTGAAGTAACTGTCATTGTGAATTATAATTTCTCTTTAAAAAGTTCTTGAGAATCAACCTTCCATAAAAAAGGGATAAATAAATTCTAGGAAGAGAAGCGTTTGAGTTTCTCCCTAAATATTTGGTCTTACCGTCTATCAATGGGACGCCTTCTTCATTTTTATTCACAGAGAGAGAATCAAGTAAAAAGCATGGCAGACTTTATAGTTCTGCTCAGCAAGTTGAATACCCCACCACAAGCTTTGAGTTCCTGGAAACCATAGCAGTAATAACTAGACAATCAAGTAACAGCTTTTTCTCTAGGCCTGTGCTTACCTTTAATAAGAGCTAAGACTTGCCAGCTATGAAACAGATCTTCTGTTGTTGTTAGTTGTAATCAGGTTGACTGTGACTCATAGCAACCCCATTAACAATGGATCTGAATTCTTACTTATCTGCTCTACATCACTGTCACTGTCTCCAACACACTCAAGCCCTTTTCTACAATCACTGTGTCCATCTATCTTGTTGAGAGTCTTCCTCTCGTGCACTGACCTTCCACCATTCCAGGCATGATGTCCTTATCCAAGGACTGGCCTCTCCTGACAACATGTGCAAAATATGTGAAACAGTTTCACCACTCTTACCTCAAAGGAGAAACTCTGGTTTCACTTTCTCTAAGATAGATCTGTTTGTTGTCTGAATATCTGGGATACTCAGTACTTTGCTCACACATCACAACTCAAAGGAATCAATCTTCTTCTGTCACCCTTCAACTGTTATTTTTCAACTTTCAGATGCACAGAAAGAGATTCCTAAGACCATGGTCAAGCACACCTTAGCCTTTAATATCATTGCTTTAATTTAGACATCAAGAAGACAAAGATTCTCACCACTGGACCAATTGGCAACATGAGGATGGATGGTGAAGAGATTAAGATTGTTCACAGCTTTAGTTTGCTTGGCTCCACAGTCAACACTCTTGGCACCAGTAGCCAGTAGGAAATTAAAAGATGTATTGCCATGGGAAAGTCTGCTGTTAAGGACCTCTCCAAAGTACTGAAGAGCAATGGTGTCTCTCTGGAGACTAAGATGCGTCTGATACAGGCCATGGTCTTTGCCATCACTTGTTATGCATCAGAGAGTTGGACAGTGACTAAGAAGGATAGAAGAATTGATGCCTTTGAGCTGTGGTGCTGGAGAAGAGTATTGAGGGTACCATTGACTGCTAGGAAAACAAACAGATTCATCCTGGGGAGAGTTAAACTGGGTGGCTCCTTGGAGGCAAGGATTCTGAGGCTCTGTCTGACATACTTTGGTCATGTTGTAAGAAGAGACAGGTCCTTAAAGAGGGACATCATGCTTGGTAGGGTGGAGGGCAGGTGCAGGAGGGGAAGGCCCTCTGGGAGGTGGATTGATTCATTGACTGGGGTAATCGGGATGGGTGTATCAGAGACAGTGAGATTGGCACAGGACAGAGCAGAGTTTAGGGCTGTTGTACACATAGGGTCACTATGAGTTGCAAGTGACTCGATGGCACAAAACAACAACAACAAGAAGAATTTAGACCTCCTGTGGTAATCATGATACAAATAGGTGAAATTTCCAGTTGATGTTTGGTTCCAAAGTACACATTTTGATGGAGAAAAGTAGAAAAGTATCACCCTTGATGGAAATTTACTACCTATCTGGAGTACTACAAGTGACTCTAAGGCTCAATAATGTGCTGAATGAGTTCTCCAGTTTCAAACCTCAGTATCCTGTATCTCTACTCCGATTGGGGTCTGTGAGGTTAGAACTGAGACTAACTCCAGGGGAGCCAAGGTGAATGCTGGGCTGCCACTCCCTAATGTGTTGCTAATTAATGGTCAATATGGAGAAAGGAGAAACGATATAGAGAAAGGCTACAGCCTTGAAGCACAGCTTTGCTGAGTTTAAACCCTGCAACATTCATTGTTATGTTTGAACTGGTTTTGTTTGGTTTTTTTTAACCTAGTATAGGTTTTTCATGCGCCCAAATATGTTTTCTGGGGTTCTCTCAGTGTTAGCCCTAACTTGTTATGATCCACATAGTGAAATGCTTTTATTTAGTCAGTAAACCACAAATAGACATCCTTCTGAAATTGTCTGCTTTCAGTCTAGATCCATCTGACATGAGAAATGCTATTTCTGGTGCCACAGCCTCTTCTAAATTCAGCTTGAATTTCTGGAAATTCTCTGTTGATGTACTGTTCTAGTCATTTTAAAATAATTTTCAACAATATTTCACTTGCATATAATATTAATAATATTGTTCAGTGATTTCCATTCATTGTTGGCTCTTTCTACCATCATGAAGCAAAATTCACCAAGCACTGGGTTGTTCACTCACTAATAGGGAATGTGAGCTGGGATTAGCCCAACATGAGAAACGTTAGTTTTTCCGTACTGATGATACTTTGGGGTTTTAGGCAGGAGGTTATCAGAAAAGTTATCACAGGGGAGCTCTGGTGGCCTGGTGGCAGGAAGCTGCAACTACAATCACAGAGATGCACGGTTCGAATACCCCAGATTCCGGGGAAGGAGGGGCAATCTCCTCCTGTACCAGTCAGATCTGATTTGACGGTACACACACACACATACACACACACACACACGAAAAGCGCACACACACACACACACACACACACACACACACACACACGAAAAGTTACCACAGGGATAACTGGCTCACAGTGACATTGCTTTTTGATCCTTTGATGTTTGTTCTGGTAGTTTTAAAATAATTTTCACGAATATCTCTTCCTGTACCAGTCAGACCAGTCAGATTCTATTTGACGAGAGAGAGAGAGAGAGAGAGAGAGAAATTTAAAATTATTTTCAACAAGGTTTTACTTGCATGTAATATTAATAATATTGTTCAGTAATTTCGTATTCTTTGGGTTACCTTTTTGGGGGATAGGAACAAATATAGATCACTTCCAATCAGTTGGCCAGGTAGTTGTCCTCCAAATTTCCTGGCACAGACTGGTGAGCTCATCTATGGCTGCCATCTGTTGAAATACCTCAGCTGGTATTCCAACAATTCCTGGGGCCTTGTTTTCAACTAGTTGCCATGCATCTATCTGAAAGTTGATGAATAAGGATGATTAAAGGATTGATGCCTTTAAGCCATAGTGTTGCAGAAGAGTACGGAATATCCCATGGACTGTTAAAATAACATACAAATCTGGCTTGTAGAAAATGCAACCAGGGTGCTCCGAGGCAAGGATAGTGATGCTTTCTCTCACGTATTTGGAGTGTGTTGTTTAGGAGGGGTCTGTCATTGGAAGGGGCCTTGTGTTGAGCAAGGTGGAGGACTGGCGAAAGAGAAGACCCTCGTAGGATGGATGGACACAGTGACTTAACAGGCTTCGGGATACACAGGGTTCATATCATTGGTCATAGGATCGCATGAGTAGGAGTGGACTCGTGGGCACCTAACGACATTGGTCAGCATGGGGCAAAAATCACCAGGTTGGGGAGGCACTAACTCTGCTGTGATGCCAAGTCCCGGCGTAGGGTTCGAATCCACCAGCCGCTGGGCACGCTCCTCTCGAGGGCTTTGCAGCCTCTGAAAGCCACTGGAGAGTCAGCTATGAGTGGGTTCCGACCACCACAATCTCCGCGCGTAGACGAAGAAACCGGCTCCCCCCCCTCCCCCCGAGCTGCAGCTGCGCACCAACTGGGACTGGGGAGCGCAGAGAACCAGAGAAGCGCACGCATCCGCTGGCACGAGACCCCGAGATTGCAGCCCCCGTGAGGATGAGCCAGGGTGGGAGAGGGGACTTGGGGTGAAAGGAATCAGGAGCGCGGGCCTTGGGCACGTGGCGGCGTGGAGCCCGTAGCTGTGGAGCTGGGGGTGAGTGGACGCGCAGGTTGGGGGGACTCAGGAGTCGAGGCTGCGCGCATCTAGGGGGAGGGGGAAAGGGGACATGGAGCCAGGCCAGGGGGAGAGAGCGGGTGCCCAGGTTGGGGGGCGCGCGGGGTGGGGGTATGAACTCTCCAGCGCTCAAGCTTGGCTGTGGCCCTTGATCCAGGACCTGTCCCTGCAGATAAGCCAGTTCCTCTGTTACCTGCACGGATTAGGGTCCCTGTGCCTCGTGTCACCGTGCGCACGTGACCACCTGGATTCTCCATTGGCTGAAAGTGGAAAATC
>NW_006399805.1:16660017-16661505 GCF_000299155.1 Elephantulus edwardii
GTCTTTTGCTGTCCGGTTTCCCGCCCCCACGGGAAAGGCAACCCGGCGATGGCTCCTCTTCTCACGCTCTTTACCACAGCTGCTCTCTGGCAGTTCTGCCTCGTTGTCGAGTGGAGCAGGATTCATACTCACCACGTGAAAAGCCCTGAAGCCCCTCTACAAGTATCGACATTTTTCGAAGTTCATAGTTTCCGGAGGCCCGTTTAGGAAGTGGATGCCACTCCTGCTTCCATAGCAACCATATGACCAGCAGATTTGAGCCCTGCCATCCCCACCGTCTCCGACACACCTGATCCCACTGCACTCCCGTAAAATCTTAGGTTGGCAAAAGCTGCGTGGTAAATATATTTGCAACAAAGACAAAAAGAAAATGCAGCTGTTGAGGTTGCTTCTGGCCCTCAGACCCCTTAAAAGATCTGGTCTCATGGTTTGCATCCTGAGACGTGTCCGTTAAGCTGCTTCTGTCCAATGCTCTGTTCTAGATATTTTACGGGGTTGAGCTCCATGATATTTTATTATGTTATTGTTTTTGTGTTGTTGTTGGTTTTAAATATACAGAGCAAGATATACAGCAATTAAACACTTTCTTTCACTGTGACTCAGCGACACTGATGTTACCTTCCTGAGCTGGATAATCTTCTTCCTTCTCCTTTTCCGAGTTGTTTTCCTCGTTAATACACACTCTCCCTGCCCATTAGGCTTCCTAGCTAACGTTCGGAGTTTCTGTTGTCTATTTGACGGCTTTTGATGCTGTTAGGACTTGGAATCAGCTATTAACTCATGGCGACTCTCTGAACAATGGATCTGAGCCCAGCCCGATCCTGTGTCATCCTTACCATCTCTGATCTACTTAAGCCCATTTTTACAC
The DNA here is from genome assembly GCF_000299155.1 of Elephantulus edwardii. Classification (NCBI taxonomy): domain Eukaryota; kingdom Metazoa; phylum Chordata; class Mammalia; order Macroscelidea; family Macroscelididae; genus Elephantulus; species Elephantulus edwardii. Next base: position 16,660,886 of record NW_006399805.1, read on the forward strand.
TGTGTTAGTCCTTTTTGTTGAAGTCTTCCTCTCTTGCTGACCCTCCACCTTTCCCCACATGTTGCCTTTTTCTAATGACTGGCTCTTCCTAACAACATTCCCCAAGTATGTGAGATGTTTCACCATCCTCACCTCCAAGGAGCAGCCTGGTTGTACTTTCTCCAATACATACTTGTTTGTTCTTTTGACAGTCCATGAGATAGTGAGTACTCTTCTCCAACACCGCAAGTCAAAGGCATCAATTATTCTGTCATCCTTAGTCATTCTCCAACTTCCAGATGCATAACAAGTAATTGAAAAGAGCATTGCTTGACTCAGGGGCATATCACCAGGAGAGACCAGTCCATGGAGAAGGACATCATGCTTTGAAGGATGGTGAGCACAGGAGAGGAAGACCTGGGTAAGAAGGATTGACACAGTGACTGTGACGATGGGGCCAAGTGTGTCACAGAAGGTGAGGCTAACTCAGGATAAGGCAAGGTTCAGAGCCTTTGTCTGTAGTCGGGTCACTAGGAGTCGTAGTCTATTGGACAGCACATCAGAACAGAGCACCATGCTCTGGATAGTCCTTTATTAATGAGGAGTTGGAAACAACCTAAGCGCCCATCAACAAACGAATG
>NW_006399805.1:16661605-16667126 GCF_000299155.1 Elephantulus edwardii
TGGAGGACATTATGCTGAGTGAAGTATCTCAGTCACAAAAGGACAAATACTGCATGGTGCCACTGTTGTAAAACAGGACTGACATCGGGGTTGGGGAGAGACTGAGAAAGATGGGATAAATGATGTTTACTGCATTGAAACAGATGAGGGAGAGAACTGTTTAAAGGGGATATGTGTTTGGATATTACTGTCATGACAGAAGTCCAGAACAAAGGCTACATAGTGGAGTGGACCTGGGGATAGGGATGGTAAAACAATTAAAGAATTTTTCTTTTACTTTTCAAAGAGAAGAGTGTACTGTGGGGGGAGGGGTGGGCAGGGAGAAAAGTGCAAGAATGAATGAATGGAAATCCAAAGTCTGTAAATTTTCATTAAAATTAATACAAAAATATGACAAAAAAGATAATATGAGTAGGTATTGTCCATTCTTGTAATTGCTGAATTTTTATGTTTTTCTGTGTGCTTTCTCAACAACATGAAAATAAAAAAAAATAAGTAAAATGTAGACAAAAAAATACTTAAACAAAAATAAACTATAGAGAGCCACAAAAGACCGGTCAAGCGCAGTAGTGAGAAGGGTAGACAAGTAGGTCGACCTGTAATTGACTGTGAGCAATAGTTGAGAGAACCCACTACCTTCGGACCAGTCAGTATTGCTACTGTTCTGGAACTATTTAAAGCTCAAGAATATTTTCTCTTTTGCCTTACGGTGAATTTTCATTTGTAACTACCCACACCCCAAAAGATGATGGTTACTCCTGTAGATTCCTTCATACATAGTCACCAGGAACAGTAAAGGTGTGTGAAAGAGAAATGCATTTCTCACCATCTGCACTGCATGCTGGGAGAGATACATGCAAATGAGCATCCTCAATTCCCTGCTTCCTGAGCGAGTGGTGCACGGGAGTCAGCCGGGAGGCCAGGCCAGAGCATGCCAGCAGCCTCCTCAGTCCAAGTACTGTGAGACCCACTCCCTGGGAATAACTATCCCTGGGCTCTGTCCCGGGAGCCCCTGCCCCAGGAGCCTTCACCCTTGGATCTGCCGCCCCTTAATCCCTGTTCCAGGTGTCTTTCGCCCAGAGACCCCAGTCCCTAGCACCCCCCACCCTGATAATCCACCTCCTGAGATATCACTACCCCTCCCCTGACCCAACAGCCCCTACTCTGGGACCCCCCCCCCAAGACCCCTCTCATTCAGAACACCCTTGAACTATGAAGATGTAGAGACGGATGCTGGGGTGCAGTCACGCATTTGCCTCCACACCATAATGTGGACCCTGGTGTTGGGGAGACACTGGACCCTAAGCCAGGACAGTGGCCCTCAATTGCCACAGGCTGTGGCTGGCACCCCCCAGGTCCCCAGGGGACACCTTTGGGCTGGAGTCAGCTCAGTCCTAGCACCCACTGACCTCTGCCTCATGGGTTTGGGAGCTAGGCCCCAGATTGGACCCTGCTGTTCCAGTACGCAGCACCCCTGTCCTGGCAGTGTGGAAGGTCGGCTCCTCTTCCCTGATGGACTCTACTGGGGCAGCTTCTAGAGCCCAAAGCAAGGTGGGTCCACGTCTGGTACCACCTGAGCAGGAGGACCCTTGAACTTCTAGGTCTGATGTGGAATTATGGTGACTGTGGGCCCAGCTGTTGGGTTGGTGGTAGCTGGACATGCCAGTGTGGCTGTGGGCAATCTTGCCCTTCCCTGTGGCCTACCAAAGAAAGACAAGGCTGTTGGGGGACTGGGACCTATCAGTGGGTTCAAGAGTGACCACACATAACCTAGGATGACCAGCTACATATAGCCCAGGTGACCAGACAGCATAGGTGTCCTGAGTGCCCCCGTTCAGTCAGCTAGCCATTTCAGAGACATAAGAGGGGTTGACAAGGATGGCACTCACTCCTGGGTATTGTGTCTCTAGGACTAGGAAACACAGCACTGTCCGCTCAGCTGCCACCCTTGTGCCAAATCCAGCCAAGTGTGGTGTGACTTGTGAACCCAGAGAGACACTTGCCCCTGTGCCTGTCCCTGGGAGCCTGCGTGGAGAGGAGTTTTGTTTAGTTGTAAGCTGCACATACAGGAGGGAAGGCACAGTGCTGGTCCTTTAAAGCAGTGTCATATGGGGCACCTGCTCTAGGAGGGACAAATGGGTGGGGTGAGGACTAAGGCAGATGTGTCTGCAGCAGCCAAGGTGTCTACAGACGTCAGATGGTGAGTGAAGGGTTCCCAGAGGAAGCCCAGAAATAAGGAAATCAACTCTGGTGACACTTGCCCCAAAGCCCCCAGACCATCTTGCTTCCAAACTGGGGACTGCTCATGTCTTCTGTGTCCCTAGACTGCCCCACCCCAGTCCCAAGGGTCCCTCTGTGCCAGGTGGTTCCTATGATCATAACACATCCTGCAAGAAAAGGGAGTGTGACCGAAGCCATCCTGGGAACAAAGGCTTTGTCACAGGAATGAAGCTGTGTCAATGCTGAGCACATCCTACAGCCCAGATGCTGCAACATGTGAACACACGGGGGACACAGCTGCCGTATGGAGACCCCCAAGGAACCTGGGAACACAGTGTTAAGAGTGGGCTGTACCCCACAGGACTTCCCATGGACAGAGCTGCTGGAGGCGGGTGCAGAAGCTTATGGCAGCCTCTTTGCTGGTGCTCAGTGTATCAGTTGGAAAGACGTTTGGGGCCATTGGGGGCATCCGACCTGGTCTGCAGGTATGCAGTATCAGGAACCAGTTTTCACACTGGAAGTGTGGTCACTTCCTACCATGGAGGGGCAAGATGGACACTGGGACTCAAAACTGCAGCCCCTTGTTATGGACAAGGGGCTGGGCAGTGCTCAGCCTAGTGGTCATGGCAGGTGGCAAGGAATGAATGCTCACTGCTCCCTTCAGTGTCTGCTGGGAAAGGGCCTCAGCCAAGCATCTAAGGTCACCTCAACTCAGACTTCCTGGAAGACCCTGGCCCCTAGCAGAGCGAGCCTGCTCTCTCCCCAGCCTTTCTCAAGCTGTTTGCTCCACATCACTGAATCCCTCCCTGCACGATCAGCTGCCCTGGCCAGGCCTCCCTGCAGGTTCACCAGAGGGGGTGAGTCCTCATCTGGCCTCCTCCCCAGATTCTCTAGTGGGGTGGGTGTCCTGCTCAGTGTTCAGTGGCTGGTGACTCCCCAGAGACCCTCACCTCAGATAACCTGGCCCACTTTTGCTAAACTGTTTTGTAAACTGTTGTTACTCTCCCCATTGAAGTACCCATCTGGTCAGGTCATGTTCCTCCCATCATCGCCTTCCACTGTGAATGGCTGGATTGCGATCCTAATGAGATGTGTTCAAGTCTTGGCTCTGGTACCTGTGAACTTGACCACGACAAGGGGTCTTGGGAGATGTCCGTTCCCGTGAGACCACCGTAGAGCATGGCAGGTCCCACCCAGTCCATGAATACTGTCCTAAGACACACAGCGCCATGGAGGCAGAGTGCAAACGTGCAGGTCAAAGACAACGGGAAGCCCATGAGGCAAGAGCCAAGAAGCACCCTGCTCCCTGAGTCCTCAGGAGGGAACTTGGCCTTGCTGAAGCCACCTTGGACTTCCAGCCTCCAGAACTATGATCAATTCTGTTCTTATGTGCTTAGAGTTGACCACTGAGGCTGTCCCTTAGGAGACATTTCCCTGCCACTCCTGGATGTCACTGAGCAGGTGGGGGTGGTTTTGTGTTCCGATTAGGTTAGAGTGGGTGCTCTGGTGGCTTTGTAAGGAGCTGTGCTACCGATGCAAAGGTAAGCAGTTTGAATTCACCAACTACTCTGCAGGACAATCTCGTTCCATGTGAAGTCCTAGCCTGAAAACTGGCTGGGTCAGTTCCAAGTCAATGATGTTCAACAACGACAGTGGGTGATAAGCCCATCCTGATGAATTCTGGTGAGACTCTGGCTACAGATCAGCCCCCCATAAGCATGACTCCTGTCCCAGAGGCAGACCTCTCTGCCCTGCTCACCAATCATCAGTCAACACCCCAAAACATGCCCGGGTTCCACTGAGTGTCTTCAGCACCAGGATTCTTGGTACGGAGATAACTCATACCTCTCAGGTTTGACCCACCTGTCCTAGGACAGAGATGTTTCCCAATGCGGCTCAGATGGGGGGAGGGGGGGAGCACACCTGAGTCATACTTCCTCGGGCTGCAGAGCACATGGTCACATCTTCTCAGATGGGGAACATGCTTCCTCAGAGGGCACACATATTCCAGGCAAGTCTCCTCAAGCAAAAAACAGTGATGCCTTTGCAGAGATAAATGCAGTCATACACCAACAGGGCGGTGTCCTCACACAGTAATAAAATACAGCACACACTGAGGGTCACACCCCCTCAGGCTGGGACGCACTCAGGCCGTCATACTTCCCCAGTGGAAACGCTCACACACCAACAATCTCTCTCCTTAGAATGGGAAATACCCAGTGACATCTCACACGGCAAAACATAACATCACACAGCCTCAGACAAGGAAGTTCACGGAAACACACGGTCACATCTCTTCAGACAGCCACACGCACATCCCAGCACACTGACAGTAATACCTGCTCAGAGGATACAGTCTACTCAGCTGAGAGAGAAAATAAAAAGGCAAAACCAACATGCTTTGGCAAAAGCTTTTTGTTTTTCAAATTTTAAATAAAAAAAAACAAAAACAAAAAAACAACCAACCCCAAAAAACAACCATTCACACACATGAGATTAAACTTGTTTTGAAAAATTGGGGGGTGGGGGGGTGTAAAAGGAAGGTTAAAAAAAAAAAGCCAAATCTCAAACAATGACAAAAATAGATACACTTTTCCATAAAAATCTGGACTAAACTATCTAAGCATTCACATCTAGTCAGTATTCAGAGCATGAGGTGGACCGTCAAGAGTTCAGTGCCCATCAGTGTCCACCCGGCTGGCTCAGAGCTCCTCCTTGGCCCGGCCCAGCTGAGTGCCATGCTCCTCGATGAACCTGCTCAGGTGCTCCAGGTCTCTGTCGGCACCCTCAAATCTGATGGGATTCTGCTTGTCCCCACTGGGTGCAAAGTAGATGGTGGGGAAGCCATCCACCTTGTAGCGGTCGCTGGTGGCCTCGTTGGCTGTGGCATCCATTTTGGCGATGACCAGGCCCTTGTGGCCACGGTACTTCTTGCCCAGTGCCGTGTACACAGGTTCTAGCTGCTTGCAGTGTCCGCACCATGGGGCGTAGAACTCGATAAGCACGTCCTTACTGGGGTCCAGCACGATGTCCTCAAATGTCTTCCCCACTACAATCTTAACTGGTCCCTTGTTGTTCTTGGGCACCGGCTGTGACTTGATGACTGGCTTCAATTTTCCTGCCAGGATAGCAAGAGAGGTGGGTTAGAGCCACATGGGTCCCAGCCTTGGGGAGGGTGAGGGACAGGCAGACCTGGTCTCACAGGAGAGCAGACTAGTGAGGTCCACATGGAGAAGGAGGAAGAGGAGGAGGAAGAGAAAGCTGAGGAGGAGAGTGCTGAAAAGGAGGAGGGGGAGCTGAG
>NW_006399805.1:16667226-16680020 GCF_000299155.1 Elephantulus edwardii
CTTTGCATAATCAATGAAGCACAGATATGCATTCCTCTGGTATTCCCTGCTTTCAGCTAAGATCCATCTAACATTAGCCATAATATCCCTAGTACCACGACCCCTTCTAAACCCAGTCTGGCCTTCTGGCAGTTCTCTGCCGATGTGCTGTTCCAGTCATTTTTGGATAATCTTCAGTAGAATCTTGCTTGCATGTGAAATCAATATTTTTCTATAGTTTCCACACTTTGTTGGGTCAGCTTTCTTTGAAATGGGAACAAATTTAGATCTCTTCCAGTCACTTGGCCAAGTGGTTGTTGTCCAGATTTCTTGGCACAACTTGGTGAGCACGTCTAGGGCAGCATCTGTTAGCTGAAATATGTCAATTGGTATACCATCTATTACTGGGGCTTTAATTTTTGCCATTTCCTTCAAAGCAGCCTGAACTTCTTCCTGCATCACCATAGGCTCTTGCTCACATGTTGTTTCATTAAATTCTTCTGTGTCTGCCAATTCCTTTCAATACAGCCACTCAGTGTACTCTCTCCATCTTCTTTTAATACTTCCTGGATCATTTAATATTCTGCCCAAAGCATCCTTGATTATAGCAACTTGAAGTTTGACTTTGTTCTTCAATTCCTTGAACTTAAGAAATGCTGAGCAAGTGCAGTCCTTTTGATTTTCTGACTCCAACTCCTTGCACATTTCATTGTAATATTTTACATTGTCATCCTGCATTGTCTTTTGAAATCTTTTATTCAGCTCTTTAGTATCTTAAACTCTTCCTTTTGCTTTGGCTTCTCTGTGCTCCAGTGCAATTTTCAGAGTCTCTTCTGACATACATTTTGGTATTGTCTTCCTCTTCTGTCTTTGCTATAACTGTTTGCACTCTTCCTGGATGATACCCTTGATATCCTCAGTCTATTGGACTATTTTTTCTTTGGAATGGGCATAAATATGGATCTCTTGGCTAGGTAGTAATTTTACAACACCTTATAGAGACAAGTGAGTTCTTCTAACTTCATGTCTGTTTTTTTAAGCACTTCAATGATATTTCATTAATTTTTAAGTTCTTTATAATACTTTTCGTGTAGCTTGGACTTCTTCCTTCAGTGAAATTTGTTCTTGATTATGTGCTATTTCTGAAATGATTGTATTAAGTACTTTCACTTCCTAAAGTGGGTATTGCTAAACATAAGCTTTCATCCTTATTGCAAATATTATTATTTCAAATTCTCTACATGTATAGCTCATGTACAGTGAATATCTTTTATGTTGCTATCATAAAGCCAAATTGCTACTTCCATACTTTGCTGACTTAGCCTCATCAATTTCTCCTAGCTGTCATTTCATTTAGTTTCTGAAATGACAATTCTTTTTTTTTTAATTGTGCTTTGGTTTGCAAACAGAGTTCATACACACTATGTTTCATACTGTCCTTCTCTCACATTGTGTTTCATGCAGTCATTCCAAGAAATAACAATTCTTATTGCTTCAGTTCTCTGTGAATACAGTTGGCCACTTCCTGGGCTTCACAGGCATGTTACATAGGATTAAAGATCTATGAGCTTTTCCCTCCATAATATCCTGGAAAACCTTACATGCAGAAAAGAGCTTCAGGGTCTACTAACCCCACGATATTATACAAAACCTCAGTAAAATCTTTGGATACATCGGTCTGTCTCTTTCTCACTCCCTACTTGATTGATTTCTGGGGAGGTGGGGGATATAAGAAATTCAAATGGGAATCAGAAGAGGCTCTGTGGCATAAGGGATGTCATTGCTGATGTTGGAATGGATCTCATCTGATACAGAATACTTGAAAGTTATTTATTTGTATTTTACAGATTTTGCAAAAATATTTGTGCTGATGGTAACAAATTATAGCTAATATTGAAAAGAATGGAAATCCAAGAAAGCTTAATTGTGCTCATGTAAAACCTCTATATGGTCCAAGAAGCAGTTGTCTCAATAGAACAAAGGAACATTGCATGGCTTAAAAATCACAAAGAAGAAAAAAAAATAATATATATATATATATATTAAGATGAGAAGAGAGTAAGAGGCTTCTTCTTCAGCTAAAGACAAGACAGAGCCAGGGTGAGCTCTGGTGGCCTAGTGGCAAGAAGCTGTGCAAGCCCAAAGACAGGCAGCTTGAATCCACCAGATGCTCTGCTGGAAAAAGAGGGGCAGTCTCCTCCAGTACCAGCCAAATCCAATTCTACAGTACAAATACACAGGCACACAAAATTAAAAGAAAAAAAGGGGGGGAAAAAGAGACAGAGCCAGGGAGGTAGAACTTCAGAGCCTGGGAAGGGGAGCGAGGCATCAGGAAAGTGGGGCTTAGGCTGCAGATGGGGCTTGGAGGTAGGGGCAGCAGAGCTGGGGGTCAGGTAGGTGGAGCTCAGGGGTCAGAAAGGTAGAGACCATAGGACCTCGTCAAGCATTACCCTATCATTCATCCAGATCCTTCCCATTTGCTTCCCCCCCAGCACAGCCCTGTGGTTTCACCCCTACCCATCCTCACCCCTCTACAAGTTTTACTAGAAATGCTTCTATTTTACAACTGATCGCCAAGGTCCAGTTGTGATTGATTTTATAAAACATAATGCATGAAAATGATTGAAACACAATCATGAATGAAGAATAGTGTGACACACAACACATATGAATTTGTCATCAAACCAATTAAAAAAGATAATGTAAAACAGACTACATAAAACACAACGTAAGTGAAAGTTGTATAAGACAATGTATATGAATGAAACATATGTAAAGGAATTATATACAAAACCCAAGAAAAATAGAAAGAAAAAGAAACAAACAGACCGAGGGTTAGGGAGGTGGTGGCATGTGGGTCTGAAGCCACAATGGGCTATGGGCATGAGTCTGTGGGGCCCCAAGTGGTGGACCCTCCACACGCCCCACATTATCTGGCTCCCAGGTATACATGGCTGTCTGTGGGGTGACCAGTGCTGAGCTGGACTCCTACTAAATTGTGGTTATGTTTTCTAACAAACGCTGTAGCAACCACCCAGGCAGGAGGAGGTTGCCTGTGGTGTCAGAATTCCTTTAAAACTTGCTTTTCTGGACATTGGCCCTATTGGGTTTCATGGTCTTGCAAAATCATCAACAGTTGTGGGAACAATATAAGAGAATGCTTTCCAAGCTGTGGGGGGTACTGTGAAGGCTGTGAGAGACTGTGGCACTCCTGTGAAGTAACTACTGGCAAGGTGTAACCAGAGGAACCTTGGAGAAAGTGCCACAGTTAAGTTTTGCTTGCTGGATGAGTGAATGAAAAGCTGACTTTTAACTGCTCTGAGATAGTTTGCTGGATGACTGAGGAAACCAGAGGTTTATTTGTGCTGCCGAACTGAACCTAGACTTTCACTTGTTGACTGAGAAGCTGTCCGAACTAATTAAGGAATCGGGTCTTGCTGATAATCCGGTTTGGGATGGCTGGATTAAACCTGAACTTGCATTGTGTGATATTCTTTGCCTCAACCTCCACTCCCAACCTATTTCCCTAATAAACTCAGAAAGGTGAGCCAAGTCCGAGTCAAGTTACAGGCAACACTGGACCCAATGTTGTCGTTATGTGCCGTCGAGTCGTTTGCAACTCATAGCCACCTAAACCGTGCTCTATCCTGTGCCAGTCTCATGGCCTCTGACACACCCATCCCGATTACCCCAGTCAATGAATCAATCCACCTCACAGAGGGTCTTCCCCTCCTGCGCTGTCTCTCTACTCTACCCAGCATGATGTCCCTCTCTAAGGACCTGTCTCTCCTTACAACATGTCCAAAGTTTGTCAGACGAAGCCCCAGAATCCTTGCCTCCAAGGAGTAGTCTGGTTTAACCCTCTCTAGGATGAATCTGTTTGTTTCCTTGGCAGTGCAGGGTACATTCAATACTCTTCTCCAGCACCACAGCTCAAAGGCGTCAATTCTCCTTCTGTCCTCCCTAGTCATTGTCCAACTCTCTGATGCATAACAAGTGATTGCAAAGACCATGGCCTGTATCAGGCGCACCTTAGTCTCCAGAGAGACACCGTTGCTCTTGAGTACTTTAGAGAGGTCCCTAACCGCAGACTTTCCTATCGCATTTCCTTTTTTGATTTCCTGGCTGCTGGTGCCAAGAGTGTTGATCGTGGAGCCGAGCAAACTGAACCTGTGAACAATCTCAATCTCTTCACCATCCATCCTGATGCTACCGATTGGTCCAGTGACTGGTAGGTAAAGATGCAGGAGCAGTGAGGTAGCTCGTGGGACGATGCAGTAGTTTGTGTGTAGCACTACGGCTATTATCTATGGGGAAAGTTTCCCCTTATGAAGCAAGGAGAAGTCAGACTCAGCACTGCTATGTTGCACCTGCTCACTTCACACTGCCCTACAACAGACTCTGAGGCATCACAGTCCCTGTCCTGGCCACCTGCTCTGTCACAAGGACATCCATGAGCCAGTGCAGATGGTCTTCCCAAGGCATCAGGACAGTGAGGAGATGACCCCTCGCTCACCTTTCTTGAAGGCCACCACGAAGTCACGCAGAGCATCCGCATCAAACTCAGTGGGCTCCATGGCGAACCTGCGTCCACCCTCATCCAGCACAGCTGCATTGACGTCCTCCCCACTCTCACCAAGCCCCAGATCCTTCAGCTCTGAGGCGTAGTCCTCCTCATCGGCGATGGCAAAGGTGTACTCAGGGAAGTCTTTGGCCACCTCCAGAACTTTGTTCCGCCAGAACTGTGTGGCTAAGGGGCAGAATAAAGAGCGGTGCTCCTGAGTGACCCCAGAACTGCAACGGTGGGACAGGATGAACAGGGGTGTTCCTGAGTGATCCCAGAACTGTCAGGGCTGGGGAATGGGATAGATGTGATGTGGTCTGGACCTGTCCCTTCACCCTCCTGGTGCCCCGCCCTTGCTCACCAGCTCTGTAGTCAAAGCTGAAGTCTACGCTGAAGTAGACCACTACCAGGGGTCGCCGGGTGTAGCGCTTGGTCTCAGTGCTGGCCCGGCGATGGCCAACCAGTGGCAGGGCGTGCTGCACCACAAAGTCCCTGATGGCCGAGGCCTGTGTAGAGTCCTGGGATGAAGAGAAGGGCTGTAAGAGGACACTTATCTCCAGTTTCCCTCATGGAGCAGTCAGGCTTGGTGTGAGGAGGGCACCAAGTGAGCTGGGCAAGCACACCCAGCTTCACAGGAGGCCAACCAGCTGTGCCAGTGGATGCTGCACTGACTGCAGGACCTGCTGCAGTTCCAACTCACATCCTCTGGTCCAGAGAAGACCACGGCCGTAGAGATAGAGTCAGGCTCCTCTGTGCCTCAACACCAGTGCTGTGTCCCCAAAGACTAGCGGCAACAGGGTCTGTGCAGGGGATGTGGCCCTGCTTGGAACAAGGGCCTGACTTTGATGGTTAAGAGGTCACACAAGAGGGTGTCCCACGCCCAAGGCTCTGGGTTGAACGACACATGCAGGGGATGACAAGTGCTCCCGGAGCCTGATTCTGACTACCAGCCTTTCCTAGACCCACGAGATGGTCAAGTCCCCACTGTGTGTCTCTCAATGACAGAAGAGTGGGACTCAGAATTGACATGAGATGGGAATCAGAAAGAGGGTTCTGGCAGTGGGGTCTCCATTCACTCGGGATAAGGCACAGTGGGGACCCCAGGTGCCCAGGCCCTGAAATGTCACCCAGGTTGACACTCACCTGCACGTTCATCACGTGGCTCTTGGGTTCAAAGCGGGACTGGAACCTCTCGGGATGTGCCACCACCAGCGTTCCTGGGGCTACTTTTAGGAACTTGGCAACGTCAGCACTGAAAGTGTGGTGCAGCCGGAAGTCCTCTCGCAGGCTGTTGGCTAAAGGAGGGACCAGATGACCATGAGAAGCCGCCACCTGGACACACCTGTCAGCCAGATGCCAGGCAAGCAGACCCACAGCGGGGTGCCTGAGTGTGCACTTCAGAGTTTGCGAAACAAAGAAGACAAGTGTCATACAAGCCCACGGCAGAGCCACCAGGAACCACCACCTGTGACACCAAGACAGCACCTAATTAACAGAATGACTTTCTGCCCATGACTCCTGCGACACACATTCCCTGGCCATGAGCCCTGAACGCAGGTTTCTGTAACCTACACCTTTTCAGTTCTTGGGCAACTCCAGAGCCAAAGCTCCACGTCTAAAGAGACTCAGGAGGAGTTGGTAGCTCCCCTGCAAGAGTTGGGCAGTGAGCACCTCTGGCTCTGTGGACCAGCTCGGGAGCAACAGGGGCCAAGAAAACTTTATTCACACATGTCCCTGTCCAGCAACCTCCTCCTCTCCTGCCCGGGCCAGGCTGGTCCTGGGACTGGAACACTGGGCTGGTTCTCCACAGTCCAGGGCTCATGACCTTTAGGCTACTTCTAGCAGCTCACAAAAAAGCTCCCTCAGAGTGTCAGCAAAATTAAACACACCAGTCTTCCCCAGGACCTCCAAACACTGGTCTCTTCCTGGCTCTGAGCCCCTGGGCCCTTCAACACTTGTACTGAAGGGGCTGCAGATAGAGACAGGGCCCTGCCCATCACGCACGTGGAGGAAGCCCAGCCTGCAGGGTCGCATATGGGGCCTGTGCTGCTGAGACTACCCACACCGGTAGGCAGAGCGACGGGCCCAGGTTCCACTCACCCGCCTCCTGGTACTGCGCGTAGGCTGGGTCATCCTGTCCCCTGAATACACCGATAATGATGACATCATCCCCGTCCTTCAGGAACTCCTGCACCTGCTTCAGTCCTGTGACTGCCTTGGACGGAGGCCCGGCCTGCTCCACCATATAGTCCACGATGCCTGGAGCAAGGAGGGTGGTCTCAAACCACCTGCCAGGACCCTCTCTGCCCACACTCACCCACATCTGCATGTCCAGCCAGGCGCCCGCCCTCGGCCTCCTACCATATTTCTCCCGGGGGCCATTGTAGTCAAAAGGCTTCCCACGGCGGAAGATCTTGAGAGTGGGGTAGCCAGAGACAGAGAAGCGCTGGGCCAGGTCTGTCTCTGCAGTGGCGTCGACCTTGGCCAGGGGGATTGGGGGTGAGCGCCGGCTAAGCTCCTTGGCAGCTTTCTCGTACTCAGGAGCCAGCTTCTTGCAATGTCCACACCTACCAAGGAACCAGACTCAGGGATGTTGAGGTAACATATCCCCCAGAACTGCAGCTCTGTCCTGTTGGCCACTAAAGCCATGAGGTGGCTACCACAAACACCAAAGGGCATGAGTCAGCCCCCATGGGAGGAGGCCTTCTGGACCCAAGACAACAGGTCAACAGAATCAAGAAAAGAGGGAGAGACACAGCAGAAGTGGGAGGGGCCAGGAAGGGGATCCTATGCTCAGACAGCGGGAGGGGAGCCCCTCCCAGTCAAGAAATGGGTCTGTCGCTAGCCCAGCACAGAGGGTGAAGTGAGGGCTGGACCAGCCACAAGCCTACTACAGCCAGACCTCAGACTGGAAAAGTTTCCATCCTGGGGGAGGCTGTCGCATCCTTCTGGACTTTGAGGACCCCAGACCACCACATCCTGGTGGCCTGTCCCCCCCAGAGGACCCTCTGACACAGCACCCCCTTACCATGGGGCATAGAATTCCACCAGGATGATATCGGCCTGGTCTACGACGCTGTCAAAGTTCTCCTTGGTCAGCACCAGTGTGGCTTCAGGTGGGGGTGTCCAAGTAGGCTGGGCAACCTCTCTGACCTTGGCAATAATTTCTGGAAAAAATGGAGCTGTGTGACTGCACACTGAGACCACTGGGAGGCACCTAAGGGCTCAAGCCATAACTGGTGCTGCCTGCACACTGAGGACGTAGACTCAGGACAGGACAGAGCTCACATGCCACTAAGGAACTTCTCGCAGGACAGTAGAAACAGTGTCTGTAACGTCCTTTCTCCTTTTCCTGTAGAACCTGAGCCCTGACCTCTAGCCTCTGGCTTTTTTAACCCCACAGGTCTGGACAGGACCCTGCAGAGAGCTCAGGGCACCAGAAGACTCCAGGTTCTCACATTTTTTTTTCCTCCTTGTCTCTGGTGGTGACTGTGTGGCCACCCGGCCCAGTGACTGGTGCTCAGCCGTTTGAACAGACACAGGCTGAGGTTTGCTGGGATGGTGTTCTGCTGACCAAGTAAAGTAGGCCTCATCCATCAGGGAAGCAATGTTAAGGGCAAACGCCAGAATTTGCAGGGTGGAGGACCAGGCTCAAACGTGACACGGAAATGGTACAGTGCCCAAGCCTGTGGTCCATGCTGCCGGCCACCTCACCCTCTGTTCCTCTAGAGAATTCCAGTGGTCGGTCGCCTGCATCCAATCCTCACCCCTCTGCACCCAGAAGCTTTCTGGCCCCTCACCTTCCTGGGACCTGGCGCCCTCGTAGTCGATGGCCTGTCCCTTCTTGAGGATCTTGATGGTGGGATAGCCGCTCACATCGAACCGGCCGGCCAGCACAGAGGCTGTGGTCGCGTCGATCTTGGCCACAGGAATGGGAGGATCATCACTCTTCAGTGTCTCAGCAATTTTCTCGTATTCTGGAGCAAACTGCTTGCAGTGTCCACACCTAGAGCAAGATTTAAGGCCGAAACACAGGAGGTTAAAGTCCTCAAGTGTTCATAGAAATGAGGTATCAGGGTCTCAAAGACCTCATCAGCAATAGTGCCACGGGGAGCTGGAGATCCCGAGGACAGCACTGGGTAGCCAGAGCACCGAGAGGACAGAGCTGTGCTCAAACACTGGGTCCATTCAGCGACCACCAGACTTTACACCTTCATTTCTCAGCTTCTGTCCAAGACACTGCCAGTGGTCTGTGAGGTCAGAACATTGTACCCAGACACCGTTCTCCCACCACTTGGTGCACAGGAGCTGCCAGGGTGCTTGCGCACACACGTGAGGGGTCACTGTGATTGAACTGGACAAAGACAGCAGATGCTGGACAGGTACAGCTCTCTGGAGTTCTACACAAAGTGGCAAAGGTCCCAGGATCTGCCGGAGCATAGTCTATGTGACCAAATTCGGGGTCTAACAAGACACCTGTGTACTACTGGACCAGAGGCGGTTCACAGACCACCTGCATGTCCTCAAGACACTGGCTCAAAAACAGGAGGTAGGGGGCAGAGGAAACAAAGGCGATGGGACAGGAGCTGGAGGACACCGGGATAAGATGGTGCTAGCTGACTCGCACAGAGTGGGAACATGCTGTTCAGACTACTCAGAGTGCTGGCAGGAAGCGGCTGGCGCTCCTTGACACCATCATCACCCTCCAAGCTGGGCCTCGGCTCCTGGACATTAGCATCGGAGCTAGGAGGGCAGCACGCGTGACCACACTCAGAGTTGCTGGTGGTGTATGAACCCCTCCAGCCACTCGTCAGGTGCAATCTGAGGCCATGAGCCCCAACCTGGTGCAGTGAATACCCAGCGCTCACCAGGGTGCATAGAACTCCAGCAGCACCACATCCTTGTCCGACACAAAAGTGTCAAAGTTCTCGTCGTTTAGGACTAGAACACCGCTTTCCTCTTTGACCTCTGAGTCGTCCTCCTCGTCCTCATCTTCAATGTCATCTTCTATACTAGAAGAATCTGAGCAGAAACATGGAATGTCAGGAAGCAGACAGCCTTGCGGAGCCCCAGCCTGGCCCTGCAGGCCTGTTCATGCCCACACTCTGAGCCTGACTGTTGTCTGCAGAGGTCTGGGTACCAGGGTGCAGGGTCCACCAGGCCAGGGGCACTGAGGGCACTGAGGGCAACGAGGCCCCTTTCAGGCCTGGGTCCTGCCTTCTACTCCTAATGAGACCTATCCCTCTCAGAGCCCTGTGTTCCTGTTCTGACGACAGCCCCTCCTCTTTTAGTTCCTCCAAACTGATTTTCTGAAAATAGGTTCCTGCCTGAGGGAGAGCCCTGCCTGGTCAAGATCGCTCAGCTGAAACTGCTTGTTCCACCAAGTCACAATGGAGGCGGCCTGTGGGGCCAATACTCCTTTAAGGGGAAGGCAGAAGCACCAGTGGCTTCCACGGCTCCCAGGGTGGGACTGAATCTGCAGGCGACCTGCACCCACACACGTGACCCTCCCCTGGAATAGGGCGACTGCTGCCCGTCACCACGAGCCCAGCGTGACTGGTCTTAAACTACCGACACCACCTCAAGGCTGCGGCTCTTCCCTCCAGCAGCCGGGCTGGGCCAGAAAGCACCATCACCCCACTAATTTGGAGCCACACCTGAGTGCGGTAAGAAGGCGCTTAAAATACAGACTGCCTGCACGTAGTATCGGAATCGGTCTATTCTGAGAGTCGTCCAGGGTCCTGAAACCCTCTTGTGGGCAACGCTGGCAGACACAGGTGGTTCCCCCAGCGTGGGTCTCACACAAGTTCTCCAACCTGTTCAGAGGATAAAGTCCACGCTTCTCTGCCGGGGAATGTTTGAAAACGAGGCTTATTTACTTTGGCGCAAAACTGCCAAGGAAAAGTTAGGGATGAGACAGGGCAATAGCCGAGATCGGCGGGGAAGTGCAGGAAACAGGTGCTGCCCCAGACAGACGAGCAGTCACATTTCCAAAGCTCCTGACCAGGGGTCGGACACTGGAGCCAGAGAGGACCCGCGTCCGGGCTCCCACCCCCAACTGCGGCTCACGTGCACACAGGATACCCCAAGGCACTCTCCCCGTCCCGGGACCCCGCGGCCTCCGGGCGCCAAGCGCCCACAGCCGCGCCCACCTGGACCATCCCCGCACACCTACCCACAAGCCGCGCACACCTGGACCATCCCCGCACACCTGCGCCCTTTCCGCGCAACTGCCCACGCGCTCACCTGCGCCCAGCTCCTCCGTGCACACCACGGCCAGCAGCTGCGCCTGCGCCAGGAGCAAGAGGAGAAGGCGCGCGGTACCCAGCCGCATGACGGCGGCTACTCAGTTACCGGGTCCCCGGGCACAGGGCTCCAGGACTGGCTGCTCCAACGCGGCCGTGGACACTCCCGCGGCCTGCCGCCGGCACTTCCTCTTCTGCGACCAGAACGTGAGGTGCCGCCTTCCGATTGGCTGCGCCTCCACCGCCAATCGCCGTCTGCCACTCGGATCGCAGGGAGCGCACGCGCGAAGCGGGACCAAGACAAAGCTTGAGAGGCTTAGCGGGCCGGGAGGGGCGGGGCCGGGACGTGTCTACTGGCGCCATTGGCTGGAAATAAGGGGCAGGGTGAAGCCTGGAAAAGAGCCGAGCAAGCGTGGTGGGCGGGGCTGACCAGGCTGCTTATCATTGGTCGGTGGCCGGGCGTGCAGGGCGGGGTGGGTAGAACCACTTCTCACTATTGGCTGGAAGCATGGCGGCGACAGTGAGAGGCGATGGCTAATAACTGCTTTCGTCGGTAACTCGGGAGCAAATGGAATGAATAGGCAAGAAGGTGTGGAGCTGGTGATGGCTTGGCGCGCAATTGGTCGGCAGTAGTCATTTGCTATGCATCTGAGAGCTGGACAATAAGGAAGATGAAAAAAGAATTGATGCCTCTGAACTGTAGAGTTAGAGAAGGGTGCTCAATAGCCTATTGTCTGCCAAAGAAAGTGCAGCCAGAGTGCTCCTCGGAAGTGCTCCTCGGAGACCAGGATGACAAAGCTACGTCTCACATCCTTTGTGCATGTTGCTAAGAGAGGCTCTTCCTAGGAAAAGGATACCATGCAACTGCAGCAATTGCCTCAAATGTGTCAAAGATTATGAGGATGGCACAAGATAGAAAAGTATTCCCATCTGATGTTCATAGGTTTCTTGTGAGTCGTCCGCAGCTAACAAAGTTGCTTGGCTTGGAAGGGGGGGCGAAATGGATTCCCGACACCATTGGCCCATTGGCCTGCATTTGTGGAGCTGAGGAGGGGTCTGGAGACGTTCTGAGGTGTCATTGGCCAGCAGAGTGCCGGTGGGCGGGACAGGGCGTCCGAGCTCTCCCGGTGCGCTTTCGCTGCAGTCGGGTGTAGGACGCTTGCGGGTTTACCGCAGCGAGGACATCCGACAATGTTGTTAGTGCCACCGACTCACAAAGACCCTATGAACAACAGATCTGAACTCTGTCCTATTCTGTCATCATCTCTGACACCCTCCACTACAGTCACTTACAGTCAGTCCGTCTCGTTGAAGGTCTTCCTTTCCTTCGCTGATCTTTCCAAGCATGATGTCTCTTTCCAAAGACTTGCCCCTCCTAACAACATGTCCAAAGTAACAATATGCTCGAGCGGCATGATCCTTGGCTCCAAGGGGCACCATGGCCTCACTTTGCCATGATATTTGTACTTTGTGCAGTCCATGGGATACCCAGCACTATTCTCCAGCACCACAAAGCAAATGCATCAGTTCTTCTGAAATCTTTGTTCATTATCAAACTTCCCGCTGCGTAGGAACTAATTGAAAAGATTATGGTTTGGATTCGATGCACCTTAGTCATCAAAATGACATCATTGCTTTTCAGCACTTTGGAGAGGTCCTTGTAGTATCTCTTTTGGTTTCCTGGCTCCTCATGCAAGAATGTTGATTGTAAATCCAAGCAAGATGAAATAATTGGCAATTTCGATTTCTTCTCCATCTATCATGATTTTACCTATTGACCCAGTGGAAAAGAGCCACTACCCAGGATCTGAATGGCCTCCAACCATTTTTCCAGACCGTTCATTTTTCTAAGCTTTACTTTGGCATCTTCTGATACCCTAAACACTTATTTTCTAGCATACTTTTTTTATTATTTAGTCTTAAATTTTTTAAATTAAATTTTATTAGTTTTAATGAACATTTACAGAAATTTTGGGTTTTCATTCATTCACTGTTGCACTGTTTTC
>NW_006399805.1:16681025-16682345 GCF_000299155.1 Elephantulus edwardii
CATTTTGAATAATATTGCATGAGTTCCTTGTTTTTTAATGCAGCATAGTATTCCATTGTGCGAATATACCACAGCTTCTCTAGCCATTCATTTGTAGTCTTAAATTTTTAAGTAATTATAATAAAATAATCTAAACAATTATTGTATTGATCAACCACATGAACAAGCAACTCATTCGTGGGCGTTTTTATTTGTTCTGCTTTTTCCTAGCTGGATGGTGGTTCATAAGGTTTTAAGAGGCTTGCTAGTGGAAAAGTGGATGGCCAATCCTGCTTCCTCATCTGTCTTAATCTGAACACTCTCCTGAAAGCTGTCCACTGTGGCTGATTCTACCGGCATTTGAAAACACCAGTAGCACAGCTTCCAGCATTACAGCACCCACAGGTTACATCAATACAGAAAACTGAGGACAGAAAAATGCTATACTAATAAGAACAGTTATAAACATGCAAGAATATATATGCACTGTGACACTGACATGTCAAATGTGATAATGGTTACCCATGGTGGACAATGTTTGGTGGAGCTCCCCGATTAAAATGAGCTTGGTAGCAGGAGGGGCATTCACTTCCAAAATGGCTTGCCTCCAAAAACAGTATGAATGTGGAGAAACGAGTTATACAGGTGTTTAGGTCTTTTGTTCATAAGGTTGCTATGAGTTGTCTATGACAGCACTTAATAACAACATAAATTAACATTATGCATGCACATCCAAAAACTTCTCCAACAGGGTTAAAAGGGAAGCCACAGACTGGGGAAAAAATCTCCGGTAATGACATATCTCTGCTAATGTGCTGTTCCAGTGGATATCATTTTTGTATAATCTTTGGTAGAATGTTGCTTGCATGTGAAATCAATGAGATTGTTTTATAATTTCTACACTCTGTTGGGTCACCCTTCTTTGGAATGGGAATATAGATCTGTTCCAGTCAGTTGGCCAAGTAGTTGTTCTCCAGATTTCCTGGCACAACTTGGTGATTACGTCCAGGGCAGCATCTGTTAGCTGAAATATGTCAATTGGTATACCATCTATTCCTGGGCCTTATTTTTTGCCATTTCCTTCAAAGCAGCCTGAACTTCTTCCTTCATCACCCATAGGCTCTTGCTCATATGTTGCTTCATGAAATACTTCTGTGTCTGCCAATTCCTTTCGATAGAGTAACTCAGTATATTCTTTCCACTTTCTTTTAATACTTCCTGGATCATTTTCTATTCTGCTGAAAGCATCCTTAATTATAGCAACTCGAGGTTTGAATTTGTTCTTCAGTTCCTTGAGCTTAAGAAATGCTGAGCGAGTTTGGCCCTTTTGATTTTCTGACT
>NW_006399805.1:16683965-16686699 GCF_000299155.1 Elephantulus edwardii
CAAAATGGGTGACCTTGGAGGACAATATGCTGAGTGAAGTATCTCAGTCACAAAAGGACAAATACTGCATGGTGCCACTGTTGTAAAACAGGACTGACCTTGGGGTTGGGGAGAGACTGAGAAAGATGGGTTCAATAATGTACACTGCATTGAAACAGAGGAGGGAGAAAACTGTTTTAAAAGGATATGTGTTTACGTATTTTTGTCATGACAGGAGTCTAGAGCGAAGGCTACATGGTGGAGTGGACCTGGGAGAGGGTTTGTAAAACAATGAAAGAATTTTTCTTTTACTTTTCCAAGAGGTTAGTATACTAGGGGGGAGTGTTGGGAGGGGAGAAAAGTGCAACAATGAATGAATGAAAATCCAAAGTCTCTGTAAATTTTTACTGAAATTAATAATAAATTTAAATAAATAAAATAAAGTAAATCAAATTAACTTAAAAAAATTAACATTATGAGGATAATTCCTCCAATATAACAAAATGACAGATAAATCTCATAGCTCCAAACCCAAGTCCCAGGTGCTAGCTCTAGGGAGCACTTTCTCTTGCTGGTACTTTTGGAGGAAAGAGCTCCTGTTTTTGGACATTTTTCTTGTGGCTTAATGGCTCTGCTGCAGAGCAGATTAGGCCTATGGAAAATCATGCTGCAGGGCCCATGTAAGGTGAAGCCAGTGGCTACATGACAGGATGGGGCCCGGGGTAGGTGCTGGAGACTTCTAGCTAGGGTCCATAGTTCAAACAGCAGGATAATGTCCCAGATGAGAACAATGTCTCAGCTGGATCCCTGATGCTGGTGTTCCATACTTGGCCTGGGCCTCAGGTCCTCACACCCAAAAGGAAAGAGGAATAAGAAAATCCTTCCTCCCATTGAGCTTACTATGAAAGGTACAGCCTTCAATATGGATTGCATTTCAATGTCAAGAAAACAAAAATTTTTACTATAGGACTGATAGGCAACATCATTGTTGTATCATCATCATCACTGTAGGTGGAGAAAATAATGAAACTGTCAACAACTTCATCTTATTTAGATCCATAATTAATATTCTTGGAACCAACAGTCTGGAGATCAGGAGGTATATTGCACTGGGAAAGTCTGCAGTTGGGGACTTCTCCAAATTATTGAGCAACAATGATGTCAGTTTGAGGATTAAGGTGTGCCTGATTCAGGCCTTGATCTTTTCAATCACTTGCTATGCATCTGAGAGCTAAAAATAAGTAGGGATGACAGAAGAAGAATTGATGCCTTTGAACTGTGTTGGAGAAGAGCATTGAATATGCCATGGACTGCCAAAAGGATAAACAGATGTCTGAGAGAAGGTACCGCCAGAGTGCTCCCTGGAGGCCAAGATGATAAAGCTTAATCTTAATACTTTGGGCATGTAGCTAGAAGAGGCTATTCCTTGGAGAGGGATAGAATGCTTGGGAAGGTGGAGAGTCAGTGAAAGAGAAAAACACCCTAAACCAGATGGATTGACACAATAACTGCAGCAGTGGGCCCAGAAGATTGTGAGAATGGCAGACTAGGACACGATTCAAATCTGTTTTCATGGAGTTGCACTGTCATGCTCAACTTGACAGCAACCGACAGCAGCAACATATGGATCATATTTAAATGATTCTTACAGAAAGTTCAAATAAATTGAAAGAAGACATTGAAAATAGGGTTTGCTTTAATGTAATTTCACAAGGAAAGTCACAACACGGAACTATTCTTTAGGGGTCCAAAGGTGGATTCCATGGAATTAGACTGACTCTTCCCTCTCCCTTGACTGGTGAGTGTGACAAACTTGTCAAAACCTGGAGGAAGGTAGAGACTGGGCACTTGGAGAGCGCTGCAGCTCAGACATTGTGAGCCTCACTGCTTGGAGGATTGCCTGCAGGGCAGAGTTCAGACAGTGGAATGTCCACCCATGCTTCCTGGAAGGCCCTGCCAACCTGCAAAAGGACACCAAGAATCTAAGGTCATCATCTCAAGGGCCTTCAGAGAGAGGACCAAATAAATTTAATTTTTATATGCACAACCATATTTATTGCGGCTTTGTACGCAGTAGCAAAGATCTGGAAACAATCTAACTGCCCATCAACAAACGAATGGATAGAGAAGCTCCAGTATATTTACACAATGGAATACTATGTGGCATTGAAAAACAAGGAACTCATGAAATATTATACAAAATGGGTTACCCTGGAGGACATTATGCTGAATGAAATATCTCAGTCACAGAAGGACAAATACTGCATAGGACCACTGTTGTAAAACGGAACAGGCATCAGGATTGAGGGAAGACAAAGAAGGAGGGGATGAATGATATATACTGCATTGAAACAGATGAGGGAGAAAACTGTTTAAAAGGCATATATGATTGGGTATTATTGTCATGACAGGAGTCCAGAATGAAAGCTGCACAGTGGAGTGGACTTGGTGGGGAGGAATTGCATAACAATGAAAGAGTTTTACTTTTCAAGGAGAAGAGTGAATTGAGGGGAGAGGGTGGGCAGGGAGAAAAGTGCAACAATGAATGAATGGCAACCATAGTCTCTGTAAACTTTCATAAAGTTAATTAAAAAAAAAAAGAAAACTTGGAGGGGGGATTGTATACCAATGAAATAATTTTTCTTTTACTTTTCAAAGATAAGAGCAAACTGGGGAGGAGTC
Source organism: Elephantulus edwardii (assembly GCF_000299155.1). NCBI lineage: Eukaryota > Metazoa > Chordata > Mammalia > Macroscelidea > Macroscelididae > Elephantulus > Elephantulus edwardii. The sequence goes on from NW_006399805.1 coordinate 16,686,627, forward strand.
GTGGGCAGGGAGAAAATGCAACAATGAATGAATGGAAATCCAAAATCTCTATAAATGTTTATTAAAATTAATA
>NW_006399805.1:16686844-16693816 GCF_000299155.1 Elephantulus edwardii
AATTTTTAAAATGTTTACCAAACTCCTTTGTATGTTCTGTCTTCCATGCAATTTTGTAAGATAGCAAGACCTACAACTTATTTCAATACCAGGAAGAATATACCCTAAGCAGTTTATTGTTGTTGTTGATTTCCAGCAAGCGTGACTCATAGTGACCCTATGAACAAAAGACGTGAAGCCTTTCTATAACTATTGTTTCTCAAAGTTCATAGAGGTTCCAGAGGCAAGTAATTTATTACAGTCTTAAAAATATACAATATGAAGCAATCCTTAAAAAACTGCACCCAGTTATTTTTACTTTTCTTGTTGGTTTCCTATGAACCCTATTAAAGTGATAGGGTCAAAGGTCCATTTGTACAATGAATGAATGGAATTCCAAAAATCTCTGCAGATGTTCATTGAAATGAAAAATAAATAAATTAATTAATAAAAAAATAAATTTAAAAAGGTCCATTTGTCCAGATAAGGGACAAGCATGAATTAACGAATTTTCTTTTTTTAAGTTTAGACAGTAACTGTCTTTCTCATTGATAAGGTAATTAGTTCATTAATTTTTTAAATTTTGTACTGAATTATTTAAAAAGTTTGAATACATTGTTTTTCACAGAACATCCTTCCCATTTCCTTCACCTCCCCTACCCACTGAATTGTGTAACCCTATGATTAACACCCTACCCCACCCCCCTTAGATCCTCATACTCATTCTACAATAATGGCTTTATACAGTAATTGTCCTTGTGGGACTTAGTTCACTCAGCATAATGCTCTCCAGTCCCTCTAAGTTGAGTAGTAATTTACAAAATCATTGCTCCTGCGTGCTGCCTAGTATTCCATTGCCTGAATATGCCACAACTTCTCAATCCATTTGTTTGTAGTGAGACATCTGGGCTGTTTTCATGTTCTTGTGATGGTGAATAACACTGCTATGAACGTTGGTGTACAAGTCTCCATTTGAGCATCAGTTCTCATTTTCTTGGGTTATATTCCAACCATTGGAATAGCTAGCTGGGTTAGTTCATTAATTATTTTTTAATTTTTTAAATTGATATTATAATGAAAATTTACAGAAAACTTGGATTTCCAAACATTCATTATTGCAAATTTTCTTCCCTACCTCCATGCCCCCAGTTTGCTTTTCTTTTTAAAAAGATTCTTTGATTGTTGCACTATTTCCTCCATCCTCTCTGCCCCCCCAGTTTACTTTGCTATGTACCTCTTGTTCTAGACTGTTGTCATGCAAATAATACCTAATCATATATTTCTTTTAGACTGTTCTTTCCCTCATCTGTTTCAATGCAGTGCTCATTCTTTATCCTTTTTCTTAGTTTCCTCCCAACCCTCCTCATGTCAGTCCTGTTTTATAACAGTGGCATTATGCAGTATTTGTCCTTTTGTGACTGAGATATTTCATTCATCATAATGTCCTCCAGTCACTCATTTTGTAGAATATTTTATGAGTTCCTTGTTTTTCAGTGCTGTGTGGTGTTCCATTATGTGAATATACTACAGCTTCTCGATCCATTCATTTGTTGATGGGCACTTGGGTTGCTTCCATCTCTTTACTATTATGAAGAAAGCTGCAATAAAAATGAGTGTGTATGTATCTGTTTGGGTGGCAGTTCTGGTTTCTTTAGGGTATATTCCCAATAGTGGAATGCTGGGTCAAATGGTATTTCTATTTCCAACCTTTTGAGAAAGCGCCATACTGCCTTCCATAGTGGTTGTACCATTTTACACTTCCACCAACAATAAAAAGGGGTTCCAATTTCTCCACAACCTAGCCAGCATTTGTTGTTTGCTGCTCTGTTGAACTTTGCTGTTATTACTGGGATGAGATGATATCTCATAGTTGTTTTGATTTGTATCTCTCTTAGAGCAAGGAATTTTGAATATTTTTTCTGTCTTTGTTCACTATCTGAATGTCTTTGATGAAGTTCAAATTTACTAATTCATTTGTTGTAAAATGTATAAAAGAAAATTTTCAAAATGGTGTGTGTGTGTGTGTGTGTGTGTGTGTAAGATGTGCAAATATACATATGTGGATATACATGTATGAAATACGCACCTGAATGCAGTATTATCAATATGCGGTCTATATATTTTTTTCAGTCAATATATTTTTTTAAAACCTCCTTACCATTAAATTGGTTCTAGCTCTTGGTTACCCTGTAGTACAGAAGTGAACTGCTCCATAGGGTTTCCAAACCAAAATTTACATTTTAACAGAAGCACACTGTCTTGTCTTTCAACCACAAAGTAAATGGTGCATTCAAACCACCAAGCTTTTGATTTGCTTCTAAATGCTTTAAGCATGGATCTCTACCAGAAAGATTTTCTAAAGGCATTTAGTGTATTTGGTGGTGGTGTTAAGTGCCCTTGAGTACAACTCTATGAACAAATCTGAACCTTGTCCTATCCTGTGCCGTCTTCATCATCTCTGACACACTTGAGCCCATTGTTGCAGTATCTGTGTCAGTCCATCTTGTTGAGAGTCTTTCTCTCTTTCATTGCCCCTCCACTTTTCCATGCATGGATGTCACTCTTCAAGGAATGGCCTCTCCTAGCAACATTCTTAAAGTATGTGAAATGAGGTTTTAACATCTTCGCCTGCAAGGAGCACTCTGGCTGCACATTTTCCAAGACATATCTTTTTGTTCTTTTGACAGTCCATGGGATATTCAGTGCTCTTCTCCAACATTATAACTCAAAGGAATCGATTCTTGTAGCATCCTTATTTATTGTCCAGGTCTCAGATATGTAACAAGTGGTTGAAAAGTCTGTCTTTCCAATCTAGAGTACAGCAGAAATTGATTCAACAGAAAAAGTTTCAAGATGGAAAGCCTCTTTTTCCACTGTGTTGAGACTCGGAAAGGAGGTTATTCTGCACTGTCCTCCAGGTTGCCATCAAAGGGGTGAGTGTACAACAAATTGGAAGCTCAGTTCTATAAGTGAGCCTCCATGGGACCCCAGGCTTTGTTTACACATATTTTAATTGTGCTTGCCTCTGTTCCTACCACAATCCTCCCCAGAGTCAGAGGCCTAATAGATTGTCTCCAAGGCAGGTTAGAAAGGTCAGTAATCCTAGCATTTAGGGCAGGTGGGTCTCATTGGGAAAATCTATTGCTAAGGACCTCTCTCAAGTGCTGAAGATTAATGATGTCAGTCTAAAGATTAAGGTGCACCTGGTCCAAGATTTGATCTTTTTAATCACTTGTTATGCATCTGAAAGTTGGACAGTGAATAAGGATGGCAGAAGAAGAATAGATGCCCTTAAGTTGTGATGCTGGAGAAAAGTACTGAATATCCTATGGATTGTCAAAAGATCAAACAGGTGTGTACTGGAGAAAGTACAACCAGGATGCTCCTTAGAGAAAAGGATAATAACACGTCATCTCACATCCTTTGGGCATGTTTTTAGGAGGGACCAGTCCTTGGAAAAAGACATCATACTTGGAAGTGGGAAGGGTCAGTGAAAGAAGACTGTCAATGAGATTAACACAGTGACTGTAGCAATGGGCTATGTAGTATGTCATAGATGATGAGGACGGCACAGGTTAGGGCAAGGTTCAGATTTGTTTAAAGGGATGCTATGAGTCGTACTCACTGGCATCTAACTAAAAAGGGTTGTCGTGGACTGTATGGCACGCTGCCAACTATGACTACCTGTCTCACACCATCTCTGTTCCTTATCAACTTTGGGGCTTATGTTGTTATATACCATCGAGTCAGAACCAACACATAGCTGGACCACCGGTAATGGCCTGTATTTTCCCCATTGAGCAGCTGGTGCATATGAACCATCTGCCTTTGGGTTGGCAGCATAACTCGTTATCACAAAGCCAGAGTTCCTTAAAGTCAAACTTTTTATGGAATTCTATCAGGATCAGTAGTCGTAAAACATGGACTTGGTGATAGAAATGAGGCTGAAGATAAAAATCATAGAATTCGGGACAATCAATGATTTCTTCATTGCAAATACCTTTTATAAGAAACATAAATGATGACAATACACAGTGGATTTCACCTGATGGTATGCACAAGAATCAGATCAGTTACATCTGTGCAATGAATCATTGGCAAAGCTCAGTATCAGCTGTAAAAACTAGGCCAGTTGCTGATTGCAGAACAGATCATGAACTATTTATGTGCAAGTTCAGACTAAAGCTAAGAATGTTAAATAAAATCTGCAGGAACCAAAAATTTAATTTTGAGGCTATCCCACATGAATTTCAAAAACATCTCAGGAATGGATTGAAGCCTTGAACACTAATGAACAAAGACCAGATGAGCTGTGGGAAGATATCAAGAATATCATCCAGGAAGAATGCAGAAGGTTATTACAATGACAGAGGAGAAAGAAAAAACCAAGAAGAATGCCAGAAGAGACTCTGAATATTGCATTAGAGCTCTGAGAAGCCAAAGCAAATTGAAGAAATAGAGAGGTTAAGGAGATTAACAGAAGATTTCAAAGAGCATCGCGGGAAGTCAAAGCAAAGTATTATAATGAAATGTGTAAAGAGCTGGAGTCAGGAAATCAAAAGGGCTGAAATTGTTCAACCTTTTTCTTTTTTTAAGTCAACAGTTATTTATTGAGTGCCAATTACGCACTAGATATTATTGCAAATACTTGAGATACATCAGAGAGCAAACAGGTCCCTGCCCTCATGGAGCTCACAGTCTAGCATTTTCCACTTCACCTGCACACTGACCCGGGCACGTCTGTACCTCTCTGTGCCTCAGCTGCCAAGTGGGAGGAAAATGCAGAGTCATCACAGACCCTGGATGACATGCTTGCTGTTCTGTAGATGCCAAACAAGACCCTTGTCCCTCGCCCCAGCCTCTCTTAGACATTAGATAGAGCAGGACGTTGATTTTTAATAAGAAAGCACACTGGCACTGGGCATTGGAGTTGGGTTGTCTGCTCTGCGGTGGTGGTGGTGGTAGAAGGGCTGTGTAGGGTCAGTGATGGCTCCACAAATTGTTGATGCTGATGCTGCTCTTTCTGTGTAGCCGCCTTGCTGGCTAGGTCCTTGGTCTTCTCTGTAGCTGCCAGTGCTGTCTCTTTTGCCTTTTTCTTGGCTTCCTTGGCAGTTTCAACAAGTGTCTTAGACGGGGCTTCACTTTGTAGCTTGGCCAAGATGTATTCAAAACCCTTCATAGTCTTGGTCAGGTTCCTTTTAAACCGAGCCAGACCAAGTTCCTGGACAGCTCTGGAGACACTGGACAAGTTAGAGGAGACCTAGGCATCTCCGCAGATTTCAGTCCAACCACTGTTATCAGATCCACACAGTAAACACAGTGTTCCTCCACCACCATCAGCCAGGCAGCGTTGATGTTCCATGTGAAGGTGGTCATGGTCTCCAGGATGGACACCGACTGAGCAACATGGGCAGGAAACAGTCGCTCAGCCCAGCAGGGCATGCTGTTGGTCTTGGTCAGGAGTCTCGGGGACAGGACTTTCTGGTCAGGGGTAACCTCCCGGTGTACTGTGTCTTCCATCAAGACACGCTTACTGTAGGGATTCAGGTACGGCTGCCAGAAGGCAGCTAACACTTGGTCCCGGGAACTCAGACCGGAGCACGCTCTGGCCCAGGAAATATTTCACTATTGTCCCTGACGTGAAGGGCTCTGCAACCGTAAAGCCTGGGGTTGCAATACTTAAGGGTGCTATGGGCTGAATGTTGAATGACCTAGGAAGCATTCATTGTTGACCTTTTCAAAGAACCAATTCCTGGTCTTGTTGATAGTTTCATATTTTGTTTTGTATTGTTTTCTATTGTATTCATGTCTGTCCTAATGTTTCCTTTTTTTCTGTCCTAATTTTATAATTTTCCTTCTTTTAGAGGTTGCCAGGATTTTTTTGTTCTTTTTTCCTTTGATGGAGATGTTAGGTTAAATAATCAATTATTATATTTTCTTCCCTTTTGGTGTGTTTGCTTATTGCTATGAGTTGACCTAAAAAGTACTGCTTTTGCTCTATCTAGAGGTTTTGGTAAGTTGTATTTTAATTCTCATTTATTTCAAGAAACTTTTTCTTTTTCTATTTCTTCTATTACACAGTCATGTTCAAGCAAAGTGTTGTTCAGCTTCCAGGTATATGGGGTTTTTCCTTCTTTGTCCTCTTGCTGGTTTCTAATTTTGCAGCACTGTGCTCTGACAAAATGGTTTGTATTATTTCTGTTTTTTAATTTATTGAGGCTTGCTTTGTGACCTAAATTACAATCTATTCTGGAGAATGTTCCAAGCATATTGGAAAAGAATGTATACTAATCTTTTTTTGAAATGCAGTAGCCTGTATATTCCTATCAGATCGAGTTGGTTGATTGTGTGATTTAATTTTTCAACATCTTTGTTGAGGTTCTTTCTGGTAGTTCTATCTTTCCTTGAGTGTGATATATTGAAGTCTCCTACTACAGTCAACAACAAAATCTTTTCTCTCTTCTTCTTGTGTACTGTCGAATCAGATCCGATTGGCACAGAAGGAGATTGTCCCTCCTCCAGTGGACCATCTGGTGGATTCCAACTGTGAGCCTTCAGGATTGCAGTGCAGCTCCTTGCCACTAGGCTACCAGAGCTCCCTCAACAAAATCATTTTGTGCATAGATATTATGGTTATGTCCTATTAACCTTTTAAGCATTATATAGTGTCCTTCCTTGTCCTTTGTGATAGCTTTTATATTGCAGCCTATTATCAGAGATTAATATTGGCTACTCCTGCTTTTTTTCTCGTTACCATTTGTTTGTTTTTTCACTCTTTGATTTTTAGTCTGTCTTTATACACACTTTTAAAATGTGTCTCTTGTTGACAACATATTGATGGCTTTTGGTGTTTTTAATCTAATCTGCTACTCTTTTTGTCAAGGAACTGAAGAACAGATTCAAACCTAGAGTTGCTGTAATCAAGGATGCTTTGGGTAGAATATTAAATGATTCAGGAAGTATTAAAAGAAGATGGAAGGAATATACTGAGTC
>NW_006399805.1:16695306-16751758 GCF_000299155.1 Elephantulus edwardii
TGGCGCAGGATAGAGCCGGGTTTAGGGCTGTTGTGCATAGGGTCGCTATGAGTCGGAAACGACTCGATGGCACATAACAACAACAACAACAACATCGGAAACTATTTCACTATTTTTTAAAGATAGGTTTGTAAGATTCTTAAGTTTTTCTTTGTAGGCTATGACTGTTATTCTGCTCTTGTTTCTACTCATTCTGATCTTACTGGTTTTCTCCCATAATGCACTATTTTTTCTGCTATTTTCCAAATCCTCTCTCTCTGACAGTGATTTCACTGTTTGTTGATCCATCTTTATCTTGCTGTGACTTTGTTTAGTTTCCTGGATGTCTAAGTTATTACTTTCACTAAGTTTGGGTGTTGGTCGTCTTTTTGGAACCTGAAACCCACATTCAGGCTCTCACCCACAGAAACCTCCAAGAGGTGATGGAGGAAGCCCGCGGGGATGTTAAACACGCGGCTCAGCATAGATCTTTGTGCTGTCTGTGCCTTGAGGTCCCGCAGACTCACTCCAAGTCCTCTTCATCTTCGACATCCTTCGCAGACTGTCCGTCTGAGGTACACACATTGCGTTTCCCTCAGGGCAGGAAAGAGAATACACTTTCACAAAAACGTGGAAACTTCCCATTTAACCACAATCAAATGGATTGAGGAGAACGCAACGCGCAGGGATGGAGCGCAGGGCATCGAGGTGGGGAAGCAGGCACCCGAAGGCCGCCCGGGGTCGGAGCGCGGGAACGAAGCGCAGGGCATCGAGGTGGGGAAGCGGGCACCCGAAGGCCGCCCGGGGTCGGAGCGCGGGAACGAAGCGCAGGGCGTCCAGGTGGGGAAGCGGGCACCCGAGGGCCGCCCGAGGCCCAGAGGACGTGCCTCGCGGCCGATCACAAGCAAGAATGGGCGCGTGTCGGGAGCGACAGTGACGTCTGGAGCGTCAGCGACGTGTGGAACGTCAGGCACGTCGGAGCGTCGCGCGCGCCAGCAGCGCCGGGACATATGGGTGACGCGAGCGCGTTAGCGCCTGCGCGAAAGGGCGCAGGGGCCGGTAGGGGGCGCGCTGGGCGCGGCTTGGCGGCGGAACGTCTAGGCGCTTCCCCGCTGCACTCGGTGGCACGAAGCGCCGGCTGACGGGCCGCTGAGGTCCGAGTGCGGCTGCATCTGTCCGCGACCAGAGCTTCGAGCGGCAGCGCTCCTGCCCCGCACCCTGAGCTGCCCGCACAGCCAAGCCGGACACGACCGAGGAGGTGGCGGCCTCGGGCCCGGCACACATCGTGGGACCATGGCTGAGGCGGCGGCGGCCCCGGTAAGGGCAGCGCGCACTTGTGAGCCCGAGGGTCCGGCCCTTAAGGCTCTGCGGCCGGACGTGGGGCCCGTGGGGGATGCGGGCAGGTCCGCTGTCCCAGCGCCGTCGCGGGTCCGGGGTCTCCGTGTCGGCGGGGCCTCCAGCCGAGGCGTATCGGCCGGACCGAGCGCGGCTCCGAGAGGGACGTGCCCGCTCCCGCAGACCCGCTCTCGGCTTGAGGCCGGTCCCGGTGGGGGTCTCATGCCGAGGCGTCCGCCCCGCGGAGAGGCCGGGCCGAGGCCGCGCGCTGCAGCGTGGCGACGCGAGGCGGTTTTGTTTGTCATCCGTCCGCCATCCGCCCCGGAAATGGGGGCCCGCAGGTGATGGGGCGCATGCAGGTGGGCGGCCGGCCACGCCGCCTGGACACGGAGCCCGAGGCCTCCTGCGCGAGGAGCGCCTGGCCACCCCCAGGACAGCCGTTTCCCGAGTGAGGACTCATCCCGGTGCCCTGAGTGATTCTGGGCGTTGGAGCAGGAGTAACGTGGCGGAATAGCACAGCGGGGACCCCGTGTCTCCGTTCCTTGAAGGTGGCAGCTTGTCAGGGCACGGGCCGGACCATCTCTGACCCTGATCTTGTGTCCGTCCATCTGGTTGAGTTTCCTCTCCGTCGTTGACCCTCCACTTTTCTGAGCGCGGGGCTCTCTTCCAAGGACTGACAACAGACCCTGGCTGCACCTTTCGCAAGACATATTTGTTTGTTCTTTTGGCAGTCTTGAAGATAGTCAGCACTTTTGTCCAAAACCGTAACTCAAGGGCATCAACTTTAGTAACTAAGAAAAGATTATCGTTTGAATCAGGTGCACCTTAGTCTTCAAACTGACATCATTGCTCATCAGCACTTTGAAGAGGCCCCTGTTATCTACTGATCTTGGCTAAAATCAGGATGTGTGTGATGTCTGTTTGCATTTCATTGACTATGCAAAGGCTTTTAACTGTGTAGATCATAACAAATGATGACTCACATTAAGAATGGGAATCCAGACGACTTAATTGTGCTCATGCCAAACCTGTACCTAAACCGAGAAGCTATTGTACAAACAGCAAGGGAACACGGCATGACTTAAAATCAGGACAGGTATTTTCAGGACTATCCTTTTCCCATACCTGTTTGTATCTGTGTGCTGAGCAAATAATTCAAGAAGCTGTACTATATAAAGAAGAATATGACATCAGGATTGGAGGAAGATTTATCAACAACCTGTGTTAAGCAGATGATACAACCTTGCTTGATGAAAGCAAGGACTTGAAATGATTGCTCCAGGAGGTTAAAGACTAGAGTCTTCAGTATGGGTTACATCTCAACATCAAGAAAACAAAAAAATCTCACCATTGGGACAATAGATGGAGAAGAAATCGAAATTGTCAGTGATTTCATCTTGCTTGGATTCACAGTCATCACCCTTGGTACCAGCAGCCAGGAAATCAAGACATTGCATTAGGATAAAGATGCCAGAAGAGGAATTGATGAGATTGAACTGTGTGGTGTTGGAGAAAAGTGTTGACTACTCCAAGGACTGCCAAAAGAACAAGCAGATAGGTCTTTCAGAGAGTGAAGCCAAAGTGCTCCTTGGAGGCAAAGATGATAGATAAGTCGTCTCACATACTTTGAGTATATTTCTTGGAGAGGGACATCATGCTTCTGAAGTTGGAGGGATGATGAAAAAGAGGAAGACCCTCAACCAGTTGGACTCACACAGTGACTACAGCAACGAGCTCAGGTGTGGTGAAGATTGTGAAGATGGCACAGGTGAGGACAAGGCTCAGATCTGCTGAGAGAACCACAGTGAATTGTACTAAACAGTCCCTAACAGCATTGCATTGGGAAAATTCTCTTGTAGTCACTTTTCTTATGTACCGCTGAGTCAGATCTGACTGGCACAGGACGAGGTTGCACCTCCTCCAGTAGAGCATCTGGTGAATTCGAACACAGCTGTGGGATTACAGCGCTGCTTCTTGCTACTAGGCCACCAGAGCTCCTTTTCTAGTGGTCACTTTTTTTAACAAGTGACAAAATTTAACTTTTGTGTCTTTTTTGATCCAATACATCCAGAATATTTCAATATATAACCAGTGAAAATGGTGATTTTTTTTCATACCAAGTTTTAAAATCTAGTATTTTTTTTATACTTGTAATATCTCAATCAAACTAGTCACATTTTAGGTTCTTTAATAACCATGTAGGCTGTTGGCTACTTTCACACTTGACAGTGCAGGTCTAGCTTATAAGGATCAGGTGAGATTGGAATATAAAAGACAAAGAGAAAGAAACAAATACCTAAATAAAAGGTGAAAAAGCTTGACATTGGAACATAAGTGGACAAATTAAATAAGATGGGCCCTTTTCCTTTGAGAAGGAGAAAAGAAAGCATGAATATTACTGGTAGCTTTGAAGTTGTGAAGGAAAAGAAGAGAGTGGAGAGGATTTAGGTGCAATGTCTAGTAGGAGACAGGTCATTTCCTGTGTGAAAAAGAGCAGTGAGAGAGTAGACAGAGCCTTCCCACTCAGGTTAGCAGCAGCATTATTATGCAGATGCTTGTCTCTGTTCTCCCAGATCTAATAAAAATCTGCATGGTAACAACATCCTTAGGTGCTTCTTGACCATGTGCATTTTGTACATGCTGTATTGAAAGTTTGTGAGTGCTGAGGGTCAGTGGTAGCCAGTTTTTGGATTGGGAAGAAAGTATGGAGGGCATCAAGCCCTGGTGGGGTCCTTGCTGAGACTGCTTTGAGGTTAATTGATTAGATTGTATGATTTCTTCTATAGGACTTGCCAGCCTGCTTGTAGGAACAAGCATGAAAATGACTAGGCTGATTCATGGCTGAATGAGATCTGAGCAGGTGGGGCAAAGAGAAGAGGTTGAAGGTGGTTGAAGTAATAGGAAGGAAACAAAGTGAGGAATAGGCTGAATTATTTTTAGTCTTAGGACAGCCAGTTATACATGATTTTGTTTGTTATCAGGAATAACAGATTAAGTCAATCTATTCTGCCACTGTCTCACAGCCCTCAAATATATTAAAATAGCTGTTGGGGCTTTTGCAGACATAATATTCTCAGTTTATTCAACACCTGCTGAACAGTTTGGTTGTGGTCTGCAAACTAGCTGATGGTCAGGGCCAGAGGGACTTAGTGAGCCCACTTGAGTTTTGTAAGACCTGCAGACGACCTGTGTGCATTCAGGCCCTCTCCAGGGTTCCGGACAAACAGCACCTAGAGCTCTGGGTGCTTAACTCTGGGGCCTGGTATCCTAGCACATGATCCAGGATGTTTTTTAGGAATCAGTTCACCCATTTCTTGTCTTACCTAAGTGGTCTCAGACTCAGTTTACACCAGACAAATGAAGCTTACACAGGCAGCAATAAAACAGTTTAGAGTAATCTCGTTGTTAGGTGCTGTCTAGTTGACCCCTAACAAACTTCTGTAAAACAGATCTGAAATCTTGTGCCATCCTCATACCTCCTGACACACTATAGAGACCATTGCAGCAGTCATTGTGTCAGTCCACCTGGTTGAGGGTCTTCCGCTCCTTCACCAGCCCTCCACCTTTCTGAGCATCATGTACCTCTCCAAGGAATTAGCCCCTCCTAGTAACATGCTCCCAAGTATACGAGGTGAAGCTTTGCCTCCAAAGAGCACTCTGGCTGCACCCTTTCTAAGACATACTATTTTATTAGACATACTATTTTATTCTTTTGGGCGTCCATGGGATGTTCAGTGCTCTTCTCCAATACCATAGCTCAAAGGCATCAATTCTTCTGTTGTCCTTATTCATTGTCCACTTCTCAGATGCATAGTGAATGATCAGAAAGACCATGGCCTGAATCAGATGCACCTTAGTCCTCAAACTGACATCATAACTCCTCAGTGATTTGGAGAGGTCCTGACTGCACACTTGCCCAGTGGAATATGTCTCCTGATTTCCTGACTGCTGGTACCAAAGTTTTTTAATTGTGGCTCCAAGTAAGATGAAGTGTTGTGACAGTTTCAATTCTCTCCATCTATCATGATGGTGCCTATAGTCCAGTGGTAAGAATATTTCTGTCTTCTTTTATTATTATTAATTTTAATGAAAATTTACAGAGATTTCCATTCATTCATTGTTGCACTTTTCTCCCTATCCACCCCCTGCCCCCAGTTCGATCTCTTTGAAAAGTAAAAAATTCTTTCATTGTTATACAGTCCTTCCCCGCAAGTCCACTCCACTATACAGCCTTCATTCTGGACTCCTGTCATAACAATAATACCTAATCATCTATCCCTTTTAAACAGTTCTCTCTCTCATCTGTTTCGGTGCAGTGAATTATCCCATCTTTTTCAGTCTCTACCCCAACCCCTATGTCAGTCCCATTTTACAACAGAGGCACTATGCAGTATTTGTCCATTTGTGACTGAGATATTTCACTCAGCATAGTGTCCTCCAGGGTCATCCATTTTGAATAATATTTCCTGAGTTCCTTGTTTTTCCAATGCAGTATAGAATTCCATTTTGTGAATATACCACAGCTTCTCTATCCATTCGTTAGTTGATGGGCACTTAGGTTGTTTCCAACTCTTTGCTATTGTGAACAAAGCCATAATAAACATGTGTGTGCATATATCTGTTTGGGTGCTGGTTATTGTTTCTTTGGGGTATATTCCAAGTAGTGGAATTGCTGGGTCAAATGGTATTTCTATTTCCAACTTTTTGAGAAAGTGCCATATACCGCCTTCCATAGTGGCTGCACCATTTTACACTTCCACCAGCAGTGAATAAGGGTTCCAGTTTCTCCACAACCTCGTGAGCATTTGTTTGCTGTTCTGTTAAATTTTGCTATTCTTACTGGGGTGAGATGATAGCTCCTAGTTGTTTTGATTTGCATTTCTCTTAGAGCTAGGGATTTTGAACATTTCTTCATGTTTGTTTGCCATCTGAATGTCTTCTTTGGTGAAGTGTCTGTTCATATTCTGTGCCCATTTTTCAATTGGTTTTTACCTTTATCTTGTTGTGGTGCTCAAGTATTTTATAAATTCTAGATATAAGTACCTTATCTGACATGTCATTACCAAATATTTTTTCCCAGTCTGTGGCTTCCCTTTTTACCCTGTTGGAGAAGTTTCTGGATGTGCATAGGGCTTTGATGCTAAGAAGATCCCATTTATCTGTTTTATCCTCTCTGGTTGTAGATTGTTCAGGATGCTTGGAAGACTGTTGATGTTGTGATATGTCTGTCTACTTGACACTGAGATGCAGTCTATATTGAAGGCTGTGTTCTTTGATTCTCAGCAATAAGTGCTTCAAGTCATCCCCACTTTGAGTAAGAGGTCACCTGGATAATGCAGCTTATTGATGAGTCTCACTCTGATTCTAATGCCACATTCTTGTTCATAGAGTCCAGCTTCTTAAATAATTTACTCAGCATACAGGTTGAATAAATATGGAGAGAGAATACAACCCTGATGCACTACCTTCCTAATTTTCCCCCCTCCCTAAGTTTAAACCACGGAGTGTTTCCTTGCTCTGTTTTGCATAACAGCCTTCTGGTCTAGGTATAGGTTTCACATGAGCACAGTTAAGTGCTCCGGGATTCCCATTCTTCTCACTGTGAGCTGTAACTTGTTACGATCCACACAGTCAAATGCCTTTGCGTAGTCAGTAAAGCATAAAGAGACATTCTTTTGGTATTCTTTACTTTCAGGCAGGATCCACCTGACATTAGCAATGATAGCCCTGGTGCCACAGCCTTTTCTAAATCCTGCTTGAACTCGTAGCCGTTTTTTGAATGATCTTCAGCAGTATTTTGCTTGCATGTGATAGTAATGCTATTGTTAGTTTCCACATTCTGTTGGATTACCTTTCTCGCGAATGGGAACAAATAGGAATCTCTTCTAGTCCATTGGCCAGACAGCTGTCCTCCAGATTTCCTGGCAGAGACTGGTGAGTGCATCTGGGACTGCCATTTGGTATCCCATCAATTCCTGGGGCCTTATTTTTTTGCCAGTGCCTTCAATGGAGCTTACACTTCCTCCTCCATTATCTTTGGCTACAGCTCATATAGTATTCCCTAAAATTTTTCAGTGTCAGTTCTTTTTGTTACAGTGATTCTGTGTATTCCCTCCATCTTCTATTTATTCCATCTGAATTTCAAGATCATCTTAAGAATAGGTTTGAAGCATTGAACACCAGTGATCGAAGACCAGATTAGCTATGGGATGATGTAACGGATATCATCAATGAAGAAAGCAAAAGATCATTACAAAGACAGAGGAGAAAGAAAAAATTGAAATGGATGTCAGAAAAGACTAAAACTAGCACTAAAGAGTTGAGAAACCAAAACGGGAAATAAACTGAAGTTAGAGAGCTGAACAATTTCAAGGGGCATCTTGAGAAGACTGAGCAAAGTATTATAAAGGAATGTGCAGAGAGCTAGACATGGAGTTTAAAAAGAGAAGAAATTGGTCTGCATTTCTCAAATTGAGAGCACTGAAAAATTTAAATATCAAGTTGCAACATTGAAAAATGCTATTGGGGGCTCTCGTGGCCTAGTGGCTAGAAGTTGCACTGCAATCCCAAAGGAACGTGGTTCAAATCCACCAGATGCTCTGCGGAGAAGGAGGGATAATCTCCTATGCCATTCGCATCCGGTTCCATGGTACACAACAAGGGAGAAAAGAAAAAAAAATGACTGAGGGGGTATAAAAACCCACCAACAATATAAAAAGAAAAATTCTATAGGCAGTATATTGAATGACTCAGAAAATATCAAAAGAAGGTAGAGGGAGTACACAGAGTCACTGCTGTTAGAGTGATCGAGGCTGTTAATTAAGCAGCCCGTAGCAAATTGCAGGTTTTGAGTTATAGTTCCTTGTAACACATATGTCCTGTCCTTTCTTTCCACTCTGCAGACTTCTGAATGGGACTCTGAGTGCCTGGCTTCTCTGCAGCCTCTTCCTCTCCCCACTCCTCCAGCCACGAATGAGGCCCACCTGCAAACAGCAGCCATCTCTCTGTGGACCGTGGTGGCAGCTGTACAGGCCATAGAAAGGAAGGTGGAAGTCCACAGCCGTCGACTCCTGCATCTGGAAGGACGCACAGGGACAGCAGAAAAGAAGTTGGCCAGTTGTGAGAAGACAGTGACTGAGCTTGGCAACCAGCTGGAGGGCAAGTGGGCCGTCCTGGGGACGCTGCTGCAGGAGTACGGGCTGCTGCAGCGGCGGCTGGAGAACATGGAGAACCTGCTCCGCAACAGGAACTTCTGGATCCTGCGGCTGCCCCCGGGCATCAAAGGAGATGTCCCAAAGGTAATAGCCCCTTCATCTTTTGTACTAGTGAACTTTATTGCCTAGTTAGTAGGGAGTGATGCCACCAAGCCAGAGACGGGCTTCACATCCACCAGCTACACATCATGAGAAGGACAGGCAATTCTCCTTCTGTATAGTTGACAGCTCTAAAAACTTGCTCGAAGATCAGCTATGGTAGCTTGGTGCTTATGGCTTAATGGCAGTGACTTTGAGGATTTTTTTTCCCTATAATTATATTTTATTAATTTTCATAAACATTTACAGAGATTTTGGGTTTCCATTCATTCATTGTTGCACTATTCTCTCTACCCTCCTCCCAGTTTGTTCTTGTCCAAATGCCACAGTGCTTGTCAAAGCCAGTTCTGATTAATCTTCTTTGTCAGTGTGTCCCTTGCCATTCCCTATCACTCCTCCCTGAGAGAGACTTCACCCTGAGTCATAAGGAAAAGGGGATGGTGTATTCTCTTAGCTACTTCCTGCTGAAAAGGGACGCTGTGGGTTTCAGGGTGAAGATCTTCTCTCACTACTCTAAAGGGCCCCTTTGGCAGTAGGAAACACATAGACTATTATGGAGATTGATTTTGGAATTTAGATGCACTCTTATTGATTGTGCTTGGCCGTACATGTTCATATCCTTGAAGATGTATCATGGGGGTGTTGCAACCTAGAAGACACAAATTTGACTAACAAGTTTATAAGTACATGAGTCAAAAATTATGGAAAAGTAAAAGAAAAGATTCTTTCATTGTTTTACAAACCCTTCACTTTAAACTAGTGCTTAGGGATAGTCTTTGCCAGTCAAGTGTTTTTTCTTTCCATTTAGATTGTTAGACCTGGAGTTGTTGCGCATTTCTGTTAGGGAAGTTCTCTGTTTAATTTTGTGCTCACTGCAAATGTTAGTTTCCTGGCAGATGGATTTTTTTTCCTCTTGCTTTTTCCTGCTCATGACCACTGAATTACTTTTCTCTTTGTTAACTTTCCTGCCAGAATCTTGGAATGGAAGCTGAACTTGAATATTTAAATCCGTTTGTTTGTGTTTATTGGCCATTCTGGTGAGAAACAGAGAGGAAAGGGTATAGAGACAAGGACTTTGGCTTCTGTGTGGGCCTCATGTTGATATGGAGTCTGACAATCATCATCCTTTGCAGAGAGATACAGAACTATTCGAAGGGAATAGCTTAACCAGAGGACACAAACATTGCTTCTAAATTTTGGTTACAACTTAGAGACCACTGCTTAGCAAGCCCATTTGTTTATGCGTTTATTCAATAAATACTTCTTAAACACTTAGAATTTGCTTGATCTGTGTTCTGAGAACATGTTGTTGGTAGGTGCCGTCGAGTTGAGTATGACTCATAGTTACCCATGAACAACAGATCTGAATCCATACACTTCTTGACACCCGTTGACACTTCTGGAGCCCGTTGC
Organism: Elephantulus edwardii; assembly: GCF_000299155.1. Taxonomy (NCBI): domain Eukaryota; kingdom Metazoa; phylum Chordata; class Mammalia; order Macroscelidea; family Macroscelididae; genus Elephantulus; species Elephantulus edwardii. The sequence goes on from NW_006399805.1 coordinate 16,705,347, forward strand.
AGCAGTCATTCTGTCAATCTACCTGGCTGAGGGTCTTTCTCTCCTTACTGACCCTCTTTCTTTCCAAGCATCATTCTTGGCTCCAAAAAGCTTTCCAGCTGCACCCTCTCCAAGACATATTTATTTGTTCGTTTGGCAGTCCGTAGGATATTTAGTATTCTTCTCTCTCCAACACCATACATAGCTCAAAGGCATTAACTCTTCTTCTGTCATCTTTATTCATTGTCCACGTCTCGGATGCATAGCTGATCAAAAAGACCATGGCCTGAATCAGATGCACCTTAGTCCTTAAATTGACATCATTATTCCTCACTGATTTGGAGAGGTCCCTGAATGCACACTTTCCCAGTGGAATACATCTTGTTTTCTTGACATTGAGATGCAGTCCATACAAAAGGCTATATAGTCTTTGATCTGCAACAAGTGCCTCAAGTCTTTTTCACTTTTAGTAAGCAGGGTTGTGTTTGTCATCTGCATAATGCAAGTTATTAATGAATCTCCCTCAAATCCTGATGCCGCATTCTTTTTCAGAGTACAAATTCTTGAATAATTTTCTCAGCATACAGATTGAATAGATTTGGAGAAAGGATACAACCCTAATGCACTCCATTCTTAATTTTAAACCATTTAGTGTTCATTGCTTTGTTCACACACAGCCTCTTGGTCTAGGTACAAGTTTTGCATGAGCACAATTAAGTGCTCTGGAGTTCCCATTCTTCTCAGTGTTAGCCGTAACTTGTTACAATCCACATAGTCAAATGCCTTTGCATAGTCAATAAAGCATAAATAGATCCATCTGACATCAGCAATGATGTCCCTGGTACTATGGCCTCTTCTGAATTTTGCTAGAACTTCTGGCAGTTTCCTATCTATGTACTGCTATAGCTGTTTTTGAATGATCTTGAGCAGTATTTTGTTTGCATGTGATTTTAATGCTATTGTTTGATAGTTCCCATGTTTTATTGGATCAGCTTTCTTGGAGATGAGAACAAAAATGTTTCTGTGTTTCTAAGAACAATTGATATAACTCATTTTTCCTAGAGCTTGAATTTTAGTGGGGAGGGATAAAACCTCGATTAAGAAAAATATGCTGACGTGCTCTGAGAGAAATAAAGCGAAGAGCTGTCTGGGGATCAATTTTTGAGTCTGAATAGCAGACAAGCTCTCAGAAAGATGCTAATCTTTAATTGGAGACTGAGTGATAGAAGGACACAGCTGTGATAAGATCTGACGCAGTGCTTTGTGGGCAGAGGAGGGAGCTAGTGTGGAGCATTGTGGACATCCAAGAAGGAAGAGGCTCCTTGGTGGGAATGAATCAGCATGTGCTGGGAAAAATGAAGGGAGCGGGGCCATGGCTTTTGGCCCCAAGAAGCAGTGGTTAAGAGCTCAGCTGCTGACCAGAAGGTTCATGGAGACAGTTCTCTTTCCTGTAGAATTGGCATGACTGGAATTGACAGGACATTTATTATTTTTTTTTTAAAATTTTTCCTAATAGCCTCAGTTGTACATAAAAATAACCTGAAGGCTTTTTAAGTTCTGAGTGGGATCACACGTAGCTGTGTGACTTGATCCAGAAAAGGAAAGAAGCATTAATTTAAAGTTCCCTAAATGATTCCAATATGTGACTAAGGTTGTGAACCACTAATGAGGTCATGAACCTTGAGGAGAGGCTAGAATGTTCTGAGTAATGTAACTTTCTCTGGTATGTACTTTAAAAGAATCACTTTGGCTCCTGTGTGGAAAGTAATCCATGGAGCAGGCACAGAAGGAAGAATCCACCAGCTGCTCTGTGGGAGAAAAATGGGCAGTCTCCTCTTGTGCGATTTACAGCCTCTAAAAACTCAATTGCACAACTCACTGGTGGATTTGAACCATTAGAGACCTGCCTCCTCTAAGTTCTCAGCACATCTCCCTAAGGTCTGTGTCTTCAGAGCTCCCTGTGTTTATTAGCAGTATGAGGAGCTGGATGACTTCATCTTCTGATGAGGATGACAGAAGCTGACACAAAACAGTTGTTTAGTCATATTGTTTAGACCTTGGGATTGATTGTCAAGGATAGGTTTGTCAAAAGACTGTTTAGACCAGTGTGCCGTGGTTTTGCAAAACACAGTAAGCTACTGTCCCGTGGAGGTGTGTGAAAATAAAGGACTGAAGAGAAAATACACTGTTATTTATACAACTCAATTCCAGTTGGTCTTGGGCCCCAGAGAACATCTCTAGAAACTCTGTTCCCTTAGAGTGAATGGTAGTTTGTCTGGCATCCATGTAAGATGTGGCTGTTGCAAAAACCAGCTTACTGGTCTGATTTTGTAAACATTGAAAATCGTTTCTGCCCTAACTGTTACCTGAGTAGCCCAGCACCTTGGTGGGTCAGGAGAAGTTCTGACAGAAATTGAACTGACCTCCCTTGGGGGTCCTGGCAGGTCCCCCTGGGAAACAGCTGCTCATCAGCCTCCACTGCAGGGTACAGGAAGGTACAGGTATTCAAGTACCCTTGTCCCCTACCATAGGGACCTCACCAGGACAGGGGAGCTGAGAGACTTGCTGCAGCCCCTGCACCTGTCCATCCAGGTAAGTGGTCTGGGTTAGATGGTGGGCTGTACAGAACCGTAATGACGGCAGGAAAGTTTGGGGGTGGGGGAAGTACTGGTAGGAGGAGACCAGAAGGAAAAGAACCAAACTACCTTTCCCCAGGAGCTGCCCACCTCTGACAACACTGCATCCCTAACCTGTGAATGCCCAGCAGGCTTGTCCATCCCACAGACCACTTTGGTATGTGGAGGCTGGTGTGAGCGAGAGCGAGATGGGGCCCTGCCCTCAGGAGCAGCATCTCCTGGACCCTGCCTGGGGAATTGAGTCTGTACTGCACTCTTCTGTGGATGGACATATGCTCACACTTTTTCTTTGATCTCCCTGAGAAACCTTCCAGCTTAGTTCCTGTCCCAGAGAAAAGCATTACCCCTCCCTAGTTTAATGTTCTCCTGTGCCGCTGATGGCCTCTGAAAACCCACTGGAGGGTTAGCTAGGAGTCGGTTCTTACTAGATTAATATTCCCAAGTCACTCTCATGCTGCAGATTCCTCAGCTGTTACTAACCAATATCCAAAACCCTTTACCCCACACCCTGATGTCTTTCTTATATTCAACATCTAAAATAATTGTTACTTGATTCTTATAAGCCCTTTAGCTGCATGCAGCTGTACACATTCCAGTCTGTGCTGGGAGATGGGCTTCTGTTTTGTATGTACACCTTCGTTTGGTCCCACCAAGTTCATAGTTGTTCACTGAAGCACTCTCTAGTCTCCTTGCACAACAGTATTTTGCTACATGTGATATTAATGATTTTAACACATTCTGTTGAGTCATTTTTCTTGGGAATAGGAACAAACAAATAAGGATCTCTTCCAATCATTTGGCCAAGCAACTGTCTTCGAAATTTCCTGGCATAGACTGATGAACATATCCAGGGCTGCCTTTGTTAGTTGAAACATGTTAATTGGTATCTCATCAGTTCCTAGGGCCTAATATTTTACCAATGCCTTCAGTGCAGCTTGAACTTCTTCATTATCATCGGTTCTTTTAATATCGTGCTTCCTGACGTTTTTCCATGTCAGCCAATCCTTTTTGAATGGAAAGTGACTCTGTATTCCTTCCATCTTCTTTTGATGCTTTCTGCATTATCAAGATTTTACCCGTAACCTCTTTCAGTCTTGCAGCTCAAGACTTGAATTTACTTTCCTAGTCAGAGCAAATTCTTCCTTTTATGTTCTCCAACACCAATTCTTTGCACATTCCATTATAATAACTTGCTTTGTCTTCTCGAGATGCCCTTTGAAATCTTCTGTTCATCTCTTTTACTTTAACATCTCTTCCCTTTGTTTTGGCTTCTCAACACTTGGTTGCAATTTTCAGAGCCTCTTCTGACATCCATTTTGGTCTTGTCCTTCTCTTTGATCTTTGTAATCACCTTCTGCTCTCTTTATAGATGTTATCATGGATATCATTGTGTAACTCATTTGGTCTTTGATCTTTAATGTTCAGTGCCTCCAACTAGTTTGGCAGATGATTTTTAAATTCAAGTAGGATTAAACTCAAAGTCAGATTTGTGTGTGTGTGTGTGTAAAATTACTATAAATTATATATTTATATATTATAAACTATGTATTTATATATATAAATATATATAAACTACAATGATTAGGGAGGTTAGAAGGAGAATTGATGCCTTTGAGCTGTGGTGCTGGAGAAGAGTATTGAATATACCATGGACTGCCAAGAAAACAAACAGATTCATCCTGGAGAGGGTTAAACCAGGCTGCTCCTTAGAGGCAAGAATTCTGGGGCTTTGTCTGACATACTTTGGTCATGTTGTAAGGAGGGACAGGTCTTTGGAGAGGGACATCATGCTTGGGAGGGTGGAGGGAGAGCGCAGGAGGGGAAGACCCTCTATGAGGTGGATTGATTCAGTGACTGGGGTAATCAGGATGGGTGTGTCAGAGGCAGTGAGATTGGCACAAGATAGAGCAGGGTTTAGGGCTGTTGTACATAGGGTCGCTATGAGTTGCAAGTGACTCGATGGCACATAACAATAACATACATATATAAATATTATTTTTTACTGAGATTTTATTGTAAGTTTATAAAGAACTTGGATTTCCATTCATTCATTGTTGCACATTTTCCTCCCTGCCCCCCTCCAATTTGCTTTTTTTCTTTGTAAAAAAAGTTCTTTCATTGTTATACAGTTGTCGTCCCCCAGATTTTGGTTCTTAGAGACTTGTTTTCTTCACCCTCAGTTTGAACTTGCATGAATAATTGAGTCTGTTCCGCAGTCAACATCTGGCCTTGTTTTGACTGCTTGAAATTGAGTTTCTCCAACAATTCTTTCCACATATGGTCAGTCTGTTTCCTGTGCAGTCTTTCAGGTAAAGTCCATGGTAAAGACACTTTTTACATTTTTTTAAAAAAGTATTTGTGGTGAATCAATCACTTAATGTACAAAATTCAGTCATTAAGTCCAGCCTCATTTCTTTCACTGTTACCGTACTTTCTAAGTATCACTCATTCCTCATTGTTTCTAACTTTTGCATTCCAGTCACCATTCATTATCTTGATTGCCTGTTTGGTCAATTTTGGGCTGCAAAAGTTGGTAGAAGTCTTCCTTTGCTCCTCTTCGGCTTTAGTTGTTGGTCCATGTATTTGAATAATAGGCATATTAACAGGTCTTTCTTGTATGTGTATGCATGGTGTCCTATCACAACATTGCACTTTAGGATAGATTTTGAAATGGTCCTTTTCATTAAAAAAGTAACACCATTTTCCCCAAGTTTTTTATTCCTGGCATAATAGATCATATGATTGTCTGATTCAGAGTGTCCAGTACCAGTCCATCTCAGTTCACCAAGGCCTAGAATGTTGATTTTCATGCATTCCATTTCATTTTTTTACAATTTCCAGTTTTCCTACATTCATGATTTATACATTGCATGTTCTAGTTATTAAAGGATACTTGCAGCTGTTTCTCCTCATTTTAAGTGACTTTCAATCTGGGTTTCCTTCTAATACTGTATTCTTCTCCTTTTCATAGGGTTTTAAGAGGTTTGTTATTTTAGAAGTGGACACCCAGTCCTGCTTCCTAGTTTGTCTTAATTTGGGAGCTCTGCTGAAACCTGTCCATTGTGGGTGACCTTTCTGGCCTTTAAAACACCTGTGACATAGCTTCTAGCATCACAGGAACCCCAGGTTACCCTACTCCAGCAAACTGAGGCAAATACTATACTACGTATAAGAGAAACTGTAAAGACAATCAAGTAGATGACTATCATGGCACAGGATAGCATTCTCTGGCCACAGTGAGGCCTTTGGCTACATGTCAGGATGGGGTCCCAGTGGGTATGATGGCACAGATGGTGGCTTAGCTGGATCTTTAGTGCTGGGGTTTTGGTGGCTAGTAGGCACTTAATAAAGATTCAATCAATTGATTGGATTGCCATGGGAGGGACTAACTGATGATTGTGATTTCAGGTCCCTGTCACATTTGATGATGTCTCCATCTACTTTTCCACTCCAGAGTGGGAAAAGTTAGAAGAGTGGCAGAAAGAACTGTACAAGAACATCATGAAGGGCAACTGCGAGTCTCTCATCTCTATGGGTGAGGCTGCGTCAACGCCTTTAGGAGGAGTTGGGGCTGTCTCCCTCTTGCATATCTATATTGTCATACTTGGTTAGCACACACTTCAGATTCTGCTTTCAAGCTACAGAGAACCAGTACATCCTTTATAAATAGGACAGCGTGTTTCTGAGAGTGAGCCCATACTTTTCATGGGCACCTGATGGTTCTAGATTCCCCTGAGACCCCTTATTCTTGCCCTCATGGTGCAGGTGCAGGTTTCCCACACTTCAGCTCTGCTGTCCTCTGGGATATGCATGATCTCAGTGGGAGATGCTGAAGTGGGGTGGGGCCCAAAGAAATCCCTTGAGGCTATGCTTTTCAAAACCTGATTAGCACTCTTCCTCATCTGTCTTCTCTTTGTCATGCCTCACTTCCTTTTCCTCTCCTAGATTATGCCATGAGCCAACCTGATGTCTTATCTCAGATTCAGCCAGAAGGAGAACATAACACTGGAGGCCAGGCTGGGCGACAGGAGAATGAGGTGCCCACAGACCCCAGTGATGGTGAGTGGGAGAATGACAGTCCATTCCAGTTTCCCTCATAATAAAAAATCTCACTACCAGGGAGCTCTGGTGGCCTAGTGGCTAGAAGATGCTCTGCTGGAGAAGGAAGGGTAATATCCTCTTGTACCTGTCAGATCTGATTTGACAGTACACACACACTCTTAAAAAACAACAACCACAAACTCATACCATTAAGACGGACAGAATGGCCAAGAATACAATACCAAAAAGGTATGCCTTTGAGATTTTTCTTAGTATGGCTGTCCTTTTTTTTATTTATTTTTTTTTATGGTTTGCATGCAATAATTTACATACATTGCGTTTCATTCATATACACTGTGTTTTATTCAGTCTTTCATTTATATTGTGTTTCATACATTCATTCATATATAGTGTTATATAGAATTAATTACTGTTGATCTATGCCTGTTTTTTTAATACAATTTCTGTTTATACTTGTTTACATACAAAGTTCGTATCAGTATGTCCTTTGACTCTGTTATTAGGGCCAGACGCAGACCAGTCGTACATGTGTCTATCTCTGGCTTCCTATTATTTGGTCACTGGTGGATTTAATATTGAACCAAGAAGTTAATGTGAAATGATAATTTCTATATGCCTATCCCTTCTAATTTAGATTCATGGATTCAAGCATATTTTGGAAACTGGTATGGTTTTGTTGCTATAGTACATTTGGAAATAAACATTTAGATAAAACTTAATCAGCAAACCAAAGAGACTATCTTACTTTCTGGTTCAAGTTCCTAAAGTCCCTCTCTTTTTCTCACATGTAGAGCCTGGTATTTCAACATCAGATATTCTGTCTTGGATAAAACAAGAGGAGGAGCCTCAGTCTGGGGCCACGCAGGAGTCCAAGGAGAGTGACCTCTACCCAAGTGCCTATGTCGGTGAGTGACGTACTGAGGGACTCAAGCAAGGCTGGGGCTCACAGGCAGTAGCACTGAAAGAAGTGGAGGGAAGGGAGTGGACGGCTTAAGAACAAGAAAGTGAGAAATGAAGCCAAAGGTTATTAACTTAAATTGTTCACAGTCATAGGCTCACATGATTTGATGGATGGAGGGAGGGATGGGGAAAGGAAATGGGAAAGATCTGGTGTAAAAAATAATTTATAGGCAAGCTCTGGTGGCCTAGTGGCAAGAAACTGTACTGCAATCTCAGAGGTACATGGTTCGAATCCACCAGATTCTCTGCTGGAGAAGGAGGAACAATCTCCTCCTGTACCAGTCAGATCTGATTTAATGGTACACACAAAAAATAATGAAATAAAATAAATTTAAAAAAAACAAAAAACAATGTATACAAACTTTGTAAATAAACCAGTATAAAAGAAAAATTTTATTTAAAAAAATATATTGTACACTAGGAAACTTTTTTGGTAAGTTGTGAGTTTCCTTACTCATATATCCTGATCACTCCTGCTGTGCTAAAAACCAATCTGTAGGCGTTGTTTCTGTTTCCTGGACCCTCAATTGGGTTTCTGTGACTGTGATTCTTTTTTTATCCCCTCTTTATCTCAGAAGTGAAGTTGAGATTTCTGGAAGGGTTGGACTAAGGGGCTTGGGGCTTGGGGCACAAATAGAACAGGAATGTGAGTCTTCTTTGCTTCCTTATTGTATACTCACCATTCAGAAATTTTTCCTTTCTAGTTTTCTATGTTGAAAGTTCTGTTGCTGCAGCGTAACCCAGGATCCTGGGCAAGAGAACCAGACAAGGATGCAGAATCCTAGGTCCCCTCTGTCCCCATCTGTAACTGTCACCTGGCAGGGAGGGCAGAGCTCTCAGCAGGGACTCATCCCACTGTTAGGTGCCTCAGTCAGTACCTACCTCTCCACTGTCCTTTCAGCATCTCCTCCCCACTCTCCGTTCAGCCCCTTTTATGTGGCATTTTCAAGGCATTGGTTAATCTAAGAGCATAGAGATGAGAAGGTAAACATTTCCAGTGGATCTAGAAAAGTAGAAAGGGCATCAGACAGTATATGTAGATGAGAGGAAAGTGGGAAAGATACTGCCTTAAAAGACAGTGAAGAACATTGGAGAAATGCTGTAGAATGAGGTGTCTGCGCAGGGGAAGATGGGCAGGAACATTTTCAGTGGGCACACGTTGCCAGTGTTGAGAAGTGTCCATGGAGCAGGTGAGCATTGTCTGTTGTTACCTCTTCACACCAAGGGCCAGGACCCCAGAGATGCAGAGCCACAGTGCAGGATTGCCTCCTGTACAGGAGAGTGTGGGCTAAAAGACATCAGGAGGCTGTGACTGCTGCAGAAGGACATCATATTTGCAAAACTGCAGGACTAGTAAAGGCCAGAAAATAGCAATTGAATGTGTATTGTTCTTAAATCCTGGTGTCTGTAAATATAGTCTTACTTTGGGGGTTTAACAAGATACATATTAATACAAAACTTTAGTTCATGGATACCTAAGTGGAGTCTTGACTGTGCATCCTAATGGAAGCAGACTATATCATCTTTTTCCCAAAGAGTGATGGGTGAGTTTGAACTGTACTTAACTCACTATGCCGAAAATATTTTAAGAGCAAAAATGTTGTATTTCAGGCTCTCTTTTTTGATGGTAAAATATTTGTTAGAAAGTTACATCCCAAAGGGATGACTCTTCCCTCTTTGAAACAGGAAGGAGAGGTGTGTATTTCAGTACCTGTAATGATACATCTTTTCCAATTCTTTGAACAAGAAGTTCTGGGATTTCTTCCTTCCTTCCTTCCTTCCCTCCTTCCCTCCTCTCCCTTCCCTCCTTTGTTTTTTAACTTAGTTGTTGTTAAGAATATACACAGCAAAGCATACACCAGTTTAACCATTTCTGCATGTCCAGTCTATTGATACGGACCACGCTCTTCGTTTTTCATTACAACCTCCTGCACCCTCTTCCTGAATTGCCCTCTGCATTAATACAAACTCATTTCCCCCTGATTTCTGTCTTTTCAGTTGCTGTTGTCAGTTTAATCCCAGGTGATTTTTTTTTAAATCCCAGGTGATTTTTAAAAGAGCATAATGCCCAAGGCAGATCTTTTTTACTAGTTAAGCTAAACGTGTTTGATTTTTAGACAACTTCAGGAGATATTTTTGGTTTCAAGTTTAAAGATTATCTCAGGACAATAGTTTCAGAAGTTTATTTTCCCTTCATGGCTCCAAAGAGTTTAGAATCCATAAGAATTTTAAATTCTGTTTTGCATTTACCCCTATTTGCTTAGAATTCTTCCATGGAATCTTTGATCAGAATGTTCAATATTGTTAGATGGGCACCATTCAGTACTACTACTCTCATGGCAAATGAGGAAGCTGTTGTTCTTGGAGGCAGTTAATTGCACATTTAACTTCCTACTCCTCTTCCTGAATTGTAGGGTTGGAGAAGAGTACTGACTATGGGAGCTCATTCCATATACTATGAGCATGTTGTTGGGAGGGACCAGTATTGGAAAAAGACCTCATACCTGGAAAGGTGGAGGGAGAGAAAGAAGACACTTAATAAGATGCATTGGCACAGTGACAGAGACAGTAGGCTTGAGCATAGAAGAGATGGTGAAGATGGTGCAGGACAGGTTTATTGATCATGGTAAGCGATCTCTGGTGGCCTATTGGTATGAAATGCGCTGCTGACAGCACAGGTGAGGGATTCAAATCTACCAGCTACTTTGCAGGAGAAATATGGGCAATCCTCTCCTATGCCCATGAAAACCCACTGACGGGTCAGCTATGGGTCGGTTCCAACTCAATGGTACACAAAAACAAGGGTCACTATGAGAGGGCTCTGGTGACTTTGTGGTAAGGAATTGTGCTGCCAAACTGAAGGCACATGATTTGAATCTACCAGTTGACCGACTGAAGAAAGATGGGCAGGCTCCTTCCGTGCACTTGACTGCCTCTGGAAACCTGCTGGAAGATCAGCTGTGAGACTGTGGCTAACAACAACCACATGGTCACTGTGTGCTGCAGTTGACTTGATGACACCTAACAGCAGCAGCAACAACATTGTTTGATTTTAAGATTACTCCAGGGTATAATTATTTTTGTTTGTTTAAAGATTATCTCTAAGAACATTCTTGGTTAAAGATTATCTCTCAGAACAATACTTTCAGGGATTTATTACTCCTTCATAGGTCCAGAAAGTTTAGAATCCATGAGAATTTGAAAATTCTCTTTTGTATTTCTCCCTTTTTTATTATAATTTTCCTATGGAATCAGCAGTGTTTATTCAGGATTGGTAGTTGAGCACCATTCAGTAGTACATGCCTCAGGGCAGAAGAGGAAGCTTGTTTATGGAGGGCATTAATCACACATTGTATTTCCTACTCATGTTTCTCTGACTCCATACTCTGCGGCCCCACATGAATAGATGAAAGCACTTACAGGTATAAAGAGAAGTGAAATTTTCAGAGGAAGAAAATAAGTGCATATGACACTGTGAAGATGGTAGTAAAGGCAGAAAGAATGCCTGAAAACCATATGGAAAGATAGAACAGAATTGAAAGGAGAATGGAGACCACCAAGGTGATAGGAAAGTAGCTGGAAAGGAGCAGCTGGAAATGCTGGTCAGAACCCTTCCCTCCAGATGTGCATTTTTTCGTTTGAATTCCGAAAGGAGACCTAAAGGATCTGTTAGTTTAAACAAACTAGCATGTCTGTTATTTCCTATCTTCTTTCTAATGTTCTGGAAAGCTCTGCGGGACGTGAGTGAAGAACACATGTGTACACTTTAGGAGACTTGTGAAAGGACACCAGGCATGGTTACTGTTAAGAGCTGGAATGGGGAGTGCCTGCTTTTGAGTGAGGGGAAGGACAGGTCTGGAGAGGAGGAAACAACTTAGGCCTTGAGATGAGGCCACTGATGGTGTGACGCCCGAGTGGCCCTGAAAGGCAGTGTGCTGGGTTGGGTGTGGTTTTGGCAGATGGGTAAGAAAGCACAAATGGTGTTCTCCAAGGGCACACTGAAGACAGCTGGTCACAGGGAGGAACAAAAACATATGTTCACAGAGCTGGACTCTATGCAGGCTTTGACTTTACCGTGCAGAGCATCTGAGAGATACAGTGGCCTGCTGCTCTGCCTTTGGTGATGGAGGTGCCAAGTTCAACTCTCACCATTTGGCATCTGGTCTGAGCCTGCCAAGGGTGTAAGCAGCCTGTCCCAGTGGGGTCACAGCCTTCCGGCCTGACTCTCAGGTCCTTTCTTTCAGATGAGGAGCTTGTGGTCAAAGCAGAAGACCTTGCTGGTCCACCCCTGTGCCCAGAGGTTCCTGTCACCTTCTCCTCTCCTTCAGCAGCCACAGCCAAGGACACTTTCCCAGATGTGACTTTCAAAACCCAGCAGTCTGCACCCATGGCACACTTTGCACGTCCAGCTGCTGACCTAGCTGAAGCCTCTGAGGGGCCAGTTACTTTCACCCAGTTGGGGACCTACCCCCTTCCACCACCTACTGCAGAGCAGACCTTTTCGGGTCGCCAGTGTGGCAAGAACCTTGGTCGGGATGCGCTACTGACTGCTGAATGTAGCCACTCAGCAGAGTGCCCCCCGCCCAGCACCTCTTGCCCGAAGCACTTTCCTCAGCAGCCTGGCCTTGGTGGTGTCTCCCAGGACCCTGCCTGTGACCTTCCCCCCACCTGCCCGCACTGCTCCCGGACCTTCACTCACCCGTCCAGGCTCACCTACCACCTCCGAGTACATAGCAGTGCTGAGCGCCCCTTCCCCTGCCCCGACTGCCCCAAGCGCTTTGCTGACCAGGCCCGCCTCACCAGTCACCGCCGGGCCCATGCCAGCGAGAGGCCCTTCCGCTGTGCACAGTGCGGCCGCAGCTTCAGCCTCAAGGTCAGCCTTCTGCTCCACCAGCGGGGCCATGCACAGGCTCGTCCCTTCTCCTGTCCCCAGTGTGGCATCGACTTCAACGGCCACTCAGCTCTCATCCGTCACCAGATGATCCACACGGGTGAGCGCCCGTACCCGTGCACCGACTGCAGCAAGAGCTTCATGCGCAAGGAGCACCTGCTCAACCACCAGCGGCTGCACACTGGCGAGCGGCCCTTCCAGTGCGCGCACTGCGGCAAGAGCTTCATCCGCAAGCACCACCTCATGAAGCACCAGCGCATCCACACGGGCGAGCGGCCATACCCCTGTGTACACTGTGGCCGCAGTTTCCGCTACAAACAGACCCTTAAGGACCACCTACGGTCGGGCCACAGCGGCGGCTGTGTAGGTGATGGTGACCCAGCCGCACAGCCGCCTGACCCTCCTGGACCCCTCATACCTGAGCTCGAGCCCCCCAGCCTCAGTGTTAATACTGCAGGTCTAGAGGGCAATCATTGGTATGGGGAAGGGGGAGGAGGGAGTGGGTTGTGAATCTCTCATTTCTTGGTTCCCTGATCTCGTAGTAACCACAAAGCCCATGAGGCCCCCAGCTCTGCAGCCTTGATGAATGGGCATCTATTCAATCTGAGGTCCTGTGCACCTGCTGGAGAACTGAATTCTGGAACTTCACCAAGGATGGGACACTGCTCTGTGAAGCCTCGAGAGACCTCGAGAGGAGTCTAATACCCCATCTTTTGCCAAGACTGATATAAGCAGGTGGCATTAAAGATGTTGCAAAGAGGCTGAAATGCAAAATATGGCAGCTTATAATGGTCATTGGGTAACAACTGATGTCCCAACTCTGGGTAGAGAGTGGCACCTGAGAAGCCTGGAAAGCTTGAGGATCATAGAAGGAACGCGTCACAAGTCTTTGTGATTCTGTTGTGGGTAAGCTGGCAGTTGGAAGCAGCTTATGCCCACATTCTCTTGATTCCAGCTAACATCTGTCCATATACCTATGTAGCTGCCTTTCTCTAAAACAGACTGCCTTCCTATGTATCTGAGGTTAATTCTTTTAATAGATTTTGTTTACAGTTGAGTGTGAGAAATCTGCCTTTAAAAGCTTCTTAAGGAGAACAGTTCTTTGAATGGCTTAATCTGAAGCTTTCAGGTACCTCCTGGTGCTTAAACTTCTGTTGCCAAGTTCCTGATAAAGAAATTGGCATCCATGTTCTAAGCTCTAGATTTAGAAGCTAGAAGTACCAGAGAAACAACTAGCATGCCACTTAGGGAAGAGCCTAGAGTTTGTATCTCAGCCATGTTTCTATTAGATACATCAAATTATCATTCCAGGCCAGCAAGCTGGCTTTTTAATTTCTTGTGTCTGATCATCTTCTCTACAGCAAAGATCACAGAGCTTGACTGAAGCATCACTATTTTTTCCAAAAACCCTGGTGGACTCTTAGCTTCCATTCCATAACTAGTAAGAGTGATGTGGTCACACAATGTCCTTGAGCCCCGGAGAGTAGATGCCCACCCGTGTGCCCCACCAACAAGGTCAGATTGAGGAATTTTCTAGATAACTTAGAGCTGAGGTCTGTGTGTAGACCAGGATGGCCTATTCTTGCTTATTTTCCTTCTAGTGACCTTGGGTACATGTGTTCTTTTGTCAGGCTCGTCTGATCACCTGTGACAAGCGAGCCTACACCTTCTCCTACAGAGGAGGCTTTGTGACTGGGTGTGAGTCCCTTTCCCTTTCCAGATCTCAATTATTTTTTTCCTGCAAGATGAGGCTGCTGAAAAAAAGCCTCTAGAAACAGAAATAAATAATAACCCTGTGATGCATTCCTTCTTTTGCTGAAATCTGTATCTCTGGCTTCTGTCCAGGTCAAGCCAAATAAAACAGCAAAATCAAAGTGGAAAAATTCTTGCTGAAACGTGACTGAAATCATTGTGATTTATTGTTTTACTTCAAGCCTGAAGTGGAAGAGAGGGAGATAGCAGAAACTCCAAGTCTTGGAGCAGAAAGGCTGATGTTCCTGCGCTCTTTTGTTCCCCTTGAATGTTGCTGTCTAAACTAGGTCTGCAAGGATTTAGACACGTGATAAGGGAGGAGCGCGCGCGCGTGTGTGTGTGTGTGTGTGTAACAAGATGAGAAAATGTTGCCCTGGCTTTCTGCTCAGGGAAGGCTCTGCCAGGACATCTTGCTCTTCAGGATAATCATTTCTAAAGCGTCTGCTACATGTATTTAATGGTACCAGAAACCATGAGCAGCATAGAAAGGTGTGAGATTTAGTTGGCTATCATATAATGTAAAGTCTGAGGCAAAAAAAGATCAGAAATCTAGAGCAAAGCAAGATAGGGCAGAAGCTCTGTATTTGGTGTGTATAAGAGCTTTCTAGCAAAATCTAGACCCTCACTGCTGATACTGGGCACTTGGATATAACCTGATGGGTGGCCCGTGAGGAACATAAGGTTAGACTGGCTCACCTTTACAGAAGTGGGGAAAATGCAAGGAAATGCTGGTAAACCTTTGTATTGGTTCCCATTTGTCAGTAGACTGTGAATCAGGAATTCTTCACCAACTGATGTTGAGAATACCAAAAGTTCCTTTATGCAGAGTTTGTCAGTGAGAAAGACCTACAGATAAAAATACTGCTGGTGATTGGCACGCTTATTGTAGGAGGAACTGTAACCCATAGGTACCCAGACTTTGGCAGAAAGTGAATCCAGATGAAATACTAAGCATTGTAGTAAGAACTGTTGGACAGTGCAAGGGAGCATGAAAGCAGTCTCAGGGGGAACTGGGTGTCATCCTGGTCTTCAGCCCAGTACAGGTGATGGAGTTTAACGAAAGATCTGCCCTCTTCCTACCCTAGGTCCTACCAGGCAGAATTACAGGCCAGCTCTAGAGAGAATTTTGTTTGCTTAAGATTGAAAAACATGCAGGAAGCTGCACTGCAATCCCAGAAGTAGGCAGTTTGAATCCACCAGATGCTCTGCTGGAGAAGGAGGGGCAATCTCATCCTGTATCAGTCAGATCCAATTTGACGGTACACACCCAAAACGTAATTAAAAAATAAAATTGAAAGGCATGGATTAGTGACAAAGAGAAGCTAAACTCTGAACAGAAAACTTCATCGTGAAGAATTCTTGACCTGTCAGAGACCTGAGAAGAGGTTTTAACTCCAGTTGAAGATAAACCTGAGGATGGGTTTTGAAGAACATAAGAGATAGGAAGGAAGAACCTGGACTTGGGCTTCAGTCCTGCCTCTTCACTGAGCAGTCTGCTTGGTCACAACTGGGACCATGTCCTTGTGAGCGTTGGAGTGTCCAGTGGATCCAAGCAGGCGTTGAACATAACCACATCCCCCTTCTGCTGAGTTCATCGGTGCCATTGGAATAGCCACAGACAGGAACTAGATGAAGCTGTATGCTTGCCGAAGTGGGGGATGACTGGTCCTGGTCTGATTTGATACCAGAAACACCTGGAAAGTACCAGAAAATGACATAGCCGGAGAGTGGTGTGTCACAGCACTGATTATATTAATAGGTCTGCAGGGTTCTCTCAGGGCCTGTACATGCCCAACAACTCCTAAGCACTGGGCTTTCTGGGAGCAACAGATGGCTACTGGGCTCAAAATTTTGTTGAGAAATGAACAGAGATCTCAGATGCCTCTGCAGCAAAGGCAGGCCCTCTCATCCCCCTCAATCTCTGTTTCATATACGATAAAAAGCACCTTCGATATCTATCTGAGGGCTGCTCAGGACCAAAGAGTAAAAAGCGTGATGGCTGAGGTCTGTGGTCGCCATGTACGTTGTGTGTGAGTGGTGACAGTGACTGGTCTCTTCCGTTCTTAGGCACCAAAGCCACTACTACTCTTAACATTTTATTCACAGGACCGTTCTTTGTCTTAAGGTGTCAGGCTCTTAGAATCCAAAGATCTTCAAGTCTGGTCACACAGAGAACGGGAGCACATGGAACCCTTCCAGGGACGGAGGTAAATAGGATGAACGTAACCACACAGCTGCATGCCAGACCTGGGTTCAAATCCTGGCTGCGTCAGTAACATTACTGACAGTCCTGACTCTTAGGGAGCAATACGGCAACACCTGTGTCTCGGGTGTCTGGAGGAAATGTGTGTGGAGTGTTGACACACGTGGAAAGATACTCAGGCTGGTGGCTCCTGGGTAGGACATTATGGCAGCATATACACCAGGCTGAAACTGAAAAAAAAGTGTTCTTTTGCTGCATGAAGTGGCTGCCTTGCCCTGCCCAGCCCTTCACCTACCATCCTTTACAGTGTCCCCTCCTGTTTCTTACAGCTTCCTTGGGTTTCTGTGTGCAGTGACAATGACAGTGTGTGTCTCTCTGAACCAGCTCTTAGTTCTGCTTCTGAGGGAATTGGCCTGGCACCTCTTCCTAAAACAGAACACATGTTCTTAGCCATTCCCAAGTTCGTTTTGCCTTAGGCATCTGCCAGGAGGAAAGGCCACGTAGCCTGTAGGTTACTTGGGAGGGGCTGCAGTAGCATAGTGGCATCTCACACTGCCAGTACAGAGAAGGCTCCCTCCATGGTCTCGTGTGAAGACGAAAGCTGCTGAGGACTGGCAGAAGTGCTCGGGCACTTTCTAGTGTGGTCTTCCTGCTTCCAGCATCTCTTCAGATCGGCAGCTCTGGCCACAGCCTCACATAGAACCAGAGGATGTCAATGAGGAAAATTAAAATGTTTCCTTACAGTTATTTAACTCCTGAATCTACCTGTTTCCCAAAGAAGGCAGCTGAGCACAGACTGCCTTGCTCCCAGGTTGCCAGGCTACTGTTCCAAACAGTGCTTGCTGTGCGCCTAGGTGATGTGGCTGTGTTTGTCTACTGGCAGAGCCAGAACACACCAGAAAGTCCTGAAAATTGAGCTCGCCAGCATGGGATCGATGGTGGATACAGTGTCAGTCGCACTTGATTTAGGGTACACCACATAACTTCCTAACAAGGGAGGATGGAACTGTTCCGAATGTAAGGTTTGATTTCCCGGATCTTGCTTGCTTTGTCTACTTCCTCCTTGGGCTCAGCTCTATTGAATGCTTTCTTAAAGAGATGTGTTAACATGATAAAAAGTTTTATTCCCACCCAGATTGTTGCCAGAACACAAGCTGACAGGTTTTTAGAAAAACTGAGAAAGTTTTAAGTGTGTATGCAGTGTATATTTTTTATACAGTGTACATTTTGCATTTTGAAAGCTCTAGTGAGGATGATACTAGCTTTACCTAATTTGCATAGATGTGAGGATGCCATGAGGAAAGATGCTGAAGAGTATCTACTGGGCAACTTCAAGTATTCATCAGGATAAAAAGCAGTGAAGGAGAATGTTAACCCATCACACTTCTGTCATTACCCCAGAAATTGTCATATAAGGGTTTGTTTCCCTTTTCTGGTCCTTTGGGACTGGGACAGGATGGGAGCAATAAGACAGCCTGGTGCATGGGTAGGTTCTCATAACCCAGGCTGACCAGGAGAGCAGGGGGAAACTGGAAAACACGCATGTAGGAAGCAGTGGACTGGAGGTGGCCATGTGACTGTACAAAGGGTCTTGTAATCCACAATGAGAAGCCATTACTTGACTTTAGAGGCTGGACTCGGAGAGCTAGGGCTACAGAGAGGTTGTTACGTTCTGGCTGAGGTAGTGATGGAGGAGCAGCGTCTGCCTCAGTCGTGCCCACGCCAGCTGCACCACACCTGCTGCTCAGAGACTTGGTGTGTCCAGGGCTGGCAGGCTGTTGGTGAGCAGAAAGTGGCAGCAGGGCTTCGTACCTGTGCCGTGACCTTCCTAGCTGCCTTTGCTGGGAGATGAGAGGCGTGAAAGCAGCGTGCTGAAGCACAGAGGCGCCGGCTCAGACCTAACTGGTCCACAGTGTAAGGCTTTTTGCCTGCATTTGGAAAACCAGTATTGTTATGCAACACACTGAACTTGATGTGAGTTTTGACCATGTTGGTCATGAAATCCACACTTACAAGTTGAGAAGACCAAACACTGCAGTTACTAACACACCCTCTTTTCTGTGTAGTCCCAGGCCCTGACTACATTTTGTCTCAGTCACTCTGACTTTGCCACTCATGCAATTACCCATTATCAGAAGACTGAGAGGATGTACCAGGGAGTCATTAAGTCATTACACTGGAGTAGAAACCAGGAACGCCCCTCCTTCAGTGTCAGTCTAAAGTGCCACCAAATTGTGACATATGACACCGTAGAACAGCACAGCACTGCATGGCCTGCCCATCTAACCAAAATAGATGAAGAGTAAACTTAGGAGCTCTGGTGGTGCAATGGCTTTGTGCTGAACTGATAACCACAAGGTCAGCAGTTCAAATCCACCAAGCACTGTGAGGGAGACAGTTGAGGCATCTGGTGAATTTGAACCTCGGGCCTTTGGTTTAAGCAGCCTCACCTGCTGAGATGCTAAATTCTATGACACTGATGTGCCAAATGCGATAATGGTTACCCATGGTGGACAGTGTGTGGTGGAGCTCCTGATTAAAACAAGCATGGAAGCAGGAGTGGCGTCCACTTCCAAAATGGCTTGCCTCCAGAAACTCTATGAACAGTGCTCAGGTCTTTCGTTCATAGGGTCACTATGAGTCGTCAACAGCTCGACGGCACTTGACAACAATAACGACAACATAGAGCTACGTTGGCCTAGTGGACAGAAAGTTATGCTACCAAACCCAAGGTGGGTGATTTTAATCTGCAGCCCTTAGGCCTGGTTTAAATTGTTTTTTGTCGAACATTCTTGTAAGTGGTATAGAACTGGTCTGTGCATTGCTGTACAGCGGTAACCCGTGGTTGCTGTGATACTAAACACTGTGACACTGATGTGTCAAATGCGATAATAGATACCCATGGTGGATAGTGTGTGGTGGAGCTCCTGATTAAAACAAGCTTGGAAGCAGGAGTGGCATCCCCTTCTGAAATGGCTTGCCTCCAGAAACTCTAGAACAGTGCTCAGGCCTTTCATTCTTAGGTTGTCTATGACTCAATCACACTTAACAACACCTGCTATGCACTGTGTCACCTTCCTCTCATCACACAGGACAGAGGTGTTATTTGCACTCAGGGAGAGGAAGTGCCCGCTGGGAGCACTGCCTTGACCTGGAAGCTCGTGGACAGTGAACTGAGAGTGAGGCCTCCAGTGGTCCTTGGAGGGTTTGGCTCGGTGTCCTGAGTGCACTGAACTACTGGCGCTGTCCTGGGCAGCTCTGAAGTGGTTGTCTGTCTTGAAGGGAAATTAGAAGTTGGTTCACACAGAAAACGAGGATGCAGAGGATGTGCCCTTGCACAGTCACTAGGGCTCCCAGCAGAGTGCCTCCTGCATGCCAGGCCCTGCCCTCTGCCTTTCTGTCTGAAGACGAGGGCACCGAGGGAGGCTCGGATGCTAAGTTAAGTGGTAACTGGAATGGAAGGCCGCCTCTGCCTCAGTAGCGCTGGCCGTAGCAGGCACGTGGTGACACCTGTGGGGTACACGAGGGGGCCCTTCCCGCGTCTCTTCGGACACGGGACACAGGAGACTTCGGGCCCAGTTGCTGTCCCGAGCCTGGGAAGCACAGGAATGGGCAGGAGGAAACAGGAAGGAGTTCCGTGAGGACAGATTTGCTCTCCCTCCACCCGCGGCGGCCCGACCCCGGCGCCGCCCGACCCCGCGCAGCCCGACCCGGCGGCGGGACCTCGTGGCCGGCGGCGGCGGTGGGCGGGCGCCGAGGGCAGTTCGCTCCTTCGGGCTGTAGATGGAGCTGTCCGGGCTGGCGCGGGGACGGCGCCCGGGAACCTCCTTCTTCTCCGCCGGCCGCGAGGGGAACCGCGCTCCCAGGATGCAGTTTGTGTCAACACGGCCGCAGCCGCAGCAGCTGGGCATCCAGGGCCTGGGGTTGGACGGCGGTGGCTGGAGCTGGGCGCAGGCGCTGCCCCCGGAGGAGGTGTGCCCGCCCGAGTCGGCGCTGCGCGCGGACATGGCCGAGGGGATGCCCCCCATGCAGGTGGGCCGCGGCCGCCCGCGCCCCGCGGGCGTGGGGTGCGGGGTTCTGGATGCACGCAGGCTGGGTGTGGGGCGTGGGCTGCACGCGGGCCCGGGTGCGGACAGCGCCGGGCAGCGCCGGGCAGCAGAGAGCCTGGCCAGCCTCTGGTCACGCCGACTTGGGCCCTGGGGCCCAGGCTGGCCGGCGCAGGGGCCGCGCGAACCCGAGGCAGGTGAGCTCCGCGTGGAGCCCTGCGCGGCCACGCACCCCCGGCCCCACCGCCCCCGAAAGCCAGGATCCACGGGCCGCGCGGGCGTGCAGGCGGCCACTCCAGGGCGGCCCCCAAGCCAGGCCTCGCGCTGGGCCGGGAGAGGCGCGTGGAGAGTGGGCCGGGCGCGCGCGTGTGCTGGTGAGCGCGCGTGTGCACCTTGTGCACGTGAGTGTGCGCATGCACCAGTGTGCGCGTGCATGCACGTGGAGGAATATTTGTGCGCCTGTGTGCGCATGCTCTGGTGCCCGCAGGCTGTGGAGTGCGAGGGACACCCCCGCAGGGCTGCGGCTGAGGGTCCTGCGAGATTCAGTGCTGTTGCTCTCAAGCCCGTGAGACCACAGGGGTCGGGCCTGGAGCCCGGGGCCAGGGCCTCAGCCTCTGTTGGTGGTTGGTGGACGTGTCCTTGCTGAGCAGTGTCTCCATCTCAGATTAGCCAACCTCACCCTTAACCAGCTCCCTGTGAGGTGGGGGCAAGGCTGGCCCCTCTCCCTGACTCTGCTCACACAGAACCTTCCCCTGCTGGCCGTCCGCTGGGCCGAGCGCTGCCCTCTGCTGGCGGGGCTCTGGGAAGGTCTGCACCCCAACCTGCCCTCTGCTGGCGGGGCTCTGGGAAGGTCTGCACCCCAACCTGCCCTCTGCTGGCGGGGCTCTGGGAAGGTCTGCACTCCGACCTGCCCTCTGCTGGTGGGGCTCTGGGAGGACTGCACCCCGACTTTCCCCCTGTTGCTTGTGTCATTGTCATTCTGGTCCGCCTCTCTGGCTGTACAGGCACCTTAGAGTCCTGTACGGAATGAAACTGAGTAGAAATCTTCTACCGGCACTGGCCCATCAGACAGCTGGTCGGCTGGCCCCAGTGGCCCTTGGAAGTAGGCTGGCCCCAGACTTGACAACTCCCACTACCACCACGTCTCTTAGACCCGTGATAGCTCTGATGGGCTTACTGTGGTCTGCGGTCCTCAGGGCTCTGCCCTCCTCTCCTTCACGGTCATTCCCAGGAATCTGAGGATGAGGGTGGGGGTGTGCCACCACAGAGGTCTCTAGGACAGGAGGTCGCGCTGGTCGTCATCCAGTGCCAGCACTGTATGGCCTCCACTGCACGTGCCCTCAGGCTCCTTCTGGGCTATCAGGCCTCATGTCCTAGCTGCGGGCTGTTCCCAGTGCAGTTTCTGAACCATCTCAGAAACCTATGGGGGGACCCGATGAGCCAATAGCTACTTTATAGCAGTAAGTTGTGAAATGTTCCTTTGGGAAAATGGAACCCCTACTAGGTCCAGGTTTCTCCTTTTCCTGCGCAGTGGGCATCACAGTGGCACTGACCTGAGATGCTTTGGGTCCCTTGCGGCACCTTGTACATGATGGTATTTCAGAGGGCTTGCCACTGCCCAGGGCCCCAGCGCCTTCATCTGGAGGTAGAGATGCTCATTCCTGCCTGGACAGGCTCCCAGGTCGCTGGGAAGATCAGAGCAGGTAACCATCTTGCAGACAATGCCAGGAAAACTAACCGGAGGCACAGAGAGCTTATCGTTCAGTCCAGCCTTTGAGGAAAAGAACCATTCTTTTTTTAAAAAAAATTTTATTTTATTATTTTTTGTGTGTACTGTCAAATCGGATCGCCCTGGTACAGGAGGAGATTGCCCCTCCTTCTCCAGCAGAGCATCTGGTGGATTTGAACAAGAACTTCTTAAAGTGGCTACGCTGTTCTGGGTGAAGATTGCAGTCTGGGGCCTGCAAAGTGGTACAGTGGCTGGGCTGGGCCTGCAGGCAGGGCAGGAGGAGGGCGGTGGATGCTCGGTGTGGCAGGGAACGAGGCTGGCACCAGTCACCACAAGGTTTGCAGGAATGGCAGGCCTGTGGTACTTGCCTGTTTGTCTGTGCCCAGGCCATCCTCCTGCTCAGCCACATTGCACATGGCGACGACTCTGTCCTTCTTCTGACAGGCTCAGGAGTGGGACATGGACACACGGCGGCCAGTACCTTTCCAGTTTCCACCCTTCCCAGACCGGGCTCCCGTCTTCCCTGACCGAGTGATGCGTGAGCCCCAGCTGCCCACAGCAGAGATCTCTCTCTGGACAGTGGTGGCCGCCATCCAGGCTGTGGAGAGGAAAGTGGATGCCCAAGCCAGCCAGCTGATGAACCTGGAGGGGCGCACAGGGACTGCCGAGAAGAAGCTGGCTGACTGTGAGAAGACGGCCGTGGAGTTTGGGAACCACATGGAGAGCAAGTGGGCTGTGCTGGGGACACTGCTGCAGGAGTACGGGCTGCTGCAGCGGCGGCTGGAGAACATGGAGAACCTGCTCCGCAACAGGAACTTCTGGGTCCTGCGGCTGCCCCCGGGCAGCAAGGGCGAGGTGCCCAAGGTATGTAGCTATCCCCAGACCAGGGTGGCGTGTGGGCCTGCTGAGCCCTAATCTCGTCAGCCCTTCTCTCTGATTGTTTCTGAGGCCCAGCTGGAGCGTACTCCACTGCTATCAGGGCTGCCCTGTGACCTCAGGGCCTCCCCAGCTGTCTAACCATCTCCTTTCAGAGATGGCCCATAGCATTTGTATTCTTGCATGAGTGCACTGAAAGCTGACCTCAGCCTCCAGGGAATCACCCAGCTCAGTGTCCAGTCCTTACCTCTGCAGCCACCTCTCCCATCCTGTTCAATTTCACTATTACTCCTTTTTTGACTTGGTGTCCTCACTTTCTACTTCTCGTTTGTGCTCGGTAATCTGTTACAGTGGCCACAGAGAACTCAACAGAATACATATATGTTAAGTGGTTCATTGCTGTAAGAGAGTACAGGGATCACGATTAACAGGCTGCAATTTAAGATCGTATTGAGACCAGGAAGAGTATAGGCCTGGAAGATCCTGGAGGAGGAGAGCATGCCTGCCTCTTTTCAGTGCCGGACAGTGCTCAGCGCCTTGTGGTCAAGCAAGCAGGACCTTCTTCTCAGCAGACCTCTTCTCTGTCACCTTAAGACCGGTCTCTTCCTGGTCCCCTTAGTTCAGGTTTTTCTCAGCCTCCTCAGGACAGGCCCCTTCAAGACAGGCTTCCTCCTGACTCCCTGAGGACAGTCCTCTCTGTGTTCAGCCTCTCGGCTCTCAGCCTGCACACTGCTACCTGGACCACCAGCTCATGGCAAGTCTAAAGGTTGTGTTCATCTCTCTTAGTGGCATTTCTAGCAACAGGCTCCTGCCCCTGACGCTGCTGCAGCATCTCTTCCAGGCCTCCTCTGGTGTCAGTGTTACAGCCCGTGACCCATGTTACAGCTCTTTTGCGAGATTCCTTACCTGCTTTCTGTTTCTTGGCTCTCTATTCTACTTTCATTTTTTTCTGTCTTCCAGTGTCTGTGGGGTGTATAAGCTAACTCCTTATCCATTTCAAGTTAGGGCTCTCCTGCCTGGAGCACAAATTGACCAATCCATTCTCAGTAGGCCGTTTTACTGCAGTTGCATGGTGGTGGTTGTTGTTAAGTGTTGTTGAGTCAGGCTGTGATGGTGACCCATAGAATTGTGTGTGGAATGAGACAGTGCAGAGGGCTCTTCTCCAGGCCTTGGTCCAAAGGATGTAAGACGGAGTCCTGCCGTCATTTCCTCGAAGGAGTATTTCTTTGAAAAGAGATATAATTGTTCTCCTGGTAGTCATGGCATATTTAGTATTTTTTACCAGCACTGTAATTTCAAAGTCATCAGTTTTTCTTTAGGCTTTCTTACTCATTGTCCAGCTTTCATATGTAAAACTCAGCAGGCTAAAACCATCAGTATTTATCATCTCACAGTTTCTGTGGTTCAGGAATTTGAGAGCAGCTTAGCTAGTTTCTCAGAATCTTTCATATAATTATATTTAAGCTATTGGCTGCGGCTAGGGGCTCCACTTCCAAGAGGGCGCACTCCTTTGACTCTTGACTAAAGACCTCAGTTTTTCACTGGTGTTGGCTGGAGCTCTCAGCCCTCAGTGGCTGTTGGCAGGGGACATTAGTTCCTCATTGGTTGTTGGCAGAGGGCCTCTGGGCCTCCTGCTAGTGATGGGGCTGTTTGAGTGTCCTCAGAAATCAGCTTGCTTCCTCCAGACAGAGACCAGGATGGAAGCCATGTCTTTGTGAGCTAACTTCAGAAGAGGCACACTGTTGATTTTATGTACTTATTAGAAGTGGTCACTAAGCCCTACCCACACTTGATGGAAGGAGGAGTAGGGCTCACCTTCTGAGGGGGCTCCCTAAGAGGTGTAGACACATTTTCTTTTTTTTAAAAAATGTTTATTTTTTATTATTTTTGTGTGAGTGTACCGTCAAATCAGATCTGACTGGTACAGGAGGAGATTGTCCCTCCTTCTCCAGTAGAGCGTCTGGTGGATTCGAACCATGCGCCTCTGGGATTGTAGTTGCAGCTCCTTACCACTAGGGACACATTTTCAATTATCATAAAGGTGTTGAATTAACATGAGAATATTAATCAGAATTGTTTCCAGCACTTATAATCCACAGTAAGCTCTTTAGTGGCCTTGGTGCCTTCTTGTTCGCTGTCAGATCCCAGGAAGGATATTCTCTTTTTGGTCCTTTTTCTCTTGGAGTATGTTGTGCCTGTTCTTGGACTCCTGCATAGCACATGGGCACTCCTTTCTGTCCAACTAGACATGGGCTCCCTGCAGCCTGGGACCATATCAGACATCTGCTGCTTCACAGTGTGCAGTAACTATCAGAAGATATGCCATGAAGCTGCAAGAAGTGAGGTGTATTTACCACTGCAAGGACACATCCCAGATTCTGCTCCTTCACGGAAGTGGGGAAGTGAGGTGGAGTGGCCAGTGTTTGGGTGAAGATGATCCTCTTAGTATGAGGTGCTTGAAAGGTGATCCAATGGACCTGATTAGAAGGTTGTTGAAAGGCAGCCGTGGCAGGGAGTGTTTTCTGTGCAGAGGCCTGAAGTCATGAGGAGAATAGGATCAACGCGGAGGCCTCTGGAAAGAGCCAGGCAGAGCCTTGGCCTGGGGGAGGGGAGTGTGCAGGAGAGACTTTGGGACAGGTTGTGGTGGGTACAGGTTACTCTGGGATCAAGGCCAGCAGCCCCAGAGACCCTTTCAGCAGGTCAGCGAGGTGAAGAGCTGACACAGAGGTCATTGTTGAGGACCATCGAGTGTGAGGTTCCAGTGTGGAAGGTGCACCCGCAGTTCGTGAGCACTGAATGCTTGTGGACTGTGAAGGAGCCACGTAATGCTCTGGTTGGCCCTTGGGATGCCTCCATGATGGGAGAGGATGAAGGCCAGGAGCAGCGGAGAGGAGAAGCTGAAGCTGAGAAGGAGAAAGGTGGCTCGAGAGCCTTGCCCAGCAGCTGGTGGAGAGAAGTGAGGGCCACAGGTCAGAGTCCTAGGCCAGCAGGAGGGGGCTGGAATTCTTCCTGAAACAGGTAATGACAAGAGGGGAGAGGTATCTGCTGGCAGCAGCCAGGGATTAGCATGGGTGTCCCTAGGGGTGAAGAAGCTTCTGAAGAGGTGAGATGGGTTGGTGGAGGTGTGGCCACCTTGCTTTGGGAATTCTCTCTAGCAGCAGGATAGAAACTAATGATGTGGCTGGACAATCCCCCAGCTGGGGGCTTCCCTGGGAGCTGGGATACTCCAGCATGCTGCAAGTCCTTGTTTTGCTTCTAGAGGAGGGCCACGAGGTATCCTTCAGTGAGGCCAGGGCCATCTCCCCACCCAGGTCAAAGTTCCCGGCAGAGCTCTTCTGCCATCACAGATGAGGGCCCTGGAGTGGAGAAGGCTGGCAGCAGGACGGTCAGCCGAGCTCACTGCTCAGGGCTGAAGGTGCAGGTGCTCAGGATGTCATGGTGAGAGGCCAGCGCCTGCAAGTGAGCCCCTTTGCGCTGTCCTTCCAAAACGAGGCCTTGCTGGTGATTGGCTGGCAGCAGTTTAGGGGACAGCCCTTGTCAGATGGAAAGGATAGACCTTCATGCCAGGAATCATCAAAGGCTTGGGCTGTGGTAGGACCTCAACAAGTCCCGTAGCTGCGTGTGGCTCCTGTGGTGTTTTTCCAGAGGCTTTGGATGCAGCGTGAGCAAACCAGCCTAGGCTTTCACCTCATGGTTGTGGAGGTCACATAGTCCAGTGAAGTGTCATTGTGCACCCAGAGGGGGCCTGGCCCCAACAGGATTGCTGGTCTTGGCTGACCACAACACTCTGAAAACCTCACACACAGACACCCCGTGCTCACAGCTGACACTGAGTGCAGCTTCACCTCCCGGTCCCCTTTAACTCATGTCGGGTCACAAAGCAGGACAGGGTTTGGTGAAACGTGCCCCTCCAGCAAAGACAGCATCCATAAGTGTCTGGGTAAGCTCAGTGACCTCCAGAGAGGCATGGACAGACTTGGCTGAAGTGGACCTGCCAGGCCAGGGTTTGCAGCAGTGGGCACAGGGAGAAGTGGCTGTGCAGGACTTGCTGCAGCCCATTTTTTTCTGTCCAGGTCCCAGTGACCTTCGTGGACATTGCTGTCTACTTCTCGGAGGAAGAATGGAAGAGCCTTGATGGGTGGCAGAAGGAGCTTTACCACAACCTGGTCAAGGAGAACTACAAAACCCTGGTGTCACTGGGTAAGGCCCTCCTCCACCGAGCTCACGTGCCCCGAGACTGTGAAATGCTTGTAGCCGAAGCTCAAACCACTGGGAAGGGCAGCCTCATGTTTAAGCTGAAGAAAACCTCAAGAGATTGCTTGTCCTTAGTTCCAGGGAGACAGGACTTATGACGGGATGGGAAGAGCAGCCCTGCAGCAGGGCTGTTTGCTTAGAACTCAAGATGACACAACTCTTGGGCCAGGCACTATCACGCGTGCCTCACCACCCGAGCCCACCACCCCTGCTAGCTCTGCCCGTGGTGCCAGGCGCTGACTCTTTCTCCGGTGTCATCTGAGATGTGTTGGCTTGTTTTAAGGCTGACATGCTCATGTAACGGTGACCACCTGGAGGTGAGAAGTAGGCGAGGTAGAGCTCAGCCGTCACTCTTGATCTGGACTCTTTGGTAAACTCTACTCAGTCTTTCCTTTCCCCTGGCTTGTTGCAGATGGGGAGAACTCGGGCCCCAAGCCAGATGCTGTGCCCCAACGTGATACAAGGGAGGAGCCGTGTGTATGGGAGCAGCGCAACCCTGAAGAAAGAGACATCCCCATGGATCCTGACACAGGTGAAGGTGGCCGTGGTGGCCTTACTGGGAGGGCAGAAAGGAGAGGTACAGCCACCCATGAAGGTGGTCCTGACACCCATGAAGGTGGTCCTGACACCCGTGAAGGTGGTCTTGACACTGGTAAAGGGGGCCGCAGTGGCCTGACTGGGACGACAGATGAGGAGAGGTCCTGACACCCGTGAAGGTGGTCCTGACACTACTGAAGGTGACCTGATTGAGAGGGCAGATGAGGAGAGGAAAGGCCAGCCTGTTTACGCTCTCAGCCTGTGTGAACTCAGGCAAACGTCTCCCTGGACCTACTTGTGTGGTTCTGGCACTTGTGGGAAAGGACTTCAGGGCTGGGGGCCCAACGGTGGGTGTTGGTCTTGGGCTGAAGCCTTGTGGCTCTGGAATCATGTGTAAGTGTGGAGTAGGTCTTAGGCCCTCCAGTAAGAGGTACTGGACTTTGATGCGGCCTGGAGAGCCAGGCCCAGCTCAGGGAGGGTGGCAGAGGAGGTAGGAAGGAGTCTGCACTGGCAGGTTTACTCTGGAGACAAAGGCAGTAAGGCTTTATCTCACATACTTTAGACATATTCCCAGGAGGCTTCAGTATTAGGAAAAAGCGTCATGCTGGGGCAGAAAGGTTGAGTGACAAAGGAAGACCCTCACTGCAGTGAGTGACACAGTGAGTGCAGCAGTGGGCATGAGCATGGCGGAGCCTAGGACCGTGGTGGACAGGGCAAAGTTTTGATCTTCATTCACTGGTCACTGTGCATTGCAGTCAGTTTGATGACACTTGACAACAACACCTGGTAGTTTGGCCTGGCCATGTGTTGGTGGTAATCCACTCATCAGCCCAGCCTTTTCCTCACCCAGAAAGGAGTCTTAAGTCCTGAAAGAGCCTACTCCTCTGAGGATGTCGCACTTGGCCAGCCATTGTGGGGGTAAAAGGTGCTAGGGTGCTTGTTCTGGCTGTCCTCTGTCTCACCTCGGGCTTCAGGAAGCTTTCCCAGCTCCACGGTGCAGTCGTGGTGGCCCTGGTCTAAGCTGGTGCTTCACTGCATTTACCCTGTGTCTCTGTGAGCCGCTTTCAGTGCCCTCTGCTCCTCCTCCTCCCCAGGTGAAGGCCATCGCTCTAAAATGAAGCTTTGCTTGGAAGGTGGCTGTCTTTATCGTGAAGACAACCTTCTCTCTGTCCCAGCCTTTTTATTGAGGGCCATGAAGGTCACCTGTTAAAGGAGATGACTCATTCAGTGGCTCAGCCTAGTTTCCCAACATTTCCATCACCCTGAAAGGAATCCCCAAACTGCTGTTAGCAGCATTCCTCATTCCTTCGTCTGATCTCTGGGCGTTTGGGGCCAACCCCTCCTTCCCAGTTTAGACCCAGCACTGCATATGTCTGTCCCGCAGTGGTGGCTGCAGAACTAGTAGTATGCGGAGCTGCTTAGGTTAGAGCACTCAGCTCCCTGTCAGCCGGCACGTCACCACTGTGCTTTGGAAAGAACAGGGACTTTAGGTACAGAGGAGCCGGGGGACTCAGTGGCTGTCCTCTAAGCTGGAGCCGGAGTCCGTGTCCTCAGGTTTGTCCTCCAGTGCTAGCTCCTGCTGTTGGAATTTCTCCCGCGTGGCCCCATCGGCCGGCTTGTCATATCTCAGGGTTTGGGTAGGAGATTTGTGGATACGGATGGTGTGTACCATCCTGTGAACAGGCCATTGTTGTATCTCTTACCTAGTCAAACATGTAAATTTCAGGCAAGATCAGATATCTCTGACTCCCACTCAGAGACAAACTTATAACCGAGTCCTAACACAGCATCAGTTACTCTCAGAATCTCCTTTCTTGGATGTTGAACCTTTCTGCTCCCAGCACCTTCTGCTTCTTGGCTCCGCCAAAGCTGCCAATGGCTGTCTAATACCTCTGTCCCTCCCAACCAGATCCACCACCTCTCTCCTCTCCTGGTAGACATAGCACCTCTGTTCTCTCCAGCTGAGACTCAGACATCTGTCCTCCTCCAGGTCAGACCCGACACTTCTGCCTTCTGCTGGGACACACCTGACACCTCTGTCCTCTCCTGGTTGGTGGTGTGGCCATTCTCAGTGACTGCTGTTTTTTCAGCCCAGACCCTGAGAACATCCTGATGATGGTCATTTGGAAAAACACGGCTGAGAGCTGTAACTTTTTGTCCCTAGGAACAGAGCCCCTGCTGCCCACACAGGACGCGTCCTCTCAGGTGAAGCGTGAAGAGACTCTGAGTGTTCGAGGCCAGCGGGCTGTGGAGGAGAGGGAGCTCCCCACGGAGCCCCTAGCTGGTGAGTGAGATCTGGGGCCCCCCAGCTTGTGTGTCATATGTGCCCGGCTGAGGGAGAGCTAGCAGGCAGACTGGGAGACAGCTCAGTCCTTATGAGTTACCTCCCTCACGCTGCTTCTTCTCTTCCTGGTGACTGTCCCCCTTCCCTTTAAAAAAATCATGTCCTCGGTTTGGACTCGAGTTTTTAAAGCAAGGATTCACACAGAAATCTGTCCACCAATGTTCATTGTTGCACTTGTCATGATAGGTAAAATGTAGAAAGAACCCAAGTGTCTATCAACAGATGCATGGATAAACAATGTGGTTCATAGAATGTTCTTATTGTGTACCGTCAAGTCAGGATTGACCTATAGCTTCCCCTCCAGTGGGTTTTCAGAGGCAGTTAATTTCACAGGAGGAGAAATTCTTTCTTCCATGGAGCAACTGGTGGATCTGAACCATCTAACTCTTCATTGGCAGTGCAGTTACTTACCACTAAGCCAGCAGCGCTCCCTAGTAGTGCTTGTTATTGTTGTTATGTGCCATCTAGTCTGTTACAACTCATAGCAAACCAATGAACCATGGCTCTGAACTTTGCCCTATCCTGGGCCAGCCTCACCATCTCGGACACACCTCATCCCATTGCCACAGTCACTGTATCAGTTCGTCTCATCCTGGTCTTCCTCTCCTGTGCCGACCCGCTCCCATTCCAAGCATGATGTCCTATCCAAGGACTGATTCCTCCTGACATACGCCCAAAGTGTGTGAGACTGAGCCTCAAACCCTTACCTTCAAAGAGCAGCCTGGTTTATTCCAGGACAGACCTGTTGGTTTTGTTGGCAGTCTGTGGGACTCTTCTTCATGACTCTTTTCCAGCACCACAACTCAGTAATTGATTCTTTTTCAGCCATCCTTATTCATTGTTCAGCTCTCAGATGTATATTAAGCAATTGAGAGGACCATGGCCTGGATGAGGCGCACCTTAATGTCTAAACTGACATTGTTGCTCTTTAGCACCCTGGAGAGGTCCCTGACAATAGATCTCTCCAGTGCAAGTTGTCTTTTTACTTCTTGACTGCTGGTGCCAAGCGTGTTGATTGTGGATCCAAATGACTGGGGAACAAGATGACAATGTTGACCTCAGTCTTTTCTACATCTTTCATGATGTTGCCTATTGGCCTGTGGTGAGGAGCTTTATTTTCTTGATGTTCAGATGCAATCCATATTGAAGGCAACGGTACTTGACTTTCTTAAGCCTACGCTTCAAGTCCTCCTTGGTCTTCAACGAGCAAGATTGTGTCATCTGCATAACGCAAGTTGTTGAGTCTTCCTCTAATCATGATGCTGCATTCTTCTTCATAATGTCCAGCCTCCTGAATGACCTGTCCAGCACATAGGTTGAAAGTTACAGAGAAAGGATATATCCATGACACCCTCCTTTCTTGATTTGAACCTGCAGCGTTCCCTTGCTCTGTTTAGGCATTAGCTTCGTGGTCTAGGTCCAGGTTTCTCAAGCACAATCAGCTGCTCTCAGATTCCTATTCTTGTCAATGTGAGACACAATTTGTTGTGATCCGCACAATTAAATGCCTTTGTATAGTCGATAAAGCACACATAGACATCCTCTGGTATTCTTTGCATTCAGCCATGATCATGTTGCCGCCTTGAGGGCGTTTGGTTTTAATGAACTAACTACTTCTCAGAAGATTGATAATCCCCTTTTGTGTGATTTACTGCCTCTTAAAACCCACTGGAGGGTCAACTGAGTCAGTTCCAATTCAGTGACCTATGGAATATTAGCCATAAGAGAAACATCTACAATATGGGTTGATGTTGAAAACAAGCTGAGTCAAAAAACTAGTTCCAAACAGGAAATATTATATGAATTATCCTGAATTGACAAATGTGTAGACAGGGCTCATTAGTGAGCACCAGGGACTGAATGATGGGAGGTGGGCTGAGTCTCGGGGATGAAGCAGAAGTTTTGGAAATAGATGGTGGTTGCTCCCCACTATGGTGAATATGACTTAATGCCCCAAACCAGGCAGAACTACTACCTGTGAGCATTCTGCCAGCCCACTCGGTCAGGACAGGACACAGGCTGCACCTCAGTAGCCCTCCTCCTGTTGGCCATCATTCACCTGTCAGTGGACGGTACAGCCAGAACAGCCCAGCCCAGCATTCGTGAGTCGGTGGAGGAAGCACCCCTTTGGGGACGAGCTGCCTGTGGAGGGCACATGGTCTGGTAGAGCAATGTTGACATGTCGGTGGAGGACATATTCCCTCATAGAGCAGCCTGTGTGTCTGGAGTGTGTACCTCCTCACAGAGCAGTGTTCAGATGTTTGCAGAGGGCATTTCTCTCCTAGAGCAACATTTGTGTGTCTGTGGAAGGTACATTGTCTTGTACAACAATGTTCAAATGTCTGTGGGGGGTTCGTCTCCTCACAGAGCAGTGTTCAGATGTTTGCAGAGGGCATTTCTCTCCTAGAGCAACATTTGTGTGTCTGTGGAAGGTACATTGTCTTGTACAACAATGTTCAAATGTCTGTGGGGGGTTCGTCTCCTCACAGAGCAGTGTTCTCAGGTCGGTGGGGGGTGCATCTCCTCAGAGCAGTGTTCACAGGTCGGTGGTGGAACCATCTCCTCATGGAGCAGCATTTACATGTCTGTAGAAGGTACAGTCCCTCACAGAAGAGCTATTGTATGAGTCTGTGGAGGGCACATTGCCTGGCTGAACAGCATCTGTGTGCCTGGTCAGCCTGTGGGCCAGAGTCTCCTGAAAAAGCTGGACTTTGGCTGTGTGTGAGTGCCTTGTGACCTGAGATGTCACATGGTTCAGTACTTGTTCCCAGATGGGGCATCTTCCCAACCCCAGCAGCCTCACCTACAGTGACAAAGGTCTCAGAGAAAGCTGCTCCTGAATTTGGGCCTCGAAATCCTACCACACTGCCATTTTCTGAGAGGAACTCGGAGATAAAAGACTGAATAATAAAAAGGCAGCCTCCCAGTCTCCAGAAGGAAGAAAAAATGAGTCATCTTGGAAAATTTCCTGCTAAGGTGAACACACTGAAGGGCTTCCTGGAAAACCCCTCCTGTAGGATCCCAGAGGCCAGAGAGGAACGGTGTCAGGATGAGGGCCCCTGAGGCTCCTGATTCCAAAGCATCTCCTTGTCCAGCAGCTGTGGTCATGGCCGTTGAGTTGGTGGCATGGGGTCAGCCCTGGCTCAGCTGCCCTCTGGTTGCCCCAGAAGAACCGTGGCCTGGGAGTTCTCATGTTGGTGTCGGAAGTCGGTACCTAGGCTTTTCTTTTGACACATGACTCTGTGGACTAGAATTTGCAGCCTTCCCAGTAGTAGCCACCACCCAGGGAGGGACTCCATCTGTAGCCCAGCCACAGCTGTCAAGTCCACTCTGACTCACGGTGACTCTGTATGGGGTAAGTCTTTCCTGAAGGAGATGATGCCTCTTCTCTCACAGCAGTTAGCGGATTTGAAACCCTGGTCTTAGGGGAGCTCTGGTGGCCTAGTGGCAAGGAGCTGCAACTATAATCCCAGAGGCGCATGGTTCAAATCCACCAGATGCTCTGTCGGGGCAGGAGGGACAATCCCCTCCTGTACCAGTCAGATCTGATTTGACGGTACACGCACACAAAAAAAATAATAAAATAAAGTTTAAAAAAAAAGAAACCCTGGTCTCTCTGTTATCAGTCACGCACGTAACCTACTGCACACTGGCCCTTCTTCTTCTTCTTTTTTTTTTTTATTTAGTAGCTTCTCAAACTTTATTTTTTTTTAAAAGACAAATTTAGGATATGGTAAGAAATTACTAAGTTACGTTTTTTTTTAAATCTTCCAAGTGCTATATTAATGGAATAAATAAATAAGATTTTTTTACTTTCAGTGTTTATAGACATATTTGTAAAAAAAATGACTGAATCAGAACACATTACATAATGTTGCGATACACCAAGAAGGGATTTAGGCAAGGAAAGGCACATCATTTACCACAAGAAATAAAGACCTTAATTGGAGGTTAACATTCAGACAAAGCTTTAGATCTTGTGGTGGTTTTCCTAGCTGTGGGGCATCATTATGGTGGAACCATCTCTATGGTAGTTAGCTAGAACAGGTTAACAGGTATGGGATTTTACTCTGTGACCCCAATGTAATATTAGAATATAAAGCCGCTTTCTTTTAATAAATATGTGCAAAGAGGCACAGAAAAGAACTCTAAAATGGTTTGGTGATTTTAAAGATCCTACTGACGTCATTAAGAGTTAAAATTAAAAACAATAAAAGATTAACCCTCTTGATCTGAATGAACCGGAATCAGTTATCAAGTGAAAACTTGAAGAAAACCCTGTATTGTTCACTTTTTGTTGGTAGACAGACACAGTGTAGATATAAAGAGCTGCCATATTTCACATCAAATGAAGCTGTATGTCAATTTTTAGAGGAATCTTATGTAATTTCTCTGTATAGCTTATATGGGTGAAAATAGCACTAATACTTCTGTCCACTTTTGTAGTG
Organism: Elephantulus edwardii; assembly: GCF_000299155.1. Taxonomy (NCBI): domain Eukaryota; kingdom Metazoa; phylum Chordata; class Mammalia; order Macroscelidea; family Macroscelididae; genus Elephantulus; species Elephantulus edwardii. The sequence continues at coordinate 16,740,064 of NW_006399805.1, forward strand.
AGCATAATACCAAAAATAAGAAATTTTCCAAAAATCTAGAGTCTCCACTTAAACAGGTATATTTTACCTTGACTAAAAAGTCCAACAGACATTAGCAAAACTTTATTTTGGTCAGGTTCCCACTAACAAGTTTCTTTCACAAATGTGTGCCAACTCTCTACCCATTTTTTTTTCTCTAGAGTGAAGCTAAAATTGGTTTGAAAGACAGGATTCTTGAATCAGTGATATAATATTATTAAAAATAGCTGTATGTATGTGTTTATATGTATATATGCCTGCATGTGTGTTTATGTGTACTTTTATATAAATATAATGGATTTTCAGGATAAAATGTTCAGAAAAAAAAACAAATGGGAGAGAGGCAAGGAAAGTATTATCTAAAAGATAATAAAACTGGCAATTGTGGAATAAGCTGCCTCCTGATCATGCCACACGATATGCCTTCATCAAGGTATATTCTTTCCGGTTGGTGTGAGCTGCCCAGATGAAGAGGGCAGAAACCATGAACTGCAGGGGAGCAGAGACACAAGCAAGGCAAAAGGACCATCCAAATTCACCTGAAACATTCTCAGGCAGATCTAGTTTCTGGTGGAGCAGTTCAATTCCAGCAACATAACATACTGAGCCTAGAGTACAAAGACCTGCAAGGAGATGGAGAACACCTGTGGCAATGGTGGGATATAAGCTTCGGCAGATGCAAGCACAAAGTCCAATCAAAGCCCCAAAGCACATCAAACCCAGACTAACGAAAGGTAAAAGGAACTGGCAACGCCAAAGATAGGTCCGAAGAAGATCAATCCCAGTATTGTGGTTTCCAGGATCAACAAATTTCTCCATGAACTGCTCATTTAGTATGAAACTGATACATTTTGTGACCACATCAAAAGACTCTGTCCTTTCTGGTGGGCTATACCAGTGTGTGTGTTGGGGCCAGGTAATACAACGTCTCCACAATCCCACTGTGCCATTATATCGAAACAGTGCATCATTGTAAGTCTTTTCATCTGCCTCATCACTACTGAAGTCATCCCAGATACTTTTGTTCAATTCACTGGAATTTTCTTGAATGGGACTTCGATATTCATACCAGAAGTCTGTGCCAATTGAGGCAGCCATGTAGATGGTGGAAATGAGGCTAAGCACACAAGCAATTACAAATGCTGTAGCAAAACGGTTATCCATTCTGGCATTCAGACTGCTCGCCCATCCTCCTGTTCCACCAGCTTCACCCTCTAGCTCAGACCACAGCACCCTGCCCTCCCCGCGCCTCCTCTGACGCACTTCCCTACACTGGCCCTTCTTAAAACACACATACCAGCCCTCTGCTGTCAGGCTGATCCTGGTTCATAATGAGTCTCTCTCTTCCTACTGTGGATTTGAACTACCGCCTTTCTGGTGATGGTTGTTGTTGATTGCGTTCAAGTCAAGCATGACTCATAGCGACCCTGTGAACAAAAGGCCTGAAGCCCCTCTACAACTATCGAAGTTCATAGAATTTCCGGAGGCATGTTGTTTAGGAAGTGGATGCTACTCCTGCTTTCAAACCTTTCTGGTTAGCAGCCCCATATGTTACTCTGCATGCTACCAGGATTCTAGGTACAGAGATACCTTTAACTGCAGTCAAACCATGACCACCCAGTTGACTCTAACTTGGCCATCCTGGAGGACAAGGCAGAAGTGCCCTATAGGGTCTCGAAGGCTGTAAATCTTTATGGAAAGAGACTGACTCATCTCTCTACCTTGGAAAGGAGAGTGGGTTGAAGTCAGGCCACTGACCTTTTGGTTACAGCTGAATGACTATCACAGTGTCACCAGAAACCCTTTAATTGGGGCCCAGCTGCCTAAACCCCCAATTAATTGGAATATCTATGCCTAGATTTTAGGGGGAAGAAGTTATAGATTTACTCAAAGCCCCAATTCAAGTTCCTTTCTCTAATGCCTTTATTGTTCTTATCTCCATGGATAGACTCCCCATTGTCTGCCCAGGACCTGCTGGCCCGGATCAAGCAGGAGGACCACCAGTGTGTGTGGGATCAGCAGGATTTGGTGGAGAGAGATATCCCAACAGACCCCAATTCAGGTGAGAGGAAGGTGGAATACGACCAGCACCTCAGCCAGCATCCTCAGCTGGTGGGAAACTGTTGTGTAAGTTGCTTTTGATCAAAAGTCAAGAAAAGCCAAAAATGAATGGAATACAATATTACCCTTAATTATCAGGGCAAGGGGTGGGGAGGGAGCAGATCTGGAGAATAAAGCACTAGTAAAACAGAAAGGACTTTTCAAAAGGGATCATTAAACTGGTAATATATTGTGTGTCAGCTTCACTGACAGTCATATTGCTTTCAGTGTTGGACAAGAAAAGCAAATGACAAATTCTATCAGAAATAAATGAACTTAAATTTCCTGAAATTTCTCCTGTATGACTACAAAATAGAAACATAGGGAGCTTCCAGGGATGACAGGATGCTAAAAGAGCAGGCTAGGTTCTGTGCCCCAAGGTCTCATGCCCTGGGTCCCATGCCCCAAAGTCCCATGCTCTGGATTCCCGAGCCCCGAGCTCCCATGCCCCATACGTGGTTTTTTGTGTTTGAGCATCTGGTTTGGTGGTGAGTGCCAGAGCCAGTATGAGGAGGTCAGAAACAAAACCCTGGATTTGTCAACTTTGTGACTTTTCACAAAGGGAATGGAAGGGAGAGAGGGGCTTCCTGGTGGAGAGTACTGGGGTGAACTTGAAGCTCTGACAGGTGCCCTGAGCCCCTGCTTCTGCCTTCGCACGGTTTTTTTTTTCTCCTTTGCACATTTTAAAAGCCTGTGCCTCAAGGCCAGTTTCCTCTGACTGGCCCAGCCCGTGGGGTCCTCTAGGGGTCAAGACCTGGGTTCTAGCCTCTGTTCTCTGGACCCTGTTGAAATGCTTGTGCACCAGGCAAGACCTGTAAATAGTTTTGCCAGGAAAGGAGAGGCAGGTCCCAGACTTGCCCCAGTTCTGCCCTCTGAGGTGGTGACCACTGTGTGTGTGTGAACTGGTCTTCAGACCTTGGATGAGTTTGAACAGAATACCAGCTGAGGCTGCCTTTCTCCTGACAACAGAGTCTCTGCTCTCAGCACATGATATTCTGTCATGGATCAAGCAGGAGGAGCAGCCATTCCCGTGGGGCTCGAGAGACACCGTGGAGGGAGAACTCGGGTTAGACTCTGGCACTGGTGAGTGATACCACAGTGGGACCACAGGCGTATAGGACAGAATGGTGGAGATTTGGAGTGGAATGATGGAGGCGGTAGGACAGGGCCCGGGCTTCTAGCAGCTAGGGCTGTCATCCTAGAGGACAAGAATCTGAGTTCTCACTGGCTCAGCCCTGGAGATTCTGCAGCTCAAGCAGGGAAGAGGTCTGGGACAGACATCACAGCAGACTGAAGTTCATTTTCTGACCTATGAGCTCCAGGATTATTTAACGTGCTTGTGTTGTTAGGCACCACTGAGTCACCTACAACTCATAGCAACCCTGTGAACCACAGAACTGAACTCTGCGCTGTCTTGTGCTACCCTAGCATTAGGCTAGTAATATGCCTTCCCTCATGCACATTTACTACGGGTAGTTGGATTTTTTTCTCCCACACTTTCCACATGCAAAGACTCCATGTGCCCTTGCTCGTATGTGAGACCCTTTTGCTAAATTTTTATAATTTAGCAAATATAAAAAAATATAAATTATCCCTGTGTCCGGGGAAGGGGCTGACAAGGACAGATTGCATTTCTCCACTTCCTTCTCTACCCACTGCTTCTCCCACCTGACCAATCTCTAGAACATTCCTTTGGGAAGACTTTACACCTCACAAATGGCTCACCTGGGTGTCTTTGGTGACCACAACATAAAATCAGTGTTAATATCATAGAAAGCACAGATGAGACACAAGTTTCCAATCCATCCTTCACAAATGGAAGAAGGCTTTCAGAGTGAACAGAACATTTATGTCAGCGTCATTCTACAACAGTGGCACCATACAGTATTTGTCTTTTTGTGACTGAGATATTTCACTCAGCATAATGTCCTCCAGGGTCACCCATTTTGAATAATATTGCATGAGTTCCTTGTTTTTCAATGAAGCATAGTATTCCATTGTGTGAATATACCACAGCTTCTCTATCCATTCGTTTGTTGATGGGCACTTAGGCTGTTTCCAACTCCTTGCTATTGTGAACAAAGCCGCAATAAACATGGATGGGTGTGCATATATCTGCTTGGATGTCAGTTATGGTCTCTTTGGGGTATATTCCCAGTAGTGGAATTGCTGGGTCAAATGCTATCTCTATTTGTAACTTTTTGAGAAAGCGCATGGTTGCACCATTTTACACTCCCACCAACAGTGAATAAGAGTTCCAGTTTCTCTACAACTTCTCCAGCATTTGTTGCTTGCTGTTCTGTTATATTTTGCTATTCTGACTGGGGTGAGATGGTATCTCATAGTTTTAATTTGCATCTCTCTTAGAGCTAGGGATTTTGAATGTTTCTTCATGTGCTTGTTGGCCATCTGAATGTCTTCTTCAGTGAAGTGTCTGTTCATATCCTGTGCCCATTTTTCAGTTGGATTATTTACCTTTATCTTGTTGTGGTGTGCATATGATATTAATGATATTATTGTTCAGTAGTTTCCACATAAAATTGGATCACCTATTTTGAGAATGGCAACAGGTATGGACCTCTTCCAATCTGTTGGCCAGACAGCTGTCCTACAGATTGCCTGGCATAGACAGGTGAGCACATCTAAGACTTCATCAGTTATTTGAAACAAGTCAGTTGTTATCCCATCAATTCCTGGGGCCTTATTTTTTGCCAATACCTTTAATGCAGCTTCAAGATAATATTTTTTTTTTAATTTTATTATTTTGTGTGTGTACCATCAAATAGAATCTAACTGGTACAGGAGGAGATTGTCCCTCCTTCTCCAGCAGAGCATCTGGTAGATTTGAACTGTGGACCTCTTGGATTGCAGTACAAGATAATCTTAAGAATATGTTTGAGGCATTGAACACCAATGATCGAAGATGAGATGAGTTGTGGATAATATCAAGGATGGCATCCATGAATAAAACTAATGATCATTATAAACACAGAGGAGAAAGAAAAACCTAAATAGATGTCAGAAGAGACTCTGAAAATTGCACTGGAGCATCGAGAAGGCAAAACAAAGGGGAAACATGCTGAAGTAAAAGGGAAAAGTAGAAGATCTGAGAGGACAAGTCGAGAGACAGAGAAAAGCATTCGCATGGCAGAGAGCTGGAACTGGAGAGTAAAAATGGAAGAACTTGCTCTGCGTTTTTCAAGCTGAGAGAACTGAAAAACAAATTTAAACCGCAATATTGAAAAATGCTATGGGTAATAGAAAGCACCAAAAGATGGTAGAGGGAATACACAGAATCACTGTTCCAAAAATAACTGACACTGAAAAATTTCAAAAAGTACTATATGAACTCCTAGGAGCTAATAGTTCTGAAGGAGGAAGTGGAAGCTGAGAATGGTTACATCCTTAAGTTTCTCGCTGTAACATTGTACATAGCAATTGCATTGCTGCATTTGAATGATGGTATTGGTAAAGAATATAACCATGAACTACAAACTGTGGCTAACTTTGAGAAGATTGAGAATCCCAGAAAACTTGATTGTGCTTTATGTGATACCTATGCTTGACCAGGAGGCAGTCTTTAGAACAGAGCAGGGAAACACTACGTAGTTCAAAATCAGATGAAGTGCATCAGGGATGTGTCCTGTCTTCATACCTTTTCAATATGTACTGAACAGATCATCCCAGAGGCTGAACTTTATGAGGAGGAATGTGGTATCAGGACTGGAGGAAGACTCCTCAACAACCTACATTATGCAGATGATACAACCTTGCTTGCAGAAATTGAGGAGGACTAGATGAATTTGCTGCAAAAGGTCAAGGACTGCAGTCTTTAATATGGATTGAAGCTCAATATCAAGAAAACAAAGATTCTCAACACTGAGCCAATTAGCAGCATCATGATAGATGGTAAAGAGATTGTGATTGTTAACAGCCTCAGTTTGCTTGGCTCCACAATCAGCACTCTTGGTACCAGCAGCCAGAAAATCAAAAGACAAATTTCAATGGAAAAGTCTGCTGTCAGGGACCTCTCCAGAGTACTGAAGAGCAATGATGTCAGTCTAGGGAGACTAAAGTGTATCTGATCCAGGCCATGGTCTTTGTAAATACTTGCTATGCATCAGAGAGCTGGAGAATGACTAAGAATGATAAAAGAATTGATGCCTTTGAGTTGCAGTGCTAGAAAAGAGTATTGAATATACCATGGACTGTTAGTAGAATAAACAGGTTTCTCCTGGAGAGGGTGAAGCCAGGCTGCTCCTTGGAGACAAGAATTTTGGAATTCTGTGACATACTTTGAGCATGTTGCCAGGAGGGATCAGTCCTTCGAGAAGTACATCATGATTAGGAGGGGAGAGGGACAGCACAAGAGATGAAGGCCCAGGATGAAATGAATTGACTAAGTGATAGAGTAGTAGTGACAGGTATGTTAGAAACAGTGAAACTGGCTCAAGATAGAGCAGAGTTCAGAGCTATTGTACATAGGGCCACTATGAGTTGCAAGTGACTTGCTGTTGCACAATAACAACAAACCATATGAATGAACAAATTTGTCCTAGAAAAAGTATAGCCAGAATGCTCCTTAGAAGCAAGGATGGTGAGACTTATTTGTTCTGAATATGCTATCAGGAGGAGTCAGTCTCTGGAGAAGAACATTATGCTTAGAAGGGTAAAAGGTCAGAAAAACAGAGGAAGAACCTTAACAGAATAGGCTTGCACAGAGCCTGTACTAATGGGCTTAAGCACAGCCAATCCTTCTCCCATAGAGCAGCTGGTGGCATAGAACTATGTGCCTTTGAGATTGCATTGCAGCTTCTTGCCATGAGGCCACCAGAGCTCCTTTATAAAAGCCAATTTTGTAGGTTTCTGACACAACAGACCACCCCCTGGCTTTTCTAGCCATTATCTTTTGTTATCTGAAGGATCAACCTTCCCCTTACCATACTCTATATTCATGGAAATATGTAAGCCAGCTGCTTCACTCATTTTGTTGTAATTCCCAATTTTAGATAGTAAATTTCTGATTTGACAGAAATTGGGTTGTTGTTGTTGTTGTTAAGTGCCGTCGAGTCACAGGCGACCCATAGCGACCCTATGAAAGAGAGTACTCGACGCTTGGGTGCCTTTCATCCTCTCTCCAGGTTCATAGGGTTTCTGGAGGCAAGCTATTATGGAAGTGGATGCCACTCCTCCTTCCAAGCTTGTTTTAATTGAGGAGCTCCACCCCACTCTCTGTACACATTGGGTAACCAGCCATTAACACATTTGACACATCAGTGTCACAGTGTTCATCCTCACAGCAACCACAAGTGACCGCTGTATTGCAACTTGTACACCAGGGCTATACGACCTAGAAGAATGTCTGAGCAAAAACAATGAAAGACTGGCCCGGGGGCCGCAGGCCCGAGGGCCCTACACTGTCTTCCCAGCCTGCCATGCCCAAATGCTGTCAAACTCCCTGCCCCAGACCCCCAGTTCATCTGGCAGGTCCGCCCTGCCAACCCCTTCGTGGGCCCCCCAAAACCACCACACATGCCCAGAGTCCTCAAACCCACCACGCCTCCAGGAGCCAGATACCAGATTCAGCTGATATTAAATATCCCAAGACCCTAGACAGGGCTTAACCTTTCAGTATCTTCCCAGCCTGGCACGCCCAAATGCTGGCAAACTCCCTGCCACAGATCCCCCATTCATCTGGCAGGTCTGCCTTGCCAACCCCCTCGTGGGCCCCAAAAACCACCACATATGCCCAGAGTCCTCAAACCTACCATGCTTCTAGATGACAGAGACTGGATTCAGCTGACATTAAATATCAAAATTGGGTAGGAAAGCCAATTTTTAAGGTCTCTGACACCACAATTCTGTTCATTTTCTTCTTTCTGCTCTTTAAACTTGTTCATTTAAATATTATTTCCTTCATGTTTATTGAATCTTTCTTCTGCTCAAATCTGACATGAAACACTTTTTAAAAAAAATTTTATTATTTTGTGTGTGTGTATCGTCAAATTGGATCTGACTGGTACAGGAGGAGATTACCCCTCCTTTTCCAGCAGAGCATCTGGTGGATTTGAACCACACCTCTGGGATTGCAGTACAGCTTCTTGCCACTAGGCCACCAGAGCCCCCTTGAAACACTTGTGTAGAATTTTTCCTCTTAGTTTTATACCTTTCAGTCCAGAATTTCTTCATTTCTTTTTCCGTTTCTCTCTCTTTATTCCCATTTTTTGTTCATACATTATTTTCCTATAGTTTATTTGGTCCATATTTTTGTTTAGTTCTTTGAACATGTTTAAGACTATCATTTTTAAATTGTCATTTAAGAAATTCAACTTCTTCAGGAACAGTGTTTGTTATTGTATTTTGCTCTTTGAATGGGCCATTCGTAGGTCTTCATATGCCTGGTGATTCTGTTGTTATTGAAAAGAGGATATTTGAATATGATGTGCTAATATTAGGAATCAGATTCTTCTCTCCTCAAGATTTACTGCTGTTGTTTCTTGTTGAAGGTAATAGTGTTCCATCAATTTGATGACTTTATTATTTTTGCAAAGACTTGGCCATGTGTGGAGTGGTTTTGATAGTGGCTTCCTTAAACCCAGACATGATAATAAAATAGTAATTAAAAGTGACAACTAAAAACCAGGGGGAAAGAATCTGCTCCCTTCTCCCCTTTCTGTTTTCCTGTCCTTTGCCCATACTGACTCTTTGTTGGAAGACTTTCTTCACACTCAGCGAGGCAAGCTCTCTCCTTTTCTGCTGACAGCATGCTGTAAGGTTTAGCTTTGCCTCTGTATTTTCAGGGGTCCTTTCCCCCCTTTGCCCTTTTCTTTCTTTTTTATGTCAACTCTTTTGCATGGCCTTTCCTCTCACTAGCTATGCCTCTGTTTTATTGCCTTAATAAACCTTTTCACTTGTTTAGCTAAATTGGGAAGAAAAAAAAATACTGAGCAAGGCTTACGTGGAGCCTAAAGGTGAGCCCGACATGACTCTTTGGAGCTTTCCCACATCCTTTCTGAGCATGTGTATTGCTTCTTAAGTTTCCCTGAGTACTTAAAGGCTTTTCAGTGCCCTCATTTCCAGTAAACTCACTGCCTGTCTTTCCCATTTTAGGCAGTCTTTTCATTACTACGCCCCCCCCCCCCAATAGCTGCATGTGGATTGTTCACCTTTAGTGTTCTGGGAAGTACCTTCCTGCTTTTTCACCTCCTTACGTGAGGAACAGACAAGGGTCTTGTTTCAGTTCTTCATCTAACAGACTATAACAGGAGAAACTCAGTAATGTGTGAATGAGGTCTATTCACTTTCCTCTGAAACCGAGGACTAGGGTCCTACACTTGGAATGTGAGCGGCCATCTTCCAGCTGACCTCTTGGACGGGGTATAGATAAGTAAAAATGCCATCAAACTTTCCTATTTTGAACTTGCCTTTTTTTGGCCAGTATTTACTTGGTTGCTGCAGACCTTTGGGTGCTTACCAGAGTTCTGACAGTTTTTCTTGTCCTTTCCTACATCCTCCAGTATTTCTGTAGTAACTGGGAGCATAGAGGTTCATACTCTGCCCTTTTACTGGCACCATTTTGCCTAGTCAGTTTTGGATGGAATAGAGAGAATGGGGAGGACTGGGGAAGATCTATATAAGTTGTCTTTTTTAGAAGGAAAGCCTTTAGTGAGGAGACCTTGTTGAGAAACCTTGGTGGGGTTGTCTGAGAAGTAGCCTCTGGGGAGAGCAGGGGCACCAGAAAGTGAGGGGCGGGCATTGTGTACTAGGCAGGAGCACAAATAAGAGGGAAGTAGACAAGCTTAGCTTCACCTTCTTCCTTAGGCTGCCCCAAAACTAGGGTAGTGGTGGGATAATGGGGGAGACAGGCGCCTGTAAGTAGAAAGCACTGTGAACAAGAGGCTGTTTGGGCCTGGAGCGATGATGAGGGAAGGAAGCTCAGAGAGACTGTTGGAGAAATAAAGCTCCTAGGTCACTCTCTCAGCTGCTTTTCAGAAGGATGGGCAGTTTCCTCCTGTGCAATTAACTGCCTTTGAAAACCCACTGAGGGTCAGCTATGGGTTGGTTCCAACTCGACAGCACTCAACAGCAACAAGAAGAGATACTCCCTGCTGGTTACATAGTGGGACGCTAACCAGAAGTCTGAGGTTTCAAATCCACCAGCTGCTTTTTGGGAAGATGGACAGTCTGCTCCCATTAAAAGTCAAAGCCTAAGAAACCTAACAGAGGTTTACCAGGAGTAGAAATTCACTTGATGACTGTGAGATTGGTTTGGCTTAGAGATAGCAAACCACTTGGATCTGGGGTCAGGGGCCTGAGCTCTGGGCTAAGACCACTGTTCTGACATCCAGAGCCCATGTGCTGCCCCCACTTACTCTCAAAGTAGTAGAAAACTGTGGAACTACATCAGTGCTACTGAACACAAGTCAACTGCCTGTAAGACAAATGGAATGCAATATCCAAAGCACTTTACTGCAAATCTGAGGGAGCAGAGAGACTTCTTTCAAAACTTTCGTTCCCACCTAAGGGTGGTCATTGGGTTTTATACTTGGAGTGCTGCTAGTTCAAAGCTACAGGATTTTTAGGTTTAGAAAGAACTATTTACATAGTTATTTATAAACAGACAACTTGTGATATAGCTTACATGTGACTGAGAAAAAGAGTTTTAAAAAGTAATTCCTAATTCAGGAAAGATGCATTTCCCTTCCTGGTAAGCAGACAGTTTACTTTACGTGTCTATAAAGAAAGTGAAGTAGGATTCTGGGCAAAGCAATTGTTAGTCAGCAGTCCATCCAGTTTTGCAGACTGGAGGCACATGACGTCAGCTTTACCACTATGCTGCATGTTTGAATATTCTTGACCTTACTGATACTACCCCTGTCACTAGGCACTTTAGAATGTAAGGAAAAGGAATCTTCGTAGAGGAAGAACAGTCATTTCTTGGAGACCCACTAGCTAGCCACCTCCACAGAGGTCAAATGGCAGTCAGGGTCCAGAGAAGTCAGGCCCTGAGGTCTGTGTCAGGGTCCCACTCCCACCCACCAGGCTTTCCATCCTATACCAGTCAGAATTGTGGTGCTGGTGGAAGCAGAAGCAGAGACTCCATGTGGTCCTGCATCTGTGGACCTCTGTCCATTCCATCCTGGTCACCAGAGTACAGGACAGCTTTGCTAGTTCTATTTGGGCTTGGGGGCACTGTCTGCCTCCCAGGAAATTTCTTCTAGCAGCCCCACCCTCACTTCCGAGGTCACAACCCTTCCTTGGTGCCACCTGTCTGGCTAGCACAAGCATGCCCAGCGGGGCTTTCAGATAGCTCAGGGGGCCTGGAAGACCCCGCCCCCCAAGCTACAAGTGACATGACAGATCATCTTGTTCACCTCCTTGTTTTTCAGGGAAGTTCTGACCTACATAGCTAGTGACTCGCAAAAAGCCACAGTGAAGACTGGTTCTCCCCTCCAACCCCAGTGTGGGACAGCGTGGGTTAGCACTGTCACATCTCTGTGTCTCCTTCTCCAGGTGACAATTTACTGATGGTGAAGAACCCCGGCCCGGCTCCTCCACAGCCCCCGCCGCAGCCGCA
>NW_006399805.1:16752514-16759726 GCF_000299155.1 Elephantulus edwardii
GCTGCCAGCGGTGGAGATGGCACGGCCGGGACACTGCGGGGGTGGCCTGGTGACCACGACGGAGACCAGGTCACCACAGGGGTGCCCAGCTCACGGTGGGACCACCTGCGTCACTGCAAGGGTACCTGGGCCACTGTGGGGGTCACCTTGGGCACCGCAGGGCCGCTCAAGCCACCACGGGGCAGCCTGCCGAGGGCCTGGGAACGCCCTCCTGGTGCCCTCTGGCCTTAGGGTCATAGACACTGATGGGGCAGGCCACCCAGACCACTGGGCATCCGAGTCCCTCTGGGATTGGAGGTAGGTCTGAGGTTGAGAGGTGTCTGAGAAAGGAAACCGGGACGAGGGTGGCATGAAAACCAGAGAGGGACAACCGAGGGCAACACTGCCTCGCGTCTGCATGACGCTTTACACTTTTCTACATGTTTTTATGACCCGCTCCTCTGAGATAGGGGGGGCAGAATTTTCCGGGTTTGTGGAACTGACCAGACATGGCCACCCAAGGTCGCACCTCAGGAAGGCCCAGTCCCGGCGCAGTACCACCCCCACACTGCCTACCTCAGTAGGCACCAGAGACAGTGGGACCTTTCTAAGCAGACTTCTGTCTCTGTCTCCCTTCCTCCACACCCGAGAGACGCCAGAGGCTCCAGGGTCCAAGCCTGGCACTGTCCCAGCTCGTGCTGCAGCCCTCTCTGCCTCTGCTGCCGCCTTTCACGCACAGCAGCCTGGGCCCTGGCAGCCATGACCGGTCCCCGGGACTCAGCCTTCAAGGCTGAAAGGCCAGGGAACCAGGCCAGGGGGTGCTAGAAAACCGAGGCCGGGTCCCTCCCACCTCAGTCTCCCAATGGTGCTATCTGCTAGCAGACCGTGCTCACGGACATGGACACAGACCCTAATATGCTCCAAACCCCGCAGGCGCACTGGGAAGGGCCCCAAAGACTCAGCGTTGGTGCATCCACTCGAGGCCTCAGTGCAGCCTCCTGAGGCCCAATCTCTGTTCCTGCATCCCGCATGGCCAGGCCCCAGGGTGGGGTGTTATGCCCAAACCCCGTTCGTGTCAAGAATGCCTCCCTGCTTCTCCCAAAGCCCTCCCTCTCCTGTAGCCGGGCGCGGGCAGTCGCATCTTGCCGCACCGCGCTCTGTCCTCGCGCCTCCTGCCTGGCAGAGGGAATTGCTGAGATTCAATAAAGGGTTTTCCAGCCTGCAGAGTGGTTTTTCACAACAGAGGGCCACAACCTGGCATGTGCAGTGACTCCTCAGTAGACAGGAACCAGCTAATCTGGGTGGTTTTTGGTTTTGTTTGAGGGATCGGGACTCCATGCTCTGTTTAGAAGGAGGCAGATCTTAAGAAAACAAGGTGAGAAACGTAGAGAAAGTCTAAGAATTTGAATTGAATTTGTTAGGGTGGGGCTAGTGCAGAGTTGTGATTGGGAGAAAGCGATATATTGATTTTAAAGAAGCATTCGCAGAAAGTTGGTATTTCCTGAATAATGGAGAATAAGGCCAGTGTACTTCTTGGCTGTTGGGAGTGTGAATCAAAGGATGAGCTCACTACAGCAATAACACAGCACTAGGCACATGCCTTTATCTCATCCTAAAGAATTGATTCTCAGTGGCTTTGTGAGGGTGCCAACACCAAGTCCCTAGTTTTGGGGGTCCAGTCAGACCTCCTCAGTGCCACAAACCCCTCTGCTTCCAGGACGCTCCAGAGTCCACTGATGCTTGACCATCAGATGTGGTGACAATGGGAATGGCAATCTCTGACTGCTCCTAGGCAGTATGGACCCTGCATGTCCACCCACTGAAGCAGAAATCACCTATCTTCTGGGGTGGGAGGAATTACCATTGAAATAGTTAACACATGCAAGTGGTAAATATTCACGTGTGTCAAAAAACAGTAGAAGAGTTTCCCCACCAGCTGTATCCACAGCTCAGAGCTTTGCTGTCCTGGAACGATATTCAACTTCTCAGATCTTGACATACTCTTTTCTCTGGACTTTGTGCCCCTGTTGGCCTGTAGGATTCCAGTGGGGACATTGAATGGCACAGAAATCTTGCCCAATTCCTTGTTAAGAGTGGAGGGTTACAAATGATGATGCCTCATTGGGGAACTCAGAGTGGCAGTCTCATGGAAGCTCCTGGCCTTGGTCCCTTTATTGCTGTTTGCCAACTTATGTTTTAATGCATAGGCAAAGGAAGGTGGAGGAATAGTAGCATGCCAGCCATTGTTCAACAATAAGTAGACCTCTTCTTTGAGGGAACAAAGAAATATGAGTACCAGATTTTGCTCTCTAGGAACCTGATGTCTGATAGAAGATCTCGGAACCATGTGGCTGTGTAAGCATGGAGACTTGGGAAGTACAGCTTGGAGACTGAACTAGAGTTAGAAAACCAAAAAGGAGGGACATGTCCAGCATTTCTCAAAACTGCAAGAACTGAGAAGCAAAACCTCAGGATGCAATACTGAAGGATTCTACGGGCACAAAGCTTGAAAATGCAGGGAGCATTAGGAGGAGATGGAAGGAATACACAGTGTATACTGTACTGAAAATAACTGGCCGGTAGGGAACCATTTCAGGAAGTAGCATATGATGTAGAACCAAAGGTAATAAGTTCAACTGCACTGAAGGCATTGGCAAAAAATAAAGCCCCAGAAATTGATGGAATATCAACTGACATGTTCAACAACCAACCATGCTCACCTGTTCTACCAATTGTACAGAAGGCAGTTAGATGGTAGCTGCCTGGAAGAGATCCTTATTTGTTTCTCATTCCAAAAAACCTAACTGTGGAAGTTATCAAACAATATCATTAAGCAAGTAAAATATTGCTGAAGATTACTGACAAATGGCTTGGGCAGTATATCAACAGGAAACTGCTAGAAATTCAAGTTGGATAAAGAAGAGGCTGTGGAACCAGAGATACCATTGCTGATATCAGATCTTGCCTGAAAGCAGAGAACACTAGAAAGATCTTTATGTTTTACTGACTATGCAAAGGCGTTCAACTGGGTCATAACAAACTGTGGATAACATTGAGAAGAATGGGAATCCCAGAACACTTAATTGTGCTCAAGAAAAACCTACATATAGACCAAGAAGCTGTTACTGGGAACAAGAGAATGCTGCAGGATTTAAAATAACGAAAAATGTGCATGCTTTCTCTGTACCTACTTGATGTGTATGCTGAGCAAATCATTCAAGAAACTGGACTATATGAAGAGGAATGTGGCATCAGGATTGGAGAACAATTCATCAACAACCCACACTATGCAAATGGTACAACCTTACTTGCTGAAAGTGAAGAAGAAGTACCACGACAGAAGATCAAAGACAACAACCTTCAATATGGATTACATCTTAACATCAAAGAAACAAAATCCTCACAACTAGATCAATAGGCAACATCATTATAGGTGGAGAAAAGATTGAAGTTAATGATTTCATTTGAGTCCACAGTCAACTCACACAGCAGCAATCAAGAAAGCAAAAGCTGTATTGCACTGGGGAAATTTGCTGTCAAGGACCTTTTTAAAGTGCTAAGGAGCAAGACTGTCCGTTTAAAGATCAGGTGTGCCTAATCCAAGTTATAGCATTTTCAATTGCTTCGTAAGCATCTGAAAGTTGGGCAATGACTAAAGAGGAAAGAAGAATCCATGTCTTTGAAATTGTGGGGTTGGCGAAAAGTATTGAATATTCCATGACTGTCAAAAGAACAAATAAATCTGTCTTGAAACAAGCGTAACCGGAGTGGTTCTTTAGAAGCAATGATGCTGAAACTTCATTTCACATACTTTTGTCATGTTGTCAGGAGGGGCCAATTCTTGGAAAATAATTGCTGAGAAAGCTGCAAGGGCAGTGGAAGAGAGGAAAAGCTTCAGCAAGTTTGGGTGGAGCAGCGACTGCAATAGTGGTCTTGAGGATGATAGAGACTTTGACGATGGTGCAGCAAAGGGCATTCATAGGGTTGCTGTGAATTGTATTTGACTAGATGGCACTATAGGCTGACGGTGCCAATTCTGCCCCATCACCATTTTGTTCTTTAGTGCATTACCCATGTCTAATCAAGGTGGACGATACTGGGGTATAAGACAAATGTGTCAACCTAGGAGACTTTTAGCCTGAATCCATAAAGTCAGCAGGCTCATTCACTCAAGGGTGAGCATGAAAGTTGTCTCTGAAGTAACATTTGACCTCCTTCCTACAGGCTACAAAGGAGTCGTCTTGTAAAAATAAGTTTAGTTCTCAGGAGAAGCGCTTCATGCCTATCCAAGTGGAAATTAATAGTCTCTTTCTGTGGAGTAAACGTGCTCCATGATTAGCAGTCACATTATCCAAACCACTCCCTGATGGGTAGCACCAAGACTGGATCAAACAACTGAAAAAGGGCGACCTTGTAAAGTCCAGGGCATGGGAGGACTGTAAGTAGCCCGCCCCAGCGGCCTGGCAGGACATGGCCCCAGCGAGGGCGTGCAGGTGAGCTAGGCTCCAGTTGGCAGGGCGTGCCAATGAGTAATTTCCACCGCCAGCTGTGAAAAATCATTGTGAAATCATCGCCACAGATGCACCTCTGCCCGACCCCCACTGTGTACAAGCGGAAATATGCGCTGGTTCTTAAAAGAGCAAGTCATCGGGAGTAAAACTTTGCAATAACGAGAAGACTTGTCAGCTGGCTTTCCCCCCGACTCAGCGTTCTTCCCTTGGGTAGGAGTCTAAGTTTGCACATTTCTCCGTCCTTGGCGCACCTTCTACACCAGCTCTAGACTATGGTTCCGCGCTCCGAGCTGCTCGTCGCCCTCCAGCCACAGGGGGCGCCACGGAGCACACGCCGTGGGGCCGGGCGGCCAAAGCCAGTCTTGGCCCGGAGACCCCCCTACTCCCAGCATGCACGGCGCGCCTCCCAGCATGCACCTGCGTCAACAGCGGCGGCGGCTTCCAGTGCGTCCCGCGCGATCTGGGGTCGCAGACGGCCGGGCTTTGAGAGCATTGGTCACCATGGCGGAGGCGGCGCCGGCGCGGGTAAGAAGCGCCCTTTTGCAGACGGAGGGCGCGCCCGGCCAGGAGCGGGCCTCGCGTCCCGGGCTCGGCGGGGGTCTCGGTTCCGGGGCTGGGCGGGCGCCGGTGGCTCCGTCGGGTTGGCGCCCTCCGCACAAACTTTTGTGAAGCGCGTTTCTCCGCGCAGCGCTGCTCCTACTGCTGGCTGACAGAGTTCGCCTCCAGGTCGGAGCGCTTGGGTCCCTATGGCTGCCAGCGGGCGCCCTGGGCGCTCGGGTCCGCGGCTTTTGTCCTGTGCGGCCAGCGTGCCCTCGACCCATCCGGAAGCTGTGTGCTCCGGCTCCGGGGGTCAGTACGCGCTTTCTCCGTTGGGATAATGCGGCTTCGCAGAGTCTTCGCTGGGTTTTGTTTGTGAAGCTGCCTCTTCCTCGCACCCCCTCCCCCCCATTCTGGCTGGACACGGCTGGGTGAGGGGAATGCCTGGCCATGGAGTCCCGAGACTGGATTTCAGCTGTAGTTCAATCCAAAATGGGTGATTTTAGACCCTGTGCTCACCCATCTGGACTTCCATTTCTCTGCCCGCAAATTGAGAGTTTCCAGCTAGATGGTTTTAGGTCCTCTCTACGTCTGATGACCTCATTTTAAAGTAGTGGATTAGTAATACTGTGTGATTTCCAGTGGAAAGGCAGTGGCTTTAGATAGTTGTTCTATGCCGTGCCTCTTTGCTTTTTTAAAAAATTATTTACATTTTTTCAGTTTTTCAAAAATGTCTTTATTCTACTTTATTTTAATGAAAGTTTACAGTGACTTTGGATTTCCATTCATTCATTTTTGCACTTTTCTCCACTCCCAACCCTCCCCCCAGTACACTACCCTCTTGGAAAAGTAGAAGAAAAATTCTTTCATTGTTTTACAGTCCCACCCCCAGGTCCACTCCACTATACAGCCTTCGCTCTGGACTCACATATCCCTCTTAAACAGTTTTCTCCCTCATCTGTTTCAATGCAGTATACATTATTTATCCCATCTTTCTCAGTTTTCCCCCAACCCCGATGTCAGTCCTGTTTTACAACAGTGGCACTGTGCAGTATTTGTACTCTTATGAAGATATATTTCACTCAGCATAACGTCCTCCAGGGGTCACCCAGTTTGTATCATATTTCATTAATTCCTTTTTTTTCTTTTTTTTTAGTTCCTTTTCAGTGCAGCATGGTATTCCATTGTGTGAATATACCAGAGCTTCTTTATCCATTACTTTGTTGATGGACACTTGGATTGTTTCCAACTCTTTGCTATTATGAACAAAGCTGCAGTAAAAAAAAAAAAACAAAACAACCAAAAACCCAAAAACAAAACCCAAAAAGACCAAACAATAAAAAAAACACCCCAAACCCAGTTAAGTCTTTGTGAGAATTGCGAGCTAAAGAAAACTTGTGAAAATAGTAAGAGTTGTTACTGCGTGTCCTCATTGAGTACAACTCATAGCAACTCTAAGAACAAAAGATTTGAATCCTGTTCTATATCTATCATTATTTCTCTAGTGTTTATAGTTTTTTTAAAAGGCCTGTTTTTTTAAGAAGTGGATGCCACTCCTGCCTCCAATTTTGTCTTAATCTGGGAGCTCTACCAAACCTTGTCCCCCATGGGTAAACATTATGGCATTTGACACACCAGTGGCACAGCTTTCAGTATCTCAGTACAGTAAACTGACAGACTAGTACTGTAGCCTTTAGTACAATGTTCACTCAAACACAGCACCAAAACGGAAGACTCCTAGGTTCCAACAGTCCCGTCTATCAGGTCCTGATTGATTCATACAAGAGGCCTCCAGCCCGCAGGTGATGATTGAGTAAATCCAGATGACCAGTCAGCTTACTCGATTGTTAAGGAAATAAAAAGCTGACCAGTTTACACCTGACTTTGAACTAAATCAAAACAATCTACTCTTCAGAATCCAACTGTATTTGATTCTTCTAGGAAATGGGTAAAAACTAGGGAGGGAAGGTTGAAAAACACAATTTTTGTTTTCAAGAAAGTTGGGAGACAAGGCAGACATGTTTGCAACATATATGTCATTTGAACTTTTTTTTTCCATTTGAACTTTTTAAACTAAGCTGATTCAGAGACATGGGTTTTTTTTATTAATTTAGTTTGTTTATTTTTCATTTCAGTGAACATCTACAGAGATTTTGGAATCCCATTCATTCATTGTTGCACCCTT
>NW_006399805.1:16759863-16760850 GCF_000299155.1 Elephantulus edwardii
ACAATCCCCCCCGCACCTCCCCAAACCCCACCCCCTACCCCCAAATATAATCCACTCTGCAACCGAGACATGGGTTTTTCTTACAGTGAAATAGGGGCAGGGAAGGCATAACCAACTGCTCCTTAACTGGTTAGTCCACAGTTACTAATAAGTGATCAGTAGCCCTCATTAAGAAGAGGCTATAAAGACTGACCCACAGTCCTTACCTTTGCTTTAAATAACTTGATAAGAATCTGTTTTTATTTAGATGGCTTTTGAACATAAGTTGTTGTTAGGTGCTATTGAGTCAAATACAACCCATAGTGACTCTGAACAACAGATCTGAACCCTGTCCTGTTCTGTGTCAGTCCACCTGCTTGAAGATCTTGCTTCATCGACCCTCTGCCTTCCTAAGTATCATGTCTCCCACTCCCAAAGGAGTAGCCCCCTCCAGCAGCTTGCCTGAAGTATGTTAGGTAAAACTTTATCATGTTTGCCCTCAAGGAGCGCTCTGGCTGCACTTGCTCCAAGACATATTTGTTTGTTCTTTTGGCCGTCCTTGGGATGTTCAATGCTCTTCTCCAACGCCACAGCTCAAAGGCATCAATTCTTCTGTCATCCTTATTCATTGTTCAGCTCTCAGACACATAGTGTGAGATGTGATTGGAAAGACAATGTCCTGAATCAGATGCATCTTAGTCCTCAGACTGACATAATTGCTGCTTAATAATTTGGAGAGGTCCTTGATGTCAGACTTTCCCCAGTACAATAGAGCTTCTGATTTCCTGACTGCTGGGACCAAGGGTGTTGATTGTGGCTCCAAGTAAGATGAAATTGTTGACAGTTTCAGTGTTTTTTCCATTTGTCTTGATGTTGCTTATTAGTCCAGTGGTAAGAATTTTTGTTTTCTTAATGTTGAGATGCAGTTCACATTGAAGACCATTCTTTGATTTTCTGCAATAAGTGCTTCAAGTCTCCCTCACTTTCAGCAAACAAGGAGAAGATAAA
>NW_006399805.1:16761585-16771307 GCF_000299155.1 Elephantulus edwardii
ACAGGGACAAATACTACATAGTGCCACTGTTGTAAAACAGGACTGACCTTGGAGTTGGGGGGAGACTGAGGAAGATGGGTTCAGTAAGGTACACTGCATTGAAACAAATCAGGGAGAGAACTGTTTAAAAGGGATATGTGATGTTATTGTCATGACAGGAGTCCAGAACGACGGCTGCATAGTGGAGTGGACCTGGGGGGAGGGATTGTAAAACAATGAAACAATTTTACTTTTCAAAGAGAAGAGTGTACTGGCAGGGAGGGGTGGGCAGGGAGAAAAGTGCAACAATGAATGATGGAAATCCAAAGTCTCTGTAAATTTTAATTAAAATTAGTAATACTAAAAAAGAAAAAAAAAAGGATTGTGTCATCTGCTTAGTAAAGGTAATTGAAGAGTCTTTCTCTGATCCTGACATCACATTCAGGGTAAATAAACATATATTTATTCTCAAATATTTTATCAGTTGAATATTCTCTGTTGTGACTTGACTGTATGGGCACCTGGATACCTTGACTGATTCTCTTGATGGAAACAACAAAAGTCCTGAGGGGAACAATAAACCCTCACGAGTATAATAAATTTGTAAAGAAGACTTGAGCTTGAAATCATAGAAAAAAATTAGACCTACGAATATTTCAGATACTAGAATTATCAGATACAAAATATGAAAAAAGTATTTTTTAGTATATTTAAAGATTAAAAGAAAACATAGGATGTCGCATGTAAAGACTTGAAGACAGTAAAAGTTATAGAACAGACTTAAATCAAGAAAATACATGGCTTGGGGAAATTTTAAGTAAAATGAAAAAGTCAGTGGTTCAAATCCACCAGGTGCTCTGCTGGAGAAGGAGGGACAATCTCCTCCTGTACCTGTCAGATCCAATTTGATGGTACACACACACACAAAGGAAGAAAATGTCAGTGGAAAGTTTGGGATTCAAAATTCTATAGATATAAGTAGTTGACCTGGAGTGGAAGTGGAAGAAATTGTCTAGAATGCTGTACAGATTTTATTTATTTTTTTAAAGATGTAAAACATGAAAAGTTAGAGACAGGACTAGAAGGTTTAGCACTTTCCTGATTGACATTGGTGCATTCACATATACATATGTGCAGAGTCTGCTCTGGAAACCGTTGATGAGGAAGTGATGGCTGGGAATGTGGTAAGACTAGTAAAAAATATCAGAAACTGGAACCCTTATTCACTGTTGGTGGGAGCGTAAAATGGTGCAACCACTATAGAAGGCGGTATGGCACTTTCTCAAAAAGTTGTAAATAGAAATACCATTTGACCCAGCAATTCCACTACTTGGAATATTCCCCAAAGAAACCATAACTGGCACCCAAACAGATATATACATACCCATGTTTATTGTGGCTTTGTTCACAATAGCAAAGAGTTGGAAACAACCTAAGTGCCCATCAACTAACGAATGGTTAGAGAAGCTGTGGTATATTCGCACAATGGACATGGACTACTGTGCTGCATTGAAAAACAAAGAACTCATGAAATACTCAAAATGGATGATCCTGGAGGATGTTAGGCTGAGTGAAATCTCTCAGTCACTAAAGGACAAATACTGCTTAGAGCCACTCTTGTAAAACGGGACTGACATCGGAGTTGAGGGGAGACCGAGAAATATGGGATAAATTATGTATACTGCATTGAAACTGATGAGAGAGAGAATTGTTTAAGAGGCATATATGATTAGGTATTGTCATGAGTCTAGAACAAAGGCTGCATAGTGGAGTGGACTTGGGGGAAGGGATTGTATAACAATGAAAGAAATTTTCTTTTACTTTTCAAAGAGAAGAGTGTACTGGCAGGGAGGGGTAGGCATGGGGAAAAGTGCAACAGTGAATGAATGGAAATCCAAAATCTGTAAATTAATTTTCATTAAAATTAATAATAAAAAAATGGTGATAGGTAAAAATGGTAAATCACAACAAATAGTGACTGAACAAAACAGTAATAAAAGTTTAGATTTTGAAAATGCATCCATAATTTTTAGGCTATTGCTAGTAATAAAAGTTTAGATTTTAAAAATACACATCCTGTAATTTCTAGGATAATTGCTAAAAAACTAAAAGCTGTATAATTTCCAAATTAGGTGGAGTAATCAAATAAGAAACAGGTAATTTTATAAAAGCTAAAAGAAAGATTAGCTAAGTAGAATAAAATAAAAATAGAACTACAATAAATTAAGTGAACTGCTTGTTCTACTTACAAGGCAAATATTGTCAGAATTGGGGAGGAAACTAAAATCTAAAAGATTAGCTATTAAAAGTTTATGGAGCATGATGCAGCCACTGTGGAAGGCAGTATGGCGCTTTCTCAGGAAGTTGCAGCTAGAGATACCATTTGACCCAGCAATTCCACTACTGGGAATATACCCCAAAGAGACCACAACTGACATCCAAGCAGACATATGCACACCCATGTTTATTGTGGCTTTGTTCACAATAGCAAGGAGTTGGAAACAACCTAAGTGCCTATCAACAAATGAATGGATAGATCTGTGGTATATTCACACAATGGAATACTATACTGCATTGAAACAGATGGGGGAGAAAACTGTTTTAAAGGGATATGTTATTATTTTTGCCATGACAGGAGTCCAGAACGAAGGCTGCATAGTGGAGTGGACCTGGGGGGAGGGATTGTAAAGAAATGAAAAAATTTTTCTTTTACTTTTCCAAGAGGGTAATGTACTAGGGGGGAGGGTTGGAAGGGGAGAAAAGTGCAATAGTGAATGAATGGAAATCCAAAGTCTAAATTTTCATTGTAATTAATAATAAATTAAATTCTGAA
Source organism: Elephantulus edwardii (assembly GCF_000299155.1). Classification (NCBI taxonomy): domain Eukaryota; kingdom Metazoa; phylum Chordata; class Mammalia; order Macroscelidea; family Macroscelididae; genus Elephantulus; species Elephantulus edwardii. Next base: position 16,764,398 of record NW_006399805.1, read on the forward strand.
GCAGTATATAGGCAGATACTAATTATACCATGGCATATCTGTGCTAATAATAGTAGAGATACAGGCCTATTACTATACCTATTGAAGAAAAGACTCAATTTACCGAACAGATAAAACATTTCTAAACATGAATATGGCTTTTTTTACTTTCCTGACTGCTAATGTCTTTTAGTGACCATTTGCATTTCCATTTTCGTAAATTATTTATAGTCTTCAGTTGTAATTTTGGATTAAGCTGTCAGGAATTGAGTACTGAAAAGCAATATTGTTAGTCTAGGGACTTAAGGTGTGCATGATCCAGGCATGATGTTCACAATTACTTGCTATGCATCAGGGCGCTAGACAGTAACTAAAGAAGAATTGATGCCTTTGAGTTGTGGTGCTGGAGAAGAGTCTTGAACATACCATAGACTGCTAAGAAAACAAATAGGTTTATCTTTCAGATGGTGAAATCAAGTTTCTCCTTGGAGGCTAGGATTTTGAAGCTTCATGTCACATATTTTGGGCATGTGACCAGGAGGGACCAGTCCTTGGAGAAGGACATCATTCTCAGAAGTGTGGATGGACAGCGCAGGAGAGGAAGACCACAGATGAGATGGATTGATACTTTGCTTGGGTGAGGAGGGTTGGTGTGTTGAAATTAGTGAGACTGGCTCAGGACAGGAAAGGGTTCAGAGCTACTGTACATATAGGGTCACTACAGGTTGCAGGCAACTCGAAGCACATAACAGTTCTATACCTGTTTACAAAGGGGTTTTGTTTTTGCTTTTCCCCAGTTAATTTACACTTTAGTGTATTTTGTGGTAGTTATTTAACATTAAACATATTCACAGGTGACTCAATGTCACATAACAACAATAACATACTATGACAGGTTTGGAAGCAGGAGTGGCATCCATTTCCTAAATAACATGCCTCTGGAAACCATGAACTTTGATAAATGTCGATAGTTGTAGAGAGGCTTCAGGCCACTTGGTCATAGGGTCGTTATGAGTCGTGTCCCACTCGAAGACAATCAACAACAACAACTTCTACCTTGAAATTATACATTCATTCTAAGATTATTTTTTATGTTTAAAAATTTTATCTCATGGAAATGAAAATAAAAATGACCCTGATGTGGAGAAATTGACAGTGTAGAAGATCTTAACACAGACAGGACTGTGGGTGCCTCACAAACATTCGTCTCAGTCCTTTATTAAAAATCACTCATATTTTCTTCAGACCACTGACTCCAGAAATTAACACAGGCCCTAAATATTAAATGCAATCTGTTGTTTTTTTCTTTTCAGATTAATTTTAGTGAAAGTTTACAGAGACTTTGGATTTTCATTCGTTCATTGTTGTACTTTTCTACCTGCCCACCCCTTCCCCCCAAATTGCTCTACTCTTTGAAAAGTAAAAGAAAAATTCTTTCATTGTTATACAATCCCTCCCCAGAAGTCCACTTCACTATGCAGCCCTCGTTGTGGACTCATGTCATGACAATAATACCTAATTATATATACCTTTTAAACAGTTCTCTTCCTCGTCTGTTTCAGTGCAGTATACATAATTTATCCCATATTTCTCAGTCTCCCCTCAACCCCAATGTCAGTCCCATTTTACAACAGTGGCTCTAAGCAGTATTTGTCCCTCTGTGACTGAGATAACCTCACTCAGCATAATGTCCTCCAGAGTCACCCATTTTGTATAATATTTCATGAGTTCCTTGTTGAATACTATCTGTATTAAAAGCTATTTATTTCAAACCAGTAAGTTTCCAAAAACCTAGTGTCATGGTGTTCACAACAATGTACTCAGCCTCTCCTGTACTATGTCTACTCAAATATGTTTCTCTAGCAACTTTTCCATATGTCCATACTACTTTCAACCCACAGTAATTCTCTCAGAACCAGTAACTTGTTGGGTGCTGTTGTACTGTTGGCCGAGATGATCGCCTCCTGCTTCTCCGTGAACACTTGAAGTCAGGTTAGAAATTCTGGTTTTATAATTATTTGAGCATGCGATAAAACCCTTCACAAATTCCACATGCTTCTTAGCCATTCTAAGAGGTGTAGTTCCCAGTGGCTAAGGAGCCAGCAGAGCTAATTTCTGCAACCAGCAGGCATCCCGGATGCAAAGGCAGGCTCACTGCTCTCAGGCGTTGCACCACTCCTGAGGCTGGAGCCATATGAGCATTTACCAGATCTTAGATCTGCCCAGGAATCCGGGTAAAGACGCCTCCGTCATCTGCCTTTATTTTTATTTTATTTTTTTAATAAGTAAAAATAGATTTATTAGAAAAGAGGCCCTTCATATGCTTTTTAACTGAGTTTCCAGTATCTATAATTTTCCATTCTCCAAATACTAAGAATTCATGACATTCTGCCAGAGTTGTCAGCACCTTCATTACATCCAGCTAAGATCATCTGTGTGTGTCTTGAGCATGCATACTAGGCTCGAAAGTGTCTGCTAGTTGCAACAGTCCTCTGACCTCTGAGACATCAGCAGACACAGATTGGTCTCCTCTTGCATAAGTTTGAGAAGCTTCGAGTCAGCTGTGTGAATCCTGGGAAGCTCTGCATGAGCGACAAAGCTGAGTTCTTTGGGTACTTTCTTTACAGAAGAGAGAGAACTATTAGGCTAGGCAGCCTCAAAAACATTCTTCTGAAAAGAACTCTTCACGCTGCTGATCTTCTCAACATCAGTTTTTTCTCTGCTGCTCAAGAATCTTCAGCCTTGTAAACAACATGCACACTACGTGGAGCCAGATCGTGTGTGCCTCCAGTATCACCTTGCCTCCCTGCTGTCTGTCCAGGAGCACTATGGCATTTTTGACCTTTAAGCTGTCCTTCTGAGGAACTTCAACTGTTTCCAGAACAATAGACCCGCTGATAATGACATTGTCAGTGATCAAATAGGTTTCTTCTGGATTAATGCTCCTTTCACAAGACATTTGGTATAATAATCTTGTTTCTTTCCTTCTAGTAAGTATTGAAATTTAGTTGTTTGAACAGATAACTGTAGCCATTGTTGGAAAAGCTATGTAAGGCACTCTACACAGTGTCAAAATTCATTTCAGCATTTTGGGCAGTTTGAAATAAAATCTCTACAACCCGACTCACAAGATGTGATTGTAAAACAGTGTCCTACAGGTTGATGTATCCTGGGGAGGAGAGTCTACTTTCCAGCTTGGAATTCCCAAACTTGAAAGCCTACACTGTACAGACTGCTTCCAGTAGTCCCAGTGACACTGGAGAACACCATCACCCTGGGCTCTCAGTCCACTACAAGTTCCAGCGTCTATTTATTTCCAAGTTAGATGTCTTTAGATACAGTTTACACATAATAAAATGAATTCTTTAGGCATGAAGTTCATTGAGTTTTGACAAATGTGTGATTATCACCATTACCAAGAAAGAGAATATTTTCATTATTTCGGAAAGTTGCCTTCTGCCTACTTGTAATCTGTCTCCGCGCCTAAGTAACAAATTATCTTGTCTATATTTTTGCCTTTTCTAGTATTTCCTCCAAGGGTAATAAAGTCAGTAGATTGTTGTGTCCGACTTATTTCACTTAAGAGTCCTGCTAGTGTAGTAGATGATGACTTGGGAATAGAAAAGCCGGAGGTTCCAGTCCATCAGCCACGGTGGGAGACAGGTGGACAGTCTCCTCCTGCAAAGAGTTACACTCTCAGAAACCATTGGGGGTTTGTATGAGTCAAATCCAGTTTGACGGTACTAGGTTCGGTTTTGGTGTGGAGCTTTAGAGTCATCTGTGCAGCCTGCGGTCTAGTGTACTCCTTGCTGAGCAGTGGTCACTTCAAAGCCGTTACTGGCACACTGGGTATATGCTCAGCTGCTAAGAGGGTCACACTCATCAGCCCACTTCTGTGAAGACGATGGCCTTGGAAACCCAGTGGAGCATTCTGTTTCCATAAAGGTGATGGCTTTGGAAACCTTGTGGGGTAGTTTTGCTGTGTCCTGTAGGGTTGCTGTCAATCCAGATCAATTCAGGACACAACAGATTTCATTGTGTGAATGGACCACATTTGGTTACCCATTCACTCATTGACGGACATTGGGATTGTTTGTCATACTACATAAAATAAAAGAAACTTACTTTTTGGGAGAGGCACAGGTTATTGCTCTGTTCAGATCCCATCCCTTTCTTCCTATCTAGAAAAAGTGCTGACAAACAAAAGGCCAAAGAACGGAAAGGGAATAAAAACACTAGTGACAGAGATCTAAAGTTAAAAGTAGAACAAATGGGAAGAAATATTTTAATCCAGTCATATATTTTGTTTCTCTTTTACTGTTTTTTAGAGAGACTGAAGCTTTTCACCTATGTGTGTGTGATAATGAGTATGCCGTGGCTTCTTGGTGGTCAGGTCTCCCCTTGTCTGCCTTAGGCTGTGCCGTTTTAAGTTCAGCACGATGGCAAAACTGACAGTCACTTTGAGCTTTTTATGCCTAACTTGCATTATCAGCAAACTCTCTGATTGCCTTGGTTGATCCTATTTCCATAGTTCGACTCAGTCGGTTACAAAACTTTGGTGAGAAAGGCCATGTAAAAGAAATGGGTTGCAACATTGACAGCTACCTGACTTTTCTAGTCTTGGTTCTTCCTTACTTGGGAGGAAAACCTACAAGTAACAGTCCTTCAGTAGGGCAGAATTTGTAGGGTGAGGTCTTTCAGTTACCTGTACGTTCAGGTCTGCCGCAGATATCCATGTCATCTTGTCAAGTTCTTCATAAATACTCTGGTTTGACCCTCTGGCCTATGATAAAGTTTAACTGAGAAAAGATTATTCCTTTGTTTTAAGCTGTATGAGGTATCAGAATAGGAAAGCCTCAGAGGGCCTTTGGTTTGGCCACTGTCCTTCCCACAGTGCCTATTCCAGAGTTCATTTCCTATTTAAGACTGTTTATAATGATAGGGGGTTTTTTTACAAATCCAGTTACCCCTTTTAATATTCAGCACTCAAAAAGAAATTGTAGCATTTTACCAACATTCAGTCTTCCCAAGACCTACCAGGAAAAATGGCCTAGTAGAAGAAACCATGCTGCAATCCCAAAGGCATGCAGTCCAAATCCACCAGCTGCTCCACAGGAAAGGATGAGCAGTCTCCTCCTGTGTGATGAACTGCCTCTGAAAACCCTCTGGAGGGTTGACTACGGGTCAGTTCCAACACGAATGGGACACAACATTGAGTGAGATGCTTGCTTGTTGCCCTCGTTTTGAGTATAAGCATACTTTTGAAAGCCTATAGGCCAGGAGCCACGTTCTGCCTTTCTCTTCCCACTATTTTACCTTACTGTAAATCCCTGTACCTATCTAACCAGTCAGAGCCCTGGGGGCATCAGTGAGTGCCTGCTCAGTGAAAAGTTGGCAGCTCGAATCATTACAAGTAAGGGTAGTCTGTAAAGAATTACAGCCTTGGAGAAATTTACTTAAGTCACCATGAGGCTCAACTAATTTGATGGCAGTAGGTTAGGTTTGGTTTTGTCAAGCCAGTACTCTTGACAAGCATGTTCCTTGATCTGGAAGATCTGTTCAGCTTTGAGCTTTAAGCATCTGCAGCCATAAGCAAACTTTCATCCAGATGAAACCGTCAAGTTGCAGCACTCTATGCCAGTTCTACACTCAATGCTCAAGGGGCTCTGGGGGCCAAGCGGCAAGAAGCAGCACTGCAATCCTGAAGGCACGTGGTTTGAGACCACCAGTTGCTATGCAGGAGAAAGATGAGCAGGCGGCTCCTGTGCCATTAACTGCCAGTGAAAACCCACTGGAAGGTCAGCTAAGTGTAGGTTGTGATTCAGTGGTACACAACAACATACCAGTTCAGTATCAAACATCTTTCACTTGACCAGGTTCTGGTCAGCTTATCCTTCCATGGGCTAGGCCATTAAGTAACACAGGCTTGTTGTTGTTGTTGCATCGAGTATTATTCATAGCCTATGAACGAAGGATCTGAACCCTGCCCTATTCTGTGCCATCATTCTCATCTCAGACATCCTTGAGTCCATTGCTGCAGATGCTGTATCACTCCATCTTGTTGAAGATCTTCCTCTCTCTTGCCAGCTCTCTACCGTTTGAAGCATGAGTCTTTTTCAAAGAATAGCCCCTCCTAAAAACATGGCCAAAGTATTTGAGATGAAACTTTGCCACCCTTGTCTGCAAGAAGCATTTAACTACCTTCTCCAAGACATACTTGCTTGTTCTTTTGGCAGTCATGGGATATTCAGTACTCCCAACACCACAACTCAAAGGCATCAATTCTTCTGTCATCTTTTTTCATTGTGCAGTTCTTAAATGCAAAGCAAGTGATTTAAAAGACTGTGGCCTGAATCAGGCACACCTTAGTTTTTAAAACAAAATCATTGCTCCTCAGTACTTTGAAGAGCTCCCTGACAGCAGATTTCCCCAATGTAGTAGGGCTTTTGATTTCTTGACTTATGGTACCAAGAGTGTTAATTGTGGATCCAGGTAAGATAAAATAATTGACAATTTTGTCTTTTCTCCATGTACCATCATGTTGCCTATCACTCCAGTGGTAATATTTTTTGTCTTCTTGATGTTGAGACGAAATCCCTATTGAAATCTGTAGTCATTGATTTTCTGCAGCAGGTGGTTCAATTCCTAACTTTTCAGCAGTAAGGTTGTGTCATCACATAACAGGGTGATGATGAATCTTCCTCTGATCTGATGTCACATTATCCTTTTATTGATATTTTTTTTACCTTTTTTTAAAAATATATACTTTTATTCTTGATGATCCCGGAAGTATTAAAAAAAGATGGAAGGAATATACTGAGTCACTGTATCTAAAGGAATTGGAAGACACAGAAGAATTTAATGAAACAACATATGAGCAAGAGCCTATGGTGATGAAAGAAGAAGTTCAGGCTGCTTTGAAGGACATGGC
>NW_006399805.1:16772887-16775023 GCF_000299155.1 Elephantulus edwardii
TTTTTTTTTATTTTATTATTTTTGTGTGTGTGTACCATCAAATCAGATCTGACTGGTACAGGAGGAGATTGCCCCTCCTTCCCCGGCAGAGCATCTGGTGGATTCGAACCGTGCACCTCTGGGATTGTAGTTGCAGCTTCTTGACACTAGGCCACCAGAGCTCCCCTTTAATTGAGATTTTAATGAAAGTTTATAGAGAAGTTGGATTTCCATTCATTCATTGTTTCCCACTTTCCTCCCTGCCCACTCCCTGCCACATTCTTCTTAATAGAGTCCAGCTTCTTGAATGGTTTGTTCAGATACAGATGGAAAAGGTATACAGAAAGGAAACAACGCTTACACACACCTTTAATTAATACAGTCAAAGTGCAATAATAATAATTGACTGCAATGCAAAGTTTGAAATAATGAAGAAGGGACAGTAGTCAGAAAGTAATTGGTGACAGAAACGAGGCCGTAGGTGTAGGAGTTCATATATTCCCTGTACTTCAGCCAGTGCCTTCTCTTTGATCTCTAGCCTTGTGTGCTAGGTAATGGTCTCACATAATTTCATGTACTTCAGATCAAAACAAACAAACACACCCATTACTATCTATTTGATCCCAACTCATGATGACCTCTGTTGCGTTTCCAAGGCTGTAGACCTTTATGGGAGGAGGATGCCCATGGAGCAACTGGTGGATTTTAACTGCTGACCATTTGGTTTACTGCACAGTGCACAGTGCACTACAAGGTGAAGCTATTCCTTTCACACTCTCATCCCTAGGTCAACCAGTGTTAATGGAACACATCAGATTCAGCCAGGTCTTCATTGTTACACCTCTCGTACTTCATTCATCGTGTGAGAGTAGGTATCCCCACAAGCTAAGATAGGAGGCTAAGGCCCTTGGTAGGAAGTGGAAAGCCAAAATAATCTTTTTTTTTTCCTTGATAGTCCTTCCATAACTATAGTTTACTTTCAAAGGTATGCACTTCTTGTCAAATATGTTTCCTGTAAAAAAAATCCTGCATGGAGCCCAGGTTTTTCACTTAAGCCCCAATGCTCAGGTCTGTTGCGTGTCAGCCACTAGCCTGTCTTTCTTTTGGACAAGTCTTGTTTCTGATTCAGCATGTCCAACCTTGGTTTTGGCGAGGTAGAGCTACATGTGCTCTGTTAATCTGTGACGCTCACTGTTCATTCCATTATATATTCAGATCTCTGTTACAACACTTGGTGGTGGTTGTGTGCCATTGAGTTGGAACATACTCATGACTGACCCTCTAGTGGGGTAAATAGCATGGGAGGAGATTTTCTAATCCTTTTCCTGAAGAGCCAGTGGTGGATTCAAACTGTGCCTTTGGGATTGCAGTGCAGCTTCTTACTGCTAGGCCACCAAAGCTCACTAGGTACAATACTGTTGTTAGGTGCTGTCATGTTGAGTAAGACTCATAGCAACTCTATGAACAACAGATCTGTTGTTCCTGTTCCCTATTTTATCCTGTGCTATCCTCACAATCTCTGACACATTTTAGCCCATTGCTGCAGTCACTGGGTCAATCCATCTGTTTGAGTAACTTCTCTCTTGCCAACTCTACACCTTTCCAAGCGTAATGTACCTCTGCAAGGAATAGCCTCTCATAGAAACATGCTCAAAATAAAATACGTGAAGTGAAGCCTTATTACTTTACCTCCAAGGTGTACTCTGGCTGCAAATTGTTCAAGACATCCTTGTTTGTTCTTTTGGACCATCCATGAGATATTCCATAGTCTTCTCCAGCACCACAGCTCAAAGAAATCAGTTTTTATTCTGTCATCCTTATTCATTGTCTGGCTTTCAGATGCACAGCAAATGATTGAAAAGACCATGGCCTCAATCAAGTATGCCTTGTCCTCGCACTGACTTCATTGCTCCTTGATAATTTGGAGAAGTCCCTGACTGCAAATTTTCCAGAGGGACATCATGCTTGGTAGGGTAGAGGGACAGCGCAGGAGGGGAAGACCCTCTATGAGGTGGATTGATTCAGTGATTGGGGTAATCTGGATGGGTGTGTCAGAGGCAATGCAATTGGCACAGGATAGAGCAGGGTTTAGGGCTGTTGTACATAGGGTCGCTATGAGTCGCAAATGACTCGAGGGCACATAACAACAATACATCT
>NW_006399805.1:16778023-16781641 GCF_000299155.1 Elephantulus edwardii
AACAACAACAACAACATGGTGTTAATGACATTGTCTGATAATTTCCGTGTTCTGTTGGATCACCCTTCTTGGGAATGGAACAAATACAGATCTCTTCCGGTCAGTCTGCAGGCAGCTGTCCTCCAAATTTCTTGGCTTAGACTACTGATTGTGCCCAGGGCTACCTACCTCTTTTAGTTGAAACATGGCAGTTGGTATCACATTGATTCCTGGGGCCTTATTTTTGCCATTGCTTACGACCAACGACACAGTCAAAACCGCCCTGCTGCTGGAGCTGAACATTCAAAACCGGCCTTTTCCTATCAGCTTGGGGGCGCCTTCCACGTGCTCTGCCCCAACAGTGAAGCTGAGGTCTGCAGCCTGCTGCAGAGGCTGCAGCTGGAGGACAAGAGCCAGTGCTGCGTCCTGCTGGAGGTCGTGGGGGACACGTGCAGGAGAGGAGCGGCGCTGCCCCAGCACCTACCCCAGAGCTGCCCCCTCCACGCCATCCTCACCTGGTGCCTGGAAATACGAGCAACCCCAAAAAAGGCCTTCCTGCGGGCCCTCGCTGAGTGGGCGAGGGAAGGGGCCGAGCGGCGGAGGCTACTGGAGCTGAGCAGCAAGCAGGGGTTCGCCGACTTCGGCCACTTCGTGCGGGATTCCCGCCTGGGCCTGCTGGACCTCCTGCTGGCCTTCCCCACCTGCCGGCCTCCACTGGGACTGCTGCTCGAACATCTCCCCCAGCTCCAGCCCAGACCGTACTCATGGCGCCAGCTCCAGCCTCTCTCACCCGGGGAAGCTGCACTTTGTGTTCAACATTGTGGAGTTCCTGTCGCCCATCCCAGCGGTAGCCTGAGCGGGGCGTGTGCACAGGCTGGCTGGCCACACTGGTAGCCTCACTCCTTCAGCCAGATGCCCTTGGGCCAGCTGCAGACGGTGGGCACGGCCCAGCTCCCCAGATCTCCATCTCTCCTCGACCCATAAACCCCTTCCACTTCCCAGAAGACCCCTTAATCCCGGTGGTCATGGTGGGCCTGGGCACCGGCGTGGCCCCCTTCATCGGCTTCCTGCACCACAGGGAGAAGCTCCAGGAGCAGTGCACAGGGGTGAACTTTGGCGCGACGTGGCTGTTTTTCGGTTGCAGACATCAGGACCGGGACTACCTGTTCAGGGAGGAGCTCCAGCACTTCCTCCAGCAGGGGGTCCTGACCCAGCTGAAGGTGTCCTTCTCACGGGAGGGGCAAGGACACAGCCGCGCCCAGGTACGTGCAGGACAATCTGCGGCTCCACGCCGGCCAGGTGGCCCAGGTGCTGCTCCACATGAACGGCTCGCTGTGTGTGTGTGGAGATGCTAAGAACATGGCCAAGGATGTGAGCGAGGCCCTGGTGGACATGGTGAGTGCTGAGGCCGGGCTGCAGAGGCTGGAGGTGCTGCTGACACTGGCTGCCTGGAAGGAGGAAGGCCGCTACCTCCAGGACGTGTGGTCATAGGCACCGGGAACAGAAGGCTGAGGCCGGCTCCTCATCCCTGAAGCCCCTGCCTGCTGCACAGCCCCTCCCTCCCGCCATGACCCTCCCGTGGTGGATGGTGCCCCTGCCGCAGTGCAAGGTGCCCCTCCTGCGGTGCCTCCTCCCTCTCACTGTGCCCCTCCCACGGTGCCCCTGCTACGCCTGTGACCAGCTCTGGGGCTCTGCTCTGCAGTTGAACACAGGCCATGAGAAGGGCCCAGGGCCTGGGGTCAGTCACAACTGTGAACCGATGCTGCCAAAGACTAAGCCGTGTGGACTCTGGTTATCAACCTCCGTATTTAAACCATCCGTGTTCCCTTCCTAAGTTATTGTCACGTTGTCAGATGGCTCCTCATTACCACAGCTCTACTCTGACTTAGAGAATATTTTCAGATTGCTTACGGGATTTTGTAAATGATGATGGAACATGACATCTATTTGGAAATCCTGGAAAAAAAATTACAGCTTGAACTTCTTCCTTTATAATTTGGTTATAAGATACTTCCTGAAGTATTTCAGTATTGACTAGTTCTTTTTGGTACAGTGATTTTGTGTATTTATTTTTTGTTTGTTTGGTGTGTGTGTGTGTGTGTGTGTGTGTGTGTGTGTGTGTGTGCGCGCGCGCGCGCGCGTGCATACCGGCAAATAAGATCTGACTGGTACAGGAGGAGATTGTCCCTCCTTCCCCGGCAGAGCATCTGGTGGGTTTGAACCGTGCGCCTCTGGGATTGTAGTTGCAGTTCCTTGCCACTAGGCCACCAGAGCTCCCCTGATTTTGTGTATTTTATCCATCTTCTTTTGATGCTTCCTGGATCATTCAAGATTTTTCCCTTAGCATCTCTCCGTATTGTTACTCGTAGCTTCAATTTGTTTTCAGTTCTTTCATCTTGAGCAATGCTGAGCAAGTTCTTCCCTTTTTATTCCCCAATTCCAGGATTTTGCACATTCATTCAGTTATAATTCTTTGCTTTGTCTTCTTGAGCTGCTCTTTGAAATCTGTTGAGCTCTTTTACTTAGGCATCTTTCCCCTTATTTTGTCTTCTTGGTGCTCTCATGCCCTTGAGCACTAGAAGTTTGCACTAGTGGTACAGTATTCGGTAGGGAAAACACTGAGTATCTACCGTGCATTCAGTACACCCACAAATTTTTCTAATTTCATCTTCTCCACACCTTGACTCTCTCAGGCCTTTGGCTGGGTAGAGTCAGAAGACCTTATAGTAATTTTGTTTAACTGGCCTGGTGTTTGTCCCAAGCTACCCCACATATAGCTTTTCTCCCTCTAGCCATTATAGACACGGTAACCATGTAAGAATTTTAGGAGATACTTTCCACATCTCTTGAGTCTTTCTATTTTTCGATTATTCCATTTTTCTGTGAGCTTAAAGCCACTAAAGAATCCCACTGTTGACTCCAGCTGTAAAAGTAGTGTGGCAACAGCCTTAGCCCTCCTCTCACTCTGCATACAGGAAAGAGTGCTTTTGCAGCATGGACAGCTGATGCTGAATCTTAGGAAGAGGTCAAACCTCTCTTCCACCTTTTTACCTTTGCTGACATCAGCTGTCCTCTCATGGTACCTTCTACTTCTCTGCTGGGCTCTGCCATAGAACAGTAACATGGAAGCTGCTTAAATAAAAGCAAAAGGGATTTATTGAGGAATAGAGACAATCTAGACCAGAAAATGTCCATTTTTAATGACAGTGAAAGGGGTACATTCTTGTACTGTTGGAGTGACAACTAAAAGTTGCAAAGTTCAAATTACAAAAACCTATCAGAGCAGTAAAAGATGAGACATCTACAGGTGAGGTTTAGGCGGCAGTAAGTCCACAACAAGTGAGATTATGTGATTAGTCAAAGGTACACATGTACAGGGAGGAGGAGACAGGTTTTTCTGGTACTCTGAGAAGAATAGGAATCCCAGAACACTTGATCGTTCTAATGCAGAACCTATACTTGGACCAAGAGGCAGTCGTCAGAACAGAGCAGGGAAACACTGCATGGCTCAAAATTGGGAAAGGTGTACGCCAGGGATGTGTCCTCTCTCCATACCTATTCAACCTGTATGCAGAACAGATTATCCAAGAGGCTGGGCTCTATGAGGAGAAGTGTGGCGTCAGGATTGGTGGAAGATCT
>NW_006399805.1:16782236-16783429 GCF_000299155.1 Elephantulus edwardii
GGCTTTGTCTGACATACTTTGGACATGTTGTAAGGAGGGACAGGTCCTTGGAAAGGGATGGTGCAAGAGGGGAAGAGGTAGATCGATTCAGTGACTGGGGTGATCAGGATGGGTGTGTCAGAGGCAGTGCGATTGGCACCAGATAAAGCAGGGTTTAGGGCTGTTGTACATAGGGTCACTATGAGTCGCAAGTGACTCGACGGCACCTAACAACAACTTTATTCCTTAGGCATTCCTGTCTTCTAGTTGTTAATTGCCTTTGAGTCCAGCACGACTCATAGTGACCCTATGAACAAAAGGCCTGAAGCCCTTCTACAACTATCTACATTTATTAAAGTTCATAGAGTTTCCAGAGGCATGTTGTTTCGGAAGTAGATGCCACTCCTGCTTCCAGACCTGTCATAGTATGTTATTGTTGTTATATGCCGTTGAGTCGCCTGCGATGTATAGCAACCCTTTGTACAACAGCTCTGAGCCCTTCCCTGTCCTGAGCCAGTCTCACTAATTACGACACACCAACCCCCATTGCCCCATTTCCTCCGGGGTCTTCTCCTACGCTGTCCATCCACCCTTCTGAGCATGATGTCCTTCTCCAAGGATTGATTCCTCCTGGCTACGTGCCAAAAGCAAGTGAGACAGACCTTCAAAATCCTAGCCTCCAAAGAGAGACTTGATTTCACCCTCTCCAAGACAGACCCATTTGTTTTCTTGGCACTCCATGGTGTGTTCAAGACTTCACCAGCACCACAACTCGAAGACATCTTCTGTCATCTTTAGTCATTGTGCAGTTCTCTGAAGCATAGCAAATAATTAAGATTACCATGGCCTGGATTAGGTGCTCTTTTGTCTCTAGACTTACATCGTTGCTGATTAGCACTCTGGAGAGGTCCATGACAACAGATTTTCCCAATGCAATTCGTGTTTTGATTTCTTGACTGCTGGTGTTAAGAGTGTTGATTGGGGAGAGGGGGGAGGGAAATTGAAAGAATTTGTTCAAATTTGTATTTGAATTTTGTAAATAAACTAGTAGGGGAAAAAAGAAAAAAAGTGTTGATTGTGGATCTGAGCAAGCTGTAATTGCGAACAACATCAATCTCTTCTGCATCCATCATGGTGCTGCCAGTTGGCCCAGTGGTGAGAATCTTTGTTTTCTTGATGTTGAGCTTCAATCCATATTGCAGATGACAGTCCTT
>NW_006399805.1:16784024-16786536 GCF_000299155.1 Elephantulus edwardii
ATTAGTGATATTGCTCAATAATTTCCATGCTGTCAGGTCACTGGTTTTTGGAATGGGAATAAATACAGATCTCTTCTAGTCCATTGGCCAAGTAGTTGTCCTCCGGATTTCCTGGCACAACTTGGTGAGCACATGCAGAGCAGCATCTATTTACAGAAATATATCAATTGGTATTCTATCAATTCCTGGGGCTTTATTTTTTGCCATGTCCTTCAGAGCAGCCTGCACTTCCTTCTCCATCACCATTGCCCACAAATTTCGAAACACAAAGGAGAAACAGTTGTAAGAAGAAATTAACAATTAGTACGCAGAATGTGAGAAGCATGAATGTAGGAAAACTAGACCTTGCTAAGAAAGAAATGTCTTTGGTAGTCCCTTGTAAAGATCTGCTGGCAGGTGCTGTGCATCACGACCCTCCAGATACAGTCCATTGCATCATGGATCTGGCTGTAATGTGACTGCAAAAGTAGGCTCAACTGTGGCAGGGATGATGATAGCACAAGACAGGGCAAAGTTCTCATCTTTAGGAAATGTGTCCCTGTGAGTTGCGGTCTATTCAGTGCACCTAACAACAACCTAATGAAAAACATTACTTGGAAATTGATTAGAATATATTTCACACGCCAAAGGGAGAGCTCTGGTGGTTTAATGTTAGGAATTGTGCTGGCAACCCAAAAGTATGTGGCTCAGATCCACCAACTACTCTGAAGGAGAAAGATGAGTAGTCTCCTCCTGTGCCGTTTACTGCCTCTGAAAACCCTCTGGAGAGTCCAGTGTGGGTTGGTTTTGACTCACTGGAATATAACAGAAACAACACACCTGCTAGGTGCCAGGAAAGAGGAACGTTGTCCCTGGGATACACAGCCAGGTTAGCGCCAAGAGAGCTACCATTTGAAAATAGAGCTTTTAAAAATCCATCATGGATTACAAGTTCATGTCAAGACTTTTTAGTGGAGTTAAATCTCAATTTCATTTTGTTCTGCTTACTCACACCAAATGCCTCTTGAGTTCAAGCCATCCTGAAGTTTGGTAATTTGTTGCAGTGGGCAAATAGAACTCTCATACCATGATCAGAGTTCTGGGGTTTATTAGAGAAATCACAGGATGAGGAATGATTCAGGTTATAGCTTTTAGTTGGAACAGTTTCTCAGCTCATTTGCTTACAGGCTCCTCGTAGGTCTTGGCTCCTCAGTTCGTTTCCTGGCCGCTGCCCTGCTCAAAGAAGTGCTCTAAAGCCCTCTCAGCTGCCAGTAAGTGCCCACATTCCATTGGTAAGACTCAGCACTTACTCAGTCAGCAAGCTTTGCTCTGGAGGCACCCTTAGCAGCTAGCATACCTCCAGCACTCAATCTATGGGTAAGTACACTTTGCTTCCTGAGCCAAGAACCTGGCTGCCACCTCAGCCTGCTCTCCTGGTCCTGCCATCGTCGATCCTCTGCTGTTTCTGGTGTTCATGATTTTGGAAGTTTTCAGTGGGTCTGTAGGGTGTGCTCATCTACATCCTCTTCTTGGTGATACTTAGAACCCCCTGCCCCAATGTGGGATGCCTAATTTTAAGACTAGCAGAATCACTGAATGGACCAGTCTCCTTGCTACAGTTCATACACTTCCTTTGTCTGGCCCACTCCCACACATGTGTCATGCATCTTATTTGCATTATCAGCATGTGATATTGAACTGAACAGAAGATTCCAAACAGCACAGGAAGACAAAGCAAAGTAATATAGTGGAATGTGCAAAGAGTCGGACTTGGAAAATCAAAAGGGTTGAACTCACTTAGCATTTCTTTTTTCTTTTTTTTTTTTTTTTAACGAATGAGGCAATTTATTAACCCAACATCATTTGTTCTAATGTTTCTTGTTGGCAGCTGCCACCTGTCCGACTGTTCTGTCCAGATCTCTTTGTCCCTGAGGTCAGTTTGTGGCTCCCATCTTGGTCCTTTTCCACCATTCTGAGCCCCTCCAGGGCTTGGAGGACTCCACAGGCCATGCTTTTGGAGCCTCAGCTGAAGTAGCTGGGCGTTATGCTGTTTCTCTGCTGCCCCCCGCCCCCCAATCTTGGTCGTAGAGCCAACTCCAGCAGCACCACAGAGGTACAGATGCCTTGCTGTGGAAGCAGGTCATGTGTAGAACCAGTTTTCATAGTAGGGAGCAAGCTCTTTATGCTTGGCCAGCTTGACAGTGTCTACCCATTCAGGGACTTTCAGCTTCTGGACTTTTTAAAGAAGGCTGCCGGAGCTCTGATGAACTTCTGCTAGTTCACGTCTTACAGGCATTCTGTGGCCTCCACGCTGCTAGCCAGGGGAAAGGGAGCAAAAGGGTTTCCTCGCTTAGCATTTCTTAAGCTGAAGGAATTAAGGAACACATTCAAGCTGGGAGTTGAAATACTTCAGGATGCTGTGGGCCCAATTTTGAATGACACAGGAAGTGTCAAAAGAAGATGGAAGAAGTACACAGAGTCACTATACCAAAAAGAATTGGCTGACAGAAGAATTTCATGAAACAACATATGA
>NW_006399805.1:16794971-16796203 GCF_000299155.1 Elephantulus edwardii
TGAAGAGCAATGATGTCAATGTAGAGATGTGCCCAGTTTAAGCCATGGTCTTTGCAATTACTTGCTATGCATCAGAAAGCTGAAAAATTACTAAGGATGATAGAAGAAGAATTTATGTCTTTGAGTTGTGGTGCTGGAGAAGAGTGTTAAATATACCATGGACTTCTATGAGTACAAACAGGGCCGACTTAGAAAGGGAGAAACCAAGGCTGCTCCTTGGAGGCAAGGATTTTGAAGCTCCATTTGACATATTTTGGGCATGTGGCCAGGAGGGGCCAGTCCTTGGAGAAGGACATCATGCTTGGAAAGGTGGAGGGTCAGCACAAGAGAGGAAGACCCTGGATAAGATGGATTGACTCATTGACTACAATAGATGTGTCAGAGACAATGAAATTGGCTCAAGATAGAGCAGGGTTCAGAACTGTTGTACATAGAGCTGCTATGAGTCAGAGTTGACTTGGCAGCACTTAACAATGTCAAGTCTCAGTGGATCACGTGTTGTTGTTACTTTTGTTAAGTGCCATCAAGTTGACTCTGACTCATAGCAGCCCTTATGTACAAAGCTCAGAAGCCTACTCTGTCCTGAGCCATTCTCACTGACTCCGACACACCTACCCCCCTTTTGCCCTAGTTACTGTATCAGTCCATCTCATCTGGGGTCTTCCTCTCCTATGCTGTCCTTCCACCTTTCCGAGCATGATTTTCCTTCTCTAAAGACTGGTTTTCCTGGCCACATGCCCACAATATGTGAAATGGAGCTTCAAAATCCTAGCCTCCAGGGAGAAACTTGGTTTCACACTCTCCAAGACTGACCTATTTGTTTTCTTAGTCCATGATATGTTCGGGACTCTAGTACCACAACTCAAAGTCATCAATTCTTCTGTCATCCTTAGTCATTGTCCAGCTTTCTGATGCATAGCCAGTAAGTGCAAAGACAGTGGGCTGGGTCAGGCGCACCTGAGATGTCAGTCTCTAGACCAGTATTGCTTCTCAGTACTCTGGAGAGGTCCCTGTCTATCGATTTTCCAAGTGCAATTCGTATTTTAATTTTCTGACTGCTGATGCCAAAACTGTTGATTATGAAGCCAAGCAAGCTATAACTATTAACAACCTCAATCTCTTCTCCATCCGTCATGGTGCTGCCAAGTTGACCCAGTGGTGAGAATCTTTGTCTTCTTGATATTGAGCTTCAATCCATATTGGAGACTATGTTGTTGTTGTTGTAATGTGCC
>NW_006399805.1:16797595-16807955 GCF_000299155.1 Elephantulus edwardii
AGAAGCTCTTTCAGAGATGGTTCCTGTCTGCCCCATGTCCTCACTGTGCTTAGAAGAGGCAGTGTCAGCGGTATGGTGCCACATAGAGAAACACAGAGAAAGGAGATTTACGATTAAAGTGGGAGATGAAGTGAGGTAGCAGCTTTGAGTAATGCTTAGTCACCACCATCACCAAGATAATGTTTCCAGCACCCCAGAAAGTTGCTTTCGTTCCTTAGGAGACTAAGTGTTGGTGTTAACAGCATTGAACTTCCATTACAGCAGCTCTCCTACAGAAGGAATAGACCCTGAAAATGAGACTTAGAAGGAGATGGTCAGGTCAGAGAAGTTCTTGGGGAATTTAATGTGTCCTTGAACCACCTGTTAGGTCTAAAGTACAGTCCTGTGAACTGTACTGAGAATCGTCCCTCCTTTCCAAGAAGCTGTTGAGAGGTTGTTCAAGATCAAGTCTATTTTACAGTTAGCAGGACTGGAAGGAAGAGAGGATGTAAAGTACGTTGTTTATTGTAGCAAAATTCTAAATACTCTTAAAATAATAAGTAGAAATTTGTTTTGCAAAGTGAACACTGGCGTGGAAAGATGTTAATAAAAATACTGAGTGTAGAAGCAGGTAGCAACATTATATACAATCCGATTTCAGTCTTGTTAAAATAAAAGACAGATATGATAGGAAATAACACTATTTCTGGCTGGTAGTATTTTGCATATTTATTTCCTATATTTCAGTATTTTCTGAAGTTAACACAACGTCCATGTGTAGTTTTGGTATCAAAATTTTAAAAAAGAATACATTTTAAAAGGAGGATTAACTGTTAATAAAAAGGACCCAGAAAATGACAAGTTGGAGCATATCAGCATTTTAGGATGTCAGCATTGTTTTGTTTCCTCCACATTTGTAGATAACTGTCAGGCTGACTCTGTGTTTTTCACAGCACAAGAGAAAACGTCGCTCCACACCTCTGAGTTCTTCGACACTTCCTTCACCAGAAATAGAAGACAGCTCCTATCTGCAGACTACAGAAATCTCCCTGTGGACTGTAGTGGCTGCTGTCCAGGCTGTGGAGAAGAAGATGGAGTCGCAGGCTGTCCGACTGCAGACCCTGGAGGGGCGTGCAGGGACGGCTGAGAAGAAGCTGGCCGATTGTGAGAAGATGGCTGTGGAGTTCGGCAACCAGCTGGAGGGCAAGTGGGCCGTGCTGGGGACGC
This sequence comes from Elephantulus edwardii, assembly GCF_000299155.1. Lineage (NCBI taxonomy): Eukaryota > Metazoa > Chordata > Mammalia > Macroscelidea > Macroscelididae > Elephantulus > Elephantulus edwardii. Next base: position 16,798,802 of record NW_006399805.1, read on the forward strand.
TGCTGCAGGAGTACGGGCTGCTGCAGCGGCGGCTGGAGAACATGGAGAACCTGCTCCGCAACAGGAACTTCTGGGTCCTGCGGCTGCCCCCGGGCAGCAAGGGCGAGGTGCCCAAGGTCAGTTTGTGAGTTTTAAAGGCCATCAAGGGAGACTAGCCTTTTCACTTAAGCCACTAGCTGCCTTTCCTTCCTGGCCACACTTGGAGGCCCTCACCATGTAGTGTCTACAATTCCAGGTGTCCGGCTCGTTAGAGGATGATGGGATCTGTCTCTCAGAGCAGGAGTGGGAGAACCTTGAAGACTGGCAGAGGGAGGTGTACCACAATGTGATGAAGAGCAACTATGAGACTCTAGTCTCTCTGAGTAAGTGTTCTCAGAATTTTCCTTCAGCCGGTATTAACATTCCTGGTCTGTGACTCATCACCTAGGTTCCTACAATCTCAAGTCCCAGTGGTTCTCAGTTGTCCTATATGGAGTTGAGAATGGGCATCACTTCCCATTTCAGAGATGTTTGAGGAGGTCTCACGGGTTTTTATATCTTTTGGGTTTGAGATGCAGTGTATGGAGTCACCTAGATTCTTGAGAGATAAGAATCACTGGGGGTGGGGAAGGAAAAAAAAGAATCATTGGCACAAAGCTGTTTTCTGTCAGGTGGAGGTCAGGCACACGTCTGCTGTCCACGGTCATCGTTTCCGACACCAGCCATGCCCTGCTCTACTTCTCTGTTTGCTTTGATAATTCATTTAGAGCAGCCACCTAGACACAGGTCATACAGTTGTGTGGTATATTCTTGTAACTGGCTTCAGTTTGCACTGAGGATCAAGAAGTCAGGAAGACTCTGAAGTGGAATGTGTATTCCTTCCTCAGTGCAGGAAACACCAAGGCAGCCCTCCTGGTGCTCTCAGCTGTGTAGGTCCTGCCTCTCCTCCATGCAGGCCCTGCTTTCAGGCTGTCTGCAGCATGGGGCAGTTTTGGAAAGCTCTCTTAGCTGCTTTCCTAGCAGCAGCTTTCCAGACTCCTCCTCACCAGTTCTCTGCTGATGTGCTGCCGTGGACCGCTTCTGGGCAGTTCACTGCCTTCCCTTTGTAGCCCTGGACCCTTCCTACTGCTCTTCTAGGAGGTTCCCCTCACAGGAACCCTGACCACATTCTCCTGAGCCTAGCTTCTTGGAAGTTAGGCTTCCCTCCTTGTCACCATCTCCTCCATGGGAGAGTGATGTACTCTCTCCTCACATGCAGGTTATAGCCTCTGAAAACCTACTGGAGGGTCAGCTGTTAGTCTCTTCCCATTCAACAGCAGTGAGTTATGTTTTACTTTCTTTTGTGTTTGCCTTTTTTGTTTTTTTAAGTCCTCCCAGCAATAACCTTCCAATTCCCTTGATCTCTTCAGAGATTCTCAGCCCAAGAGATGTCACTCAACACAGGTCTTAAAGAACTTCCCAGGGAGAGAGTCACCCGCTCAGGCAGAAAGCAACTTGAGAGGGCCCCTAGGTGTTTTTTTCCAGAGAAGTAGGGCAAAGGAAACAGCTGTTGAGCAGTTGAGAACCTAGCAAAGGGCCCCTAAAGGAACTGCTGCAGCCAGTATTCCTCTGGATCATAGCCTTTGGTAACACTGAGTGAACACGTCCGGTGCGTGTGTTGTCACACACCTGAAGTAACGCTGGCTCCTCAGACTGTTGTTAATACCTGGCTTAGGGATTTCTTTGCATTTGACTGAATTGCAGTCAGTCACATGGTCTTGTGTTTCATCATGCTGGTTCCAAGTGCCACTGAACAGCTATGATATTCATGTAGTTATGTAGTAATTATTACACAGTGAACATTTTGTTTATTTGAGAACATCTTTTCAGCTCAGATCCATGGGATAATAGCAGAAAGGTCAGTATTTCAGGAGCAGACTGGCTGAGGAGCCTAAAAGCGTTTGGCCTGCCCTGGACTGGATGGTTCCTTCATGCCTGGCTCTTTTAAATGTTGGGTTAAGGTTCTGAATTCATTCTGCAGGACAGAGCTGGGTCCCTTCGAGAAGCACTTCACATTGATGACATGTGCACAACAGCAGACTTGGGCTGCGGAGGTTCTGGGGTTTTGGTGGGTGAAAGAGCAAAGACAGAGGGTGATGACCACTTGACGAAAACTAACTGTTTCTAATTGTGCTAATTCATCAGGGAAAAGTAGTGAGGGCAGCAGCTTTGATTACTGGACTTTAGTATTTACCCCTAACAACAGTCATTCAGAAAGTACACACAGACAAAAACACTGGTCACTAAGTGAGCACATACTGACCCTGACACTGGTCAGTCAGCAAGCCCATATGGACCCTGATGCCAGTCAGTGAATACATACTGACCTGTGATACTAGTCTGTCGGCAAGCATAAACCGACTGCTAATCCCTGGGACTGACCACTGAGCATGTATTTATACTGACAGCAGTCTGTCAGTGAGCACTAATGAGTACTGACCCCTGACCCCTAACACTGGTCTGTCAGCATATACTGACGCCTGACAGACAGTGAAAATGCCCTGACACTCACCCTGGACACTAAGTGAGCACCCCTGACAAACAGTAGTCACCGAGTGACCGTGGTCACTGAGGGAGCATGTACTGACTGGCACTGCTCACCATGCTCAGTCAGTTTCTAGAATCAGATCATGTTGTTTCCTCCCAGAGGTTCTTGGCCAGCCTGAAGGAGAAGCAGAGCTGGGTACAGAGATGCTAGGTGGCTTGGAGGAGGAAGGTCCTGGCAGTGCCCACCCAGGTGAGTGGCTCCAGAATATTCCCCTCCTGCTCTACCCCTCACAACCTCCAGTAAGCTCTGTCTCGGCTACACTACCAGACGTGAGTGTGACATTGTGGTCACTAGTTTACCTGTCTTAACTTCTTACCACTGCTTAACTTTGTCACAGTGTCCTGTGCATGTGACAAGTCTCAGAGCTGCTGGACACTGAGAGCTGGTGACTCAGATCCCCAAGAGTGATGTTGACAGGGTGGGAATCAAGAAGAGAATGTATTGTTAAGAGAGAAGTTTCTTTTTTGTTGGTAGTCAAACTTATTAACACTTTCCACTTCATTTAAGTTTTGCATTATAGAGAAATTGGGACATTTTCCACAGGGATTAAGTACCTTGGAAGTTGTCATTTATAACGTTGTTCTAGAAGAGTATCTTCAGACTCCTGTCACAAAGTCTTTGTGAATACAGCTCTAATTATTGAGTCTGCCTGGTCAGCTTTCCCCATGCTGTCCTGACCCCCGTCCTTGGTGCTTTGAACTCTTCTAAGAGCTCCCTGCTCCCTCCAGAGACCAGTGGTGTTGGAGCTCACCTTCTCATCTGGTCTTTTCTTTGCAGCAGACAGAGTCGTGATCAAACAGGAGGTGCAGTATGAGCAGGAAGGCTTAGACGATGTTTCTGGAGAGATCCCAGGCACAGCAGAAGAGCAGACACTCTTGCATCCGGAGCAGGCAGCCTTCTGGGATGGTCAGGACAGCTCTGCCTTTGTGGAGTCAAGCCCAGCGGGCTTGGACCCAGAGGATCCTGCTGAGACCGGTAGAGATGCCAGCAGTGGCCGAATTCTGGGGGGCCGCCGGAAGCAAACGTCCAGTAGGCGGGTGCACATGGGTCAGGAAGCAGGTCTGGGCCTACAACTGCAGAGGGATTTGGCCAGTCCCTTGGGGTGCTTGGAGTGTGGGGTCACCTTCCGCAGCAAACAGCAGCTGTCTGTGCACCAGAGGACCCACTCGGAATGGATGTCTCACACAGACCCAGAACCTGGAGAGAACCTGCGGTCCCGGCCTCGGCTCAAACCCCAGGCCAGGAAGGGCCGGCTACACCAGTGTGCTGTGTGTCTGAAGAGCTTCAGTTGCCAGGTGAGCCTGACCACCCACCAGCGCTGCCACCTGCAGGAGGGACCTGTAGCTGGCCCACACGCCCAGGAGAGATTCTCGCCCAACAGCCTGGTAGCCCTGCCTGGCCACATCCCCTGGAGGAAGAGCCGGAGTGCTCTCATCTGTGGCTACTGTGGCAAGAGCTTCAGCCACCCGTCTGACCTTGTGCGGCACCAGCGCATTCACACGGGTGAGCGGCCCTACCGCTGCCCTGAGTGTGACAAGAGCTTTGTGCAGAAGCAGCATCTCTTGCAGCACCAGAAGACCCACCAGCGCAAGCGCAGCGGGCCAAACCTTGAGCCCGGGAGGCCCCAGGGCCTGCTCTAAGGGCACCGGCCCCTCGCTGCCGGGGGGGCGGGGGGCGTGCTCTGGTCCCTAAGACAGTGGCTGTGGAGGCAAGTGTTGCCCTTGCCCTGGGGTTGAGGGACAGGCCCAGTCGCCAGTGGTTGGCCTGCAGGCCCCCGGGCCAGGCCTCTGCTGCCTGTCTGCTACTGAGGTGGCTCTCCTGGGGTTACCTCAAGGCCAGGTCTTCAGGTCAGGGTCAAGGGGACCAGACGGCCACCGCTTTATGGAAGAGCCCCTCCACCTCTGTGGCCCATTTGTCCCTAACACATAGAAGTGACCTAGTGACAGCTCACACTACATTGCTCTAAAGGACCTTTTGGAGTCAGATTTTTGCTAATTTTTAAATATAGAGGCCAACACTTGTTTTTAGATTTCAGAGTTGTCATTGTTTATCCAACACAGGGACTGGTCCTGCCCTAGGGAAGGGAATAGTTTTTGTGTCTCTGAAGCCCTCATGAGGGCAGAGAGCAGGACAGTGCAGCAAACACCTGTCCTTTCAGAGGATGAAAGGAGGTGGCTCCACACTGCTTCCTCGGCCCACCCTGTCTGGAGACTCCAGGCAGAAGAAGCCTGCTTCTGTTCTGCTCCAGGCACCACAGACTGCGCCCCTGCTTCTCTGTGACTGTGCACTGAGGTAGTTTCCAGGAAGAGGGTGGGGTGAGGGCTGTGAATGGGATCAGCTCTGATGTCTTGGTGATGTCTCCTTGTGATTGACAGTGGCCTAGAATAAAATATTACTAGAAAAACAGGCACACTCGTGTTCTGCATTCCCACAGGTGCTGTCCTGGGGCCGTCAGAGGAGGGTGTTTATGACAGCCTCTGTGTCTTTTGCAGAGTGGTGACTATGGTGGGTCAGGACACAGGAGCAGTTAGAGGTGTGTGTGGACTGATAGGCACAAGCCACCGACACGAGAAAGGAGAAGGTCCATCACTGACATCTGTGCGCTTGAGGGCTTGCTACAGCCACTACAGGCCAGAGGGTCCTGTAGGGCTGAAAGGGATAAAATGTACAGCAGGGGCCCTGGGCCAGCTCTAGGGTGTAGACTGGCCATCCACATCCCACTTGTCAGTCCAGGCCAGTCCTCTCAGCTTATCCCTGACCCCACTTCAAAGCTGCCACTTGTTTTCAGGGTGGATTTGAACTGCCAGCTTTTGGACTGGCAGCACATTTCCTTAGCCACTAGCCCACTAGAGCTTCCTGTGGGCTAGTTAGCAGCTTTCTGCAATCAAAGAATGAAAGGGTTTGTGACTTGTCTGCCCTGCCTTGCTCTGCTGTCCCTCAGTGAGGGTCTTCATTGCCTCAGACTACTCAGCGGCATCTTTTACAGATTACCAGAGTTACTGGTAGTTACTGTCCTAGAACACAACTGCAAATGGATGTCCTGATAAGCTCGCTGTCTCCTGACTGATCTCTGTCTGGCTTGCTCCCTGAGCCAGGCTTCCCTCTCCCACAAACACCCGCCTGCCCAGCTCATAGGATGCTTCTTAGAAAGATCCTCTGTACCTTGTTGCTTCAGCAAACAGACTGGCTCTTGTTAAGACACTGGCACATGCAGCACTTCTGTATTACCTCAATGTGTCCAAAATACATTTTGTCATGCAATCAGTATAAATTATTAATGAGGTGTTTTGCATTTTTTTCCATGTGTACCATAGAGTCAGGACCAACCCAAAGCTGAGCCTCCAGTGGGGTTTCAGTGGGGTTTTCAGAGGCAGTTAATCACATGGGAGGGGATTGCCCATCCTTCTACCATAGAGCAACTGGTGGCCTCGAACTGTGTGGCTTCAGGACTGCAGCACAGCTTCTTGCCACTAGGCTACCAGAACTCCTTTTTTTTGGATACCATATCTTTTTTGGTTTTGTTGTTTTGCATTATCAGAGAAGCCTTAAAGCTCTTTGGGGTTTGGGGTGTGTGTGTGTGTGTGTGTGTGTGTGTGTGTGTTTGTATTTTTGTAAGGGTTGCATTTTGAATGGAAATTTACAAAGCTGATTGGTTTTTCACCCTTCTATTTACACACAGTTTGTTTTATAACATCCATAAAGTCCCCACAGGGTAATTGCTTGTTTCCCATATCCTTGCAGTAGTGCTGATCTCCATTAACCCTTCCGTCCTGACCCTTCCTGCCTCCAGGTCTTTCTCTCTGGGTAAATGCTGCTGTTTGCATTTTATACATTGGTTGGTTACTGTGAGAAGTGATGCCTCCCTAGTGGTGGTGATCACCCAAGCTGGCACTTCTAAATATTTTGAGATACAAATTGTGAACAGGCAGATCTTTGCTCCAGTTGGGTTCCGATCTGTCGGATCTCTTCTCCCTGTGACTCCAGCAACATCCTAGTCTACTTGCTTACAGATACCCCATGTCCACCTTAACAAGACCTGAGAGGAAAAAAAGCAAGGAAGACCCTCAACAAGGTGTACTGACCCAGTGATAACAAGGCGCTCAAGCATGTCCAAGATCATGAGGATGGCACAGGAGAGGGCAAGGTCCAGATCTGTTGTTCATATGTCACTGTGATTCATACTGGACTCAACGACACCTAACCACAGGGTGGCCGTGCAGAGCAGGCACAGAGTGAGCTCACGGCTAGTGAAGGGATTCAACTCAGAGAGGCCTGTGTCACACCCAAGATGCTCCGGCTCAGGGTTATAAGGGAATTCTCTGTGATGTCCAAATATAAAGAAAATATTAAGCGGTTCCTACTGTCATGGAGCCTGTTCTGATTGAGTGACCCTCCGTTGCACATCTGAGGCTGTAAATACTAAAACTTTCGGCCTCAGAGCAACTGGTGGGTTCAAGCTGCAGACACATTAAAAAGATTAGCAATCTGACATAATAAGCAGTTTGACACTTCTGGGCCTTTTAAGGAAGAAAAGGATATTATAATCCTTTTAGTAAGTTTGTAAAGAGAAAGAAGCAGTGTGCTTTAGACGGTGGGGTATGAGAAGCAGGGAGGAAAATGTGGGGTGAAGGGTTTTGGATCTTGATTGGTAACAGCTGAGGAATCTCCAGCATGAGAGTGACCTGGGAATATTAATTTAGTAAGAACTGACTCCTAGCTGACCCTCCAGTGGATTTTCAGAGACCATAAACGGCACAGAAGAGCATTAATACGTTGCTGCACACTTAAATTGACGACCGTGCTTAAAACACTTTTTTTTTGCCGTCATTTGCGGCAGTATTAAACTAGGGAGGGGTAATGCTTTTCTCTGGGACAGGAACTAAGCTGGAAGGTTTCTCAGGGAGATCAAAGAAAAAGTGTGAGCATATGTCCAACCACAGAAGAGTGCAGTACAGACTCAATTCCCCAGGCAGGGTCCAGGAGATGCTGCTCCTGAGGGCAGGGCCCCATCTCGCTCTCACTCACACCAGCCTCCACATACCAAAGTGGTCTGTGGGATGGACAAGCCTGCTGGGCATTCACAGGTTAGGGATGCAGTGTTGTCAGAGGTGGGCAGCTCCTGGGGAAAGGTAGTTTGGTTCTTTTCTTTCTGGTCTCCTCCTACCAGTACTTCCCCCACCCCCAAACTTTCCTGCCGTCATTACGGTTCTGTACAGCCCACCATCTAACCCAGACCACTTACCTGGATGGACAGGTGCAGGGGCTGCAGCAAGTCTCTCAGCTCCCCTGTCCTGGTGAGGTCCCTATGGTAGGGGACAAGGGTACTTGAATACCTGTACCTTCCTGTACCCTGCAGTGGAGGCTGATGAGCAGCTGTTTCCCAGGGGGACCTGCCAGGACCCCCACGGGAGGTCAGTTCACTGGAGTCTGCAGGCTCTGGGGCTCTGAACTGTCACCATGATGAAGGTCAGTTCAATTTGTCAGAACTTCTCCTGACCCACCAAAGTACTGGGCTGAACAATGGGGCAGAAAGGTTTCTTTAATTGTAAAATCAATATGAAAGAACCTGTTGGAGCCTGCTAAATAATTTTAAATCGTTGTCTTCATGCCGGGAGATCATGTCTCCTGGAAACTATTAGAACCCACTCTCATTACAACTTGCTGATCTGTTACTGTCCTTCATAGACTGGACTGACCCCTGACTGGATCCTGCGAGCAAGTGCATTTAATGTCTTCAACACATTTGCAAGCTTTATGATGCAGCGTTAATTCAAGAAGGGATTTACAATAAATATTGCCATATGTAATGCCATGTATTGATTTCTTGTTAATAAAAAGTAACCTTGCTCCAGAATATAGAGGATGCACACAACTTGGAGAGATCACTTATTGTTAACTGAGCACACTTTTGCTGCTTGGATTAATCTTTTGCACAAATGTTTTGCAAACGGGTTACACACAAGGGAGCAATAGCTGCCACTCTGCAGAGCGAGGACAGCACGTGGGGTGGAAATGCAGAAAAGACTGCGAACCAAGGATTCGTCTTGGCTTTCCCGAGGGTGCCTGGGTCCTGATTTAAGGAGGTGGGCCCCTTCCGGGTCTACAGGTGGCCTTCCCGGTCTCCAGTGGCCGACAGATGGCCCCTGGCAGGAGGAGACCTTCCCTTTCCTAATAAGTGGTGGTCCCAGGAAATGAGACCTGTCTGTCTGGTTCACACACACCCCCACCTCCACCATCTCTTTCCCGCCACCTTTGGAGCCTTGGCCGGGGCGAACGGGAATGGGGGCCGTGGGGTTCGGCCTTCACCGGCCCGGCCCGCGGTCCCTGCCTTCCCTGCAAAGCGCACAAGGCCGCTGTGCCTCGGGCCGACCGGCGGCCAGCTGTGCCCGGCGCAGGTCCTGGGGCCGAGGTCCTGGACCACGGAGCCGGCGTGGGACGTGGACCTTCCAGGACCCGACGGCTCAAGGTTGGGGACCCGGAGCGGGCGCGCTCGGACCGAGAGGGGCCCGGCCGGGCGGGCAGGCGGACGTCGATGTGGTCCTTCCGGCCGCAGGGGGCGCTGTCCGCGGCCGCGGCTCCGCTTAAAGG
>NW_006399805.1:16818438-16820890 GCF_000299155.1 Elephantulus edwardii
TTCCTGTCCTTTTATCCTCATTTTGCAGTGAACAGAAAAACAACTCAGCCTCAAGGCCAATAATACATTTTGTTCTGATTCATGTGTCACCTGCTAGCAAGGCTGTTTGCTCTTCTTAGCAGCAGCAGGCAAGGCCATCAGAATTGAAGTATAAACAGAGTCTTTAGGGAGGGACATTCTAGTCTCCACATCCCCTTGGCCTTGGGGTACAAGGAATGATTAAATCTGTTTTTGCTTCCCTTCAAACATCAAACCACAGTGATAAACAGCTCTGCACATTTGAACCTGGCACAAAATGGCTACTTGCATAAAATGGCCACAGTATGGCTTGCTACAATTCCGCCTAATTTATTTACTTGTTAATGGGACAGTGCCTGTCTTAGGTGCCTTGGACCTGCTTTCCTTGCTTACCCGGCATGGAGATGCACATATCTTGGCGTGAGCCCTGTCTTAGGTTGCTAAGGAGGAGCCAAGGTCTTACCCGTCATTGGCTACACGTCCTGCATTTTTCGGGGCAAGATTTTAAGTTGTAATCCATGCATTTGCCCAAGGAGTTCTTTCTATCTCCGGGCTATCGTCCATAGAGCACTTGGAAGGAGCCACAGTAGCCCAAGGATTAATACACCTATGCCAGCCAAAGTGATCACTAGACTTTTAAAAGAATTATTTGAAGGGAACCATTTAAGAAAATGTTCGTAAATTTCTTTTGCCATTTGTCCTGGCGTAATATCTAATTTGGGGTATTTTGCATTTCTAATACTTGTTGATGGAATTTAAAGATGCCTAAGGAATCGTTATTGGATCTCCAAATTTCGTTAAGATGGTGTGCAATCTTTTCCCAATCATAATTACTCTCATTATATTTTAACTTGGTTATACAAATAGAATTATAAGCCGCATGACAGATTAATTTTTTCCTAAACGGAATTTGTGGCATCATAATCCCTAACATATTAACAGTATCATATAAATAATTTAATTTATGTTCCATCGTAACATCTATACTTTCTTGTTCTTGCTAATTATTAGTAACATTATTCATTAAATCATTTATGGATTCAGCAGTTTGCACTTCTTGCATCAAAACAAGAACAGACGCAGATACACAGCTATTTTAACTATTAATGACATTATTCCTCCAGTTATTAATCCTGAAGCTCTTTTAGTTCTTATAGTCAAAGCATTTAATTCTTTCAAGATTTGTAAACTGGTGTCTGAATACCATGTTGCATTGATTTTTACAGGAATCATAATAAATGAAGGTTTCTTTAAAATGATTACAGAATTATTTTCACTGATACCATTAATACAATTAGTAATATTACATAGAGGACAAGAAATATTATATTGACTTCGTAGAAAATTAACTTGACTTTGTCCAACTATTAATACATAAGGTTCAGGTATATAGGCGTTTATGTGTCTTATTGTAAGATTTTTACGACACTTTTGGCAGTGTAAGTTGACATTACCAAACCCAGCTACTAATTTCCATAACTCAATTTGATAATTATGGTGATCAACAGTCCAAGTCTCTCCTACTAATCCTCCAGCTCCGACTCCATTTGATGGAGCCCCGTCGTACAAGTTCAAATCTGCAGTAACATTTATGACCACGGACTTCTCATCACAACATTTTCTCCAATGTGGTTGCCACACACCATCATGTTCTTTCTCTTTACACAGTGGGATGCCTTTGGGCCTTTTAGTACTATTATTATTGAGTATTCATCTGAAACTTACAGAAAGTTAAGAGACACTCCATTGTACAAAAGAATTAGTGCTGGTAAAAATTGTGGAATTGGTAATTTTGGTACAACCACTAGGAGGATTTCCACGTCTTATTCTTGAGAAACAGGGGAAACATGTCCCATTCTGGTAAAGTTATAATTTTGACTGATTGATTCTTTGTGATTATCAGATGGATATCCTAGGGCTTGAGTGTCATTAACATCTATGGTGAGGGTCGGTTCCTTCCAGCTGACAAGGTGAAGTAAGGGTGGATCTGGAACATACACCCAATGTGTTTCTTCAGCCATCACAGTGGTGCACAAGACGCTTAGGAATCCAGCGAGGGCCATCTTCATCCTGTGGAAAAACACATACATGACCTCGTCCCCATATTAGCACAGGGTTGGGTCCTTTCCATTGTCCTGTTAATGCATCCTTCCATTTCACTAAAGGTCTTTTTGTTTGCTGATTGATATGCCAATGTATATTGGCAGCCATTTTTCCATTAATATCCATTAATAAAAAATTTAAAATAAAAGTAATATGATTTATATAATTTTGAGGTGTCTTTGGGTATGACTTGCCCTTTTATATTTTTTGTAAATAAGATTTAATTGTGCTATTCATCCACTGGACCAATTGGCAGCATCAGGATGGATGGTGAAGAGATTGAGATTGTACACAGCTTTAGTTTGCTTGGCTCCACAGTCAACAGTCTTGG
>NW_006399805.1:16820990-16830213 GCF_000299155.1 Elephantulus edwardii
CGGCCGGTCCGCACGGCTGTCCGGCCTGCGGCCCATCTTCACCGCTCTCCCGGCGCGCCTTCATCCGCCAGCCGGCCAGCCCTCACGACTGCGCGGCCCGGCTCCACCCGCCTGCCCGCTGCTCCCCGGCCGTCCGTGCGACTGTCCCCCCCGCCGCTTGTCCCCCGGCCGGCTGCCCCCACGGCCAGTCCGCTCGGCCCGAGCCGCCCCGCACCCCGCCTGAGCCGGAGGCCGAGGGCTGCCTGGCCTCGAGGGCCTGTGTGGGCGGACGAAGGGGCGCTGGGCCGAACCCTAGTTAAAGGCCTTCGCCGCACGGGGGAGGACTTCGGTCACAGGTGGGATCCGGGATGAGTGACCACATCAGCAGATCTAGACTAGGGGTGGGTGCCCGCAGTGAGAGAGCTTGCAGGGGTGCAGGCCTGCCATCCTCAGGGCTCAGGCAGAGCCGGCCCAGAACCGGGTCAAGTGCACTGTCACCCCCAAGGAAGATGGACGGTCTCCTCTGTGAGCTCCACAGCTGCTTCCCTGAGTCGGAACCGATCAGATGGCATGGTTTTACTGGGATGACTACATCTCTAGGAAGTTTTTGGAAATCTGATATCCTATCCTGGAAGCTCTTTAGAGAACCTTTAGCCTGTGCATGGGGTAGCGTGGTGCTGGGAGCACTGGGTGGGTCTGGCCATGGTAGGTCCGCCCCTTCCTGAAGGACACACAGTCGCTTTTTGGCCCTAGATCCCAGGAAATTCCCCAGATAGGACAGACTCGCCCTTGGCTCCAGGCCCTGCTTGTTGTCTGTCCTTTACCAGGTCTACACCGCTTAGGAAGTGCCAGGATACCCTGGGGCCAGGTGGATCGAAGGCAGAGGGTCAAAGTGAAACGGATTGTGTCTGTTCTAAGACACTGGCATTTGAACTGTGTTGATGATGAGTATTGAACATACCATGGGCTGCCTAAAAAAAGAACAGTTCTACCTTAGAAGAAATACAGCCAGAGGTGAGGATGGTGAAACTTGGTTTCACACACAGTTTGAAGGTGCCATCAGAAGGGCCAATCCCTGGTAAAAGACATCCATGCTGGGAAGGTGGAGGGTCAGAAAAAGAGAGGAAGACCTTCAGCAAGAGGGATTGGCACTGTGACTGCAGCGATGGGCTGGAGTGGATCAGAGACCTTGATGAGGCATGGTAGGGCATGGTTTTGACCTGTCCACAGGGTCTCTCTGAGTGGTAGCCCCCTTGACTGCACCTGATAACAACATGAAAGGCTTCAGGGACCCTGTGGTGAAAGACGTATAGGGGAAAGGCTGTTGGAACTGTTCCCTAACGTGTACCTAAGCACCAGCCCTCAGTGCCAGCCTCCACCTCACTGCGGCTTCACCAGCCAGGGCCTCAGTTACTGAGGTTTAATGTGTTCTGTATTTCAATTCTGGGGAGGATCAGCTCACTAAACACCACCCACACACACACGTTGTTGTGTGCTGGGCTCTGCTTATGGTGTCCAGGGACAGGGGAGTGCAAGCTGCCTGGTCCTGTGGTGGGATCTGTCACCTGTGATACACAGGGTCTAGGAGTGGTTCCAGGAGTTGATCTTCATTTTTCCTTTCTCATCCATCTGGGTCTGAAAGTCCCAACATCTTAGCAGCATCAGTATCTGCTGATGAGTACATCATGACTGTGCATGATGGGCATTGGCCAGGATCAAACCTGGGTATCCAGCTTAGGTGGGCAAGATTTCTACCATGAGACCACCAGTGTCTCCTCCTTGTGTGGACTCCATTGCTATGAGTGTTGTGTTCTGGGTGAAGGAGTGAAGGTGAAAGAACTGAAAACAGATTCTGCAAAACCAGCCAGTTGGTGAGGGCAGGTTTGCATGGTGCATCTGTGCTGTGCCCCATGGTCCCCAGTGTACAGAACAACCTCTTCCTTAGCTTGGCTGGTATTTCCCCTCCAGGTGGCTTGACTCACCTGTGCTCTACCTGACTGTGTCAGAGGATCCAGATGCCTGGGGGGGGGGGTGTTTCTTGGAGGGGGCCCTTTTGTTTGGAGGGGAGCCATCACACTGCTACCCCCTTGTGAACAGGCATCAGTGAGGGACAAGCAGACAGGAAACCAGAGCGTGTCGACACCTGCCGAAAACTCCTACCTATACTCCACTGAGATAACACTCTGGACTGTGGTGGCCGCTGTCCAGGCCATGGAGACGAAAGTGGACTCCTGCCTGGCCCGTTTGCTGGCCCAAGAGGGGCGCATGGGAACGGCCGAGAAGAAGGTGGCCGACTGTGAGAAGACGGCCGTGGAGTTCGGCAACCAGCTGGAGGGCAAGTGGGCCGTGCTGGGGACGCTGCTGCAGGAGTACGGGCTGCTGCAGCGGCGGCTGGAGAACATGGAGAACCTGCTCCGCAACAGGAACTTCTGGATCCTGCGGCTGCCCCCGGGCAGCAAGGGCGAGGTGCCCAAGGTCAGCATGGGCACCCTGGGGTGGGGGAGTGTGGAGCTGGGAGTGTGTGTGCGAGCGCATGTGGCACTTGTGTTCCAGGTGCCCGTGACCTTCGATGACGTGGCCGTGTATTTTTCTGAGCAGGAGTGGGGGAAGTTGGACGAGTGGCAGAAGGAGCTGTACAAGCACGTGATGAGGGGCAACTACGAGACGCTGGTCTCCCTGGGTGAGGCTGGAGGGTGGACGGGTTTATCTGCAGCATAGCCTCAGTGATCTGTGCTGTGATTGGACTTCTCTTACTCAGGACTTCTCGGCAGCATGTGGCTGGTGTCTGGTTCTGACCTCACTGCCCTATTCTGTACACAGACTATGCCATCTCCAAGCCTGACATCCTTGCCCGAATAGAGAGGGGGGAGGAGCCTTGTCCTGAGGACCATCAGGAGATTCTGTGCCCCAGGAATCCGACATCTGGTGAGTGGAGAGCAGGTGGCTGTCTGGGTGTCAGAAATCCTGCAAAGTTTCTCATGGTCCAGGCAGGTCAGTGGAGTGTACCTGGTCCAAGGCCATCTTCTGTAGGGAGCGCTTGGAGCTTTGCCTTGTGATGTGATTTCCATGTCCGGGGGTGAGGATTGGGAGATGGGGGGGCTATGGCTCTCCTCTTGTAATTGCTGTGAGAGCAGCAAATACGGGAAAGTGAAAGGGAGAGTAGTGGGAATGTCAGTGGTCCTCACCACTGGTCAGTATCCCCAGTCAGGGTTTTGCCAAGATTGCTTTTCCCATTTCTCTATTTTGAAAACAACCGCAGGACCATCATTCCCCCACCCCCACTACCATCTGACAGCCAGTTCATGCCTAGAAAATACTCTGTCTAGATTCTACTTACAACAAACCAGTGCCAACATGTTATAAGTGGTTCACATGTTTCTTTACAAAAGACTACCCTTTTGTTCAGTAACCTTATCAAAACAATTCACCTGACAATTAACCAACCCATTTAAAGTGTAAGTCAGTATCATTTAATGTATTCACAAAGTGTGCAACAATCTCCACAATTGATTTTGTGTCGTTTTCATCACCTGTATCCATCTCCTACAGCCTTGTGGCACAGTGCTTAAAACACTTAGCTGAAAAAAAAAAACAAACAAACACTTAGCTGCTCACCTAAAGGTTGGTGGTTCAAATCCACCAGCCTTTCCTTGGGATACAGATGAGGCAGTCTGCTCCCTTTAAGATTTGCAGCCTTGGAACATCTGGGCACATCTGGAGTGGGTAGGATCACACCCAGAACAGTCTGCACAGCAGGAGTTGGGTTCTGCTCCAGCAGCCCTCAGCCCCAGGCAACCACTAGTCATTGTTTTTTGATTTGTTTTTTTGGATTTGTCTAACAGGTTATTTCATATAAATGGAATCATGCATTTCTCCATTTGTATCTAGCATCTTCTACATAGCTTAATATTTTCAAAGTTCATCTCTCCCCTACCAGAAATGAATGCTTAATTTCTTTTTATGGTTGAATAATATTCCATTGCATGAATGGGCTCCCCACCCCTTTTATATCATTCATTTATTGACATTTTGAATGTAATATAATGTATTTTTAATTCCCTCCTGTCCCATGTCTTGGATTTCTTCTGTTTCCTACAAATTTGCAGTAGATCTAGAAGCTTATGTGGAATTAGGTTTCGTTCTCTAAGCAGGTGACTTCCCTTTTGAGGTGGCATCTGCTTCACCTGTTGTGTTGCAGGTGAGCATAGAGTTTATTCTTGTGTGATTCCTGGACACAGGTGGGTCCACGTGTTACTGCTCCCATGGGGGGTTGATTGCAGAATGGAGAGGATCTGCTATGCCTCTGGACTCAGTAGTGGTAGTTCTTTTATAGGGAATCCTTTCCTTCATCAACACTTTTGTTCCCCTAAAATATTGTCTGTACAGAAGGGGTAATCTAGACTCACTTCCTTGTTGTCCAGGACACGAGTTGGTGCCTTGACAGCCAACAGAGGTGATGAGTGAGTTGGGATTGTTGTTTTGGTTTTTGAATGTTTCCATGAGCTCACAGATTGCTGAGTTTTCATGTTTGCCAATCTTTTGCAGCCATTGTCTTTCAGGACAGAAATCAGCCTATCTTTAGTTGGAGTTCAGAGATTAAGGGGCACAGTTCTCTCACTGTCACATAGATCTGGGAACTTCCTGTTCCCAAGCAAGTTTAGGAGTCCAGGCCTCTTCTCACATCCCACCAGCTAGCTCATTTGAAAATTATCTGGAATGGCTCACAGAAAAAAACCATGGGAAATGCCTAGACTCCAACTAATACAGTTTTATCACAGCAATAAGGCTGTAAGTGAAGAGGTGACAAGTAGGATGGGTCCTGAAAGGGATCCCACGGAGTCCCACTCCTGGGAACATGTCTTTCATCAGCCTGGAAGCTGATGGAGAATCCATGTCAGGACCTTTTCCTGAGGAGCCCCCAGGTCCACCCTGTCCTGTGGGAGGCTGCCCTGAGATGGTTGTCTGGATGTGGGCCCCTCTGGTCTGTCAGCCTCTACCCCAGAGTTGCCTCAGGGTATAACTGGTCAGCGCTTTCAGGGCAAACCCAAGTGTTTTAGGCAAAGTGATATTCCAAAACTCAGATTTTGTGGTATGTATAGGTCATATTTTGTTTTTCCATCTTCTATTAATGAACATTTAGGTTGGTTTTGCAGTTGTCATCTTCTTACAAATATTCAACTTAATCTGTAGGGAGTTGTGCTGATGACCAAACACAGAGCCTGTCTGGCAATTCAAATCCATTAGCAACTCTTCAGAAAAAAGAGGAGAGCTCTTTATAGCCTCATAGACCAAAGGAAGGTCAGCTGGAAATCAGTTCTGCATCGTGATGAAATATTTGTTTGTGCTGGGTATATACCAAATGGTGAAATTGCTAGGTCATATGGTAATTTGTTCTACCTGTTTGAGGAACTATTAACTTGTTTTTCAAATGGCTCCACCATTTACGTACAGTCCCATCAGCAGTGGATGAAGGTTTATCATTTTCACGTGTCTTCATCAGGACTTCCTGTTTTTCTTATGATAGCAATCAGTGGCACTAAAGTGGTATCACATCATGGCTTTGATTTACTTCCCTGGTGTTGTAGAGTGTAACAGGTGGGTCATTAACCAAAGCAGGCCTGTTGTTAGGCACTACTGAGTTAAGTACAACCCACAGCGATGCTAGGAACAACAGATAGAGCCCTGTCCTATCCTGTGCCATCCTCACACTGCCTGACACACTAGAGCACAGTGTGGAAGTTACTGTGTCAAACCTTCACTGACTCTCTGCCTTTCCAAACATCACGACCTTCTCCAAGGAATCGCCTCTTCTAGGAACAAGCCTGATTTATGAGAGATGAAGCTTTTTCATCTTTGCCTCCAAGGGTACTCTGGTTGCACTTTTTCCAGAACATACTTGTTTATTCGTTGGGGTTGGTGGTTGACATCTACCAATGGGAAAAAGATGAACAATCTCTTCCTGTAGCAAGTCAACTTGAAGGCAATGACTTTTTTGGTCTGGTGACCAGTGAGAACCTTGGTGATGTGGTGTTTAAAGTGCTCAGCCGCTAATCACATGCCATTGGTTCAAAGTCAGGAGGTACCCTGTGGGAGCACGATGCATCATTCTGCTTCCGTACAACTGGAGACCTCCTGGGGCAGTTCTGCTCTGCCCTGTGATGGCTGCGACCTGGAACTGATTGGATGGCAGTGTACTTGGTTGATTTTTGGATGTCTTTCCCATGCATATAGTCCATTTGCATCTCCTCTTTGGAGAAATGGCCCTTTGACTGTGAATTATGAGGGAGGAGATTGCCCATCTTTCTCCTTCAGGGCAGCTGGTAGATTTGAACCTTGTGAGAAGCACCACTTTTGAATTAGCAGCACAACTGCGTGTGGACACCACCAGAACTCCCTAAGCTGCATTAATTTGAGCGTTTGTCTTTTTGTTGCTAAGTTGTGGGAACTCTTCATATAGTTGTAACTATTAAGCCCTTACCCTATGTGTGGTTTCTAAATAATTTCTCCTGTGTAGGTTGTCTCTTTATTTATATGATAGACTTGGTATATACAAAAGTTTTAAATTTTTATTTGCTTATGTTTTTAGTGACATATCTTAGCACCTTTGTGAAAAACTGGATTGTGAAGCATTACCCCTAAGTTTACTTCTATAAGTTTTATGGTTCTCAAATTTAGGCCTTTGGCCCCTTTAGAGTTCATTTTTTATATATAGTTTGAGGTATAAGTTCAAATTCACTCTTTTTTTTTTTTTTAATGTGAGAATACAGTTGTTCCTACAGTGAAGAGAATTTTCTTGACTCATTGAATGAACTTAGCTGGTTTGTTGACAGTCATTTGACCGTAGATGTTTGGGTTTATTTCTTACTCTAAATTCAATTCCACTGGTCTCTTTATCTGTCCTTCAATATGGATTACATCTCAGCCTCAAAAAGACAAAAATTCTCGCCTCTGGGCCAATAGGCAACATCATAATATACAGAGAAAATACTGACTTTGTCAATGATTTCATCTTTTCATCTTGTTTGGATCCAAAGTCAACAACACTCTTGGTACTAGTAGCCAAGAAATAAAAGACATGATACATTGGGAAAATCTACTGTCAATGACTACAAGATATTTGGGAACAATGATACCATTTTAAAGACTAAGGTGTAGCTGATTTAAGACGTCATGCTTGGAAAGGCAGATGGTCCGTGAAAGAGGAAGACTCTCAGTGAGATGGATTGATACAGTGACCGCAGCAAGTGTATCAGAGATGACAAAGGTGATGCAAGATAGGACAGAGTTCAGATCTGCTGTCCACAGGATTCCTGTGTTTTGTCATCCACTCAATAGCATGTAACTACAATACCAACCACAACTTTATCTGTCATTGTGTGAGCACCAGTCTCCTTTGATTTATACAGTTTGTTTTGAAATTGAGAAGTATGAATCCTCCTGCTTTGTTCTTTTTTTAGGATTGTTTTGGCTGTATGGGACTCTTGTAATTTCTTCTCAATCTGAGGATGATTTTTCCATTTCATCAAAGAGTATTATTGGGATTTTGATGTGAACTTGTTTAGTCCTTAGACTGCTTTAGGTATTTTTGCTTCATCTTACCCATTTTGGTTGACTGTGCTTTTATTTTCTTTTGACATTGTTCCATATGTTCTTATTTTTTCATTGCCCTTTTGGTTGTTTAGTAGTGCATTGTTTAATTTTCACATATTTGTGTTTTAAATTTTCTTGCTGTTATTACTATCTAGTTCCATTCCATTGTGTTGAGAGATGATTCTTTCTGTGATTTCAACTTTTAAAAAAACTACTGAGACTTATTTGAGACAAAGAGGTCACTTGGAGTACAGTTAATGTGCACTGAGAAGAATATGCGATGCGTTCCCCCCAGGCTTCACCACAACACTTGCAGTGGATCTTAACCCTGTGTGTTAAAGGACTGTGCTCCACAGAGGTCAGTGGTTGGCTGGTTTTTTTAAAGGCAGTAAGCAGACTTTTTTTTGCAGGGTAGTTCTGGATAGCCTCCAGCTTCTACCCTTTTCATTAGCAGCTAACTGCATTGCCCATTTTCCCACCCAGGGATCCTCGTTGGTATATTGGTTAAGATCAGGTGCTTTATCTTCCTTCTAGATGTCTGTCCATTACTGAAAATGTAACATGGAAATCTCTAGATCTTGTGTTGTTGTTATTTGGTGCTGTCTAGTCATCCCCAACTCATAGTCACCGTGTGGCCAACACAGTTAAACCCTGCCGTATCTGGTCCTGTTTTCCTGTCTCACAGCCTCAGCTCTGCTTAAGTCCATTGCTGCAGTCACTATGCCACTCTGTCTCCTTGAAGGCCTTCCTCTCTTTCCCTGGCCGCCTACTTTTTTCAGACATTATAGTCTTTTCCAGGGTCTGGCCCCTCTTGGTTGCAGACCCGAGGTATGTGAGACAAAGTACTTGCCTTACTTCTAAGGAGCCCTGTGGTTTCACTTCTTCCAACACAGATTCATTTGTTCTTTTGGTGGTCCATGCCAGATTCAGTATTCTTCACCAGCACTACAACTCAGAGTTACTCATTCTTCTTTCATTTTTGTTGTTCTTTACCCAACTTTCACATGCATATAAAGCAGTTGAAATATGGCTTGAGTCAGGTGCACCTCAGTCATCAGCACTTTATGCCTGAAACCAGCCTGTTAAGACGAACACGGTTGGAGTGACAAGGAGTGTGGATTAAAGAAATATAATACACAAAAATGGGTCCTCAATGTTACCTGGGAAACGGGCGGGGAGTTTTATGGACCCTTTAGCTGTCCGACTTCTCCGCCAGTCAAGCTTACTTTGTGTCCCTTCTACACGACCAGAGGAACGGACTCCATGCTGTTTTACAATCTTCAGGAAGAGGATATAGAAGATTTTTACCAACTTATATAATCGGAGATCAGTCGAACCATGCAGTCAAGACGCAGTGATAATAATGGGTGACTGGAATGCAAAAGTTGGGAACAGAGAAGAAGATTCAGTATTTGGAAAACATGGACTCAGTGATAGAAATGGAGCTGGAGAGAGAATGATTGAATTTTGCACAATGACTTATTCATAGCAAATATGTTTTTTAAGAGACATAAATGCAGGTTATATACATGGATTTCACCTGATGGTATGCATAGGAATCAGATTGATTACATCTGCGGAAAGAACCGCTGGAGAAGCTTAGTATCAGCTGTGAAGACTAGGCCCAGAGCTGATTGTGGAACAGACCACCAAC
>NW_006399805.1:16835130-16867079 GCF_000299155.1 Elephantulus edwardii
AGTTTAGGGCTGTTGTACATAGGGTCGCTATGAGTCACAGGCGACTCGACGGCACATAACAACAACAACAACAACATACTTTTATTATTTTGACGGCACATTCTACTATACCTTGGCCTTGAGGATTATAAGGTATACCCAATTTATGAATTATTTGAAATTCATTACAAAATTGCTTTTTGTAAAGCTGCACTTACAAATTTTTGACACAAGTTGGTGCTTTTAGCCATGCCTTGGGGCAATATTTCCATTGGAATCTTCATGGGTTCTTTAAAGTTAACAGAAGGAACGCTAAAGGCAAATCTTTTACAATCTGAGGGATGTAATGGAATAGTATAAAAACAATCTTTTTAAATTAATAATGATTTTAAAAGTATTCTTAGGAATAGCCTCAGGAGAAGGGAGGCCAGGTGGTAGTGGGCCTATTACTCCCATAGAGGAGTTTACCTTTCACAAATCTTGTAATAATCTCCACTCACCTGATTTCTTCTTTATCACAAATATTGGAGAACTCCAAGGTGAGTTAGATTCTTCTTTTTTTTTTTTTTTGAGTTAGATTCTTCTATATGCCTTTTAGACAGTTGCTTTTGCACTAGCTGTTGGGCAGCATTCACCTTTTCAGTTGTTAATGGCCACTAATCTACCCATACCGATTGTCACTTAACCAGGTAATACAGTCTGCATTAGGTGTAAGAAAGTTAGCAGCCCCTATGGAAAATAACCCAATCCTGTTTTATCATATTTTGATGTAGCTAATAGTAGAAGCGTGGAAGGAGGAGTGGCATCTACTTCTGTAATAGCTCGCCTCCGGAAACCCTATGAACTTGGAGAGAGGATGAAAGGCACCCAAGCATCAAGGACTCTCCTTCATAGGGTTGCTATGAGTCGCCTGCAACTAGACGGCACTTAAGAACAACAACAACAATAGTGGAAGAGGATTTCCCTGACCAAATATATCTCACATAATAGTCAACATTTACTTGAACTGATTACTGTAAAAAAACCTGTCGTGACATAGGGCTTATGGTCCATTCCATTTAGTAACTTCTTTCAACAGACTATGGCCCCATTGATATTCTAATAGAAAGCATATTACCCGTGTAACATTTTGCAGTGTAAAACCAGTCTTTTTCCCCCCATCTTATAAATAAATCCACCACAATTGATGTAATATAAAAATTTCAAAACATTTCACTATTTTTTCCAAACTTATTATTTGCAGGTATTATAAACCAAAGCAAATAAAATCCACTTCCCTCAAGCCATGTACGACTTACTGCCACCCTTAGTTTAGCTTTTACCATGTTTCATATTCTGGCACAACCAGACATTCTACTTTAAAGCAAAACTACTTTCCTTTTTCTTCTTAAAAAAGAAAATACACAAAACTTATTACCAGTTATTTCTCGTTCCCTCTTGAATCTCATATCATGCTAAAACTTTCAGCTTTATTTTCAAGGTGATATTTTGGTCAGTAGTCTAGATGTACTACGTTATTTCATGTGTGTTCACCACCTCAAAATGCTACAGTGTAATAACTGCAACTTTTAAAATTGGCTCAAAAACAGTATGGCTTGGTTAGGATGAAAAGGGAGGGCAAGGTTTCAGACAAAGAGATCTATCTTTGGTGCACATTTGGGCAGTCTTTAAAGCTGGGGAGGAAGGTGATGAAAGCTACGACAGTGACTCTCCGGAGCAAAACAAAAGAAAATTTCTTTCTTTAAGTTAGCTGGCAGAAAGTGTTTAGATGCTGAACTAAAGGTGTTTTTTTTTGTTGTTGTTTTTTTTGTTTGTTTTTTTTTAATTTATTTATTGTGCTTGTACCATCAAACCAGATCTGACTGGTACAGAAGGGAAATTTTCCCTCCTTCTCCGGCAGAGCATCTGGTGGATTTGAACCGTGTACCTCTGGGATTGCAGTACAGCTTCTTGCCACTAGGCCACCAGAGCTCCCCGAACTAAAGGTTTTATTATTAGACCACTGAGAGTTATTACTTAGCTGGTATTGTGGCTGCTTAGTTACAAAAAAAGGATTAGTTTCTTGAGACAGAAGTCCTTAGCTAGACCTAGGTTTGAAAGATTTGAAAGCAGGCAGTTTAAGGGGCTGTTCCTTAGGATTTTGGGCATTTCATTTCCCATGTTTCTCGGATTTGCAGGGGAGACAACCAGGATTACAGGGCATCCCCTGCAAAGCAGGAGTCTCCACAACAGAGGCTATGGATGACATGAGCATCCGTGAGAGATCAATATAGCAGAAACTTTTCAGTAAAAGTTTCTCAGATGACACCTTTGACACATTTTCTCCTTGTGCTAAGGCTGCCTGTAAGGCTTGTTGTAGAGGAGAGCGCAATGAGGACGGAGATGGAGACGGGGCTTGCAAAATGCGCAAGGGTGGGGGGGCATTATTATCTACCACAGCGATCACAGGAGCAGTGTGAGTGGTAGGAGTTAAAGGTTCAAAAAATTCTTTAAAAGAGACGCTCCAGCTTCCGAACTACTGAGTTTATTCTCTAATTCTCTTACTTTCAATTTTAACTGATCGGTTTCTTCCTGCTTCTTAACTAATGCAGGGGCATTCACAAAAGCAGGAACAGGAGGCCACTCTTCATGCTGAGATCAAGCAGCCTCATTTTCTAAGTCAGTTTGTTCTTGTTCACTCAATTGATCATCATATCCTGGTGGGCCACTACCTACCTCAGGATACAGATTCTCTTTAGATTTATTAGAAGCTCTAGACTCACTGTGAGCTTGCAGAGATGTTATTAAATCTTCATTTATTTCCTTTTTTTGCTTTATCTAACTCATTCCTAAAATCAATGGCATCTCTTATCAGTTGCCATAAACTGAAAACATCAGCAGGAACTTTAGCAAGTCCATTTGCCTCATAATAATCCTGTAACTGCTATCCCACAGATATTCTAACTTTATACCTCTAATTCTTAGAGTATTTTGCAGCATATGTACATAAAACATCTTACCATTTTTATTTCCCATATCTCCTAACTAAAGAACTCATCAAGAGTATTATTTCTATTTTACAGTTAAGGTACCTTATTTCCTTCTTTTAATACTTCAATACTTACCTCTCTTGGTGTCCTACGCTTTTTTTCCTTTCATTCATCCAAGATCCCTGTTCGGGCGCCACTTGCCCAAAACCAGCCGGTTAAGATGAACAGGGTTGGAGTCACGAGGAGCGTGATTAAAGAAATATAATACACCCGAAAAAGGTTAAGAGAGGCATGCAGCGAAATTCTGCAGTCCCGAGTTTATTCTTTCTGTCCTTTTATCCTCATTTTGCAGTGAACAGAAAAACAACTCAGCCTCAAGGCTAATAATACATTTTGTTCTGATTCATGTGTCACCTGCTAGCAAGGCTGTTTGCTCTTCTTAGCAGCAGCAGGCAAGGCCATCAGAATTGAAGTATAAACAGAGTCTTTAGGGAGGGACATTCTAGTCTCCACATCCCCGCTTGGACTTGGGGTACAAGGAATGATACAACCTGGTTTTGCTTCCCTTCAAACATCAAACCACAGTGATAAACAGCTCTGCACATTGGAACCTGGCACAAAATGGCTACTTGCATAAAATGGCCACAGTATGGCTTGCTACAACTTTACAGAGGCTTTGGTAGCTGGAGTTCCCTAGACAATCTGTCCTTTGATGTCTTGACTCTTGTTTCCGTGGGTGTCATTTAAAAATTAAATCCCTGACAAGTGCTGTGCAGAACTGAATCAGTGATATTGTCCACCTGTGAGGAATTTGTTTACTTGATGCTGAGATGTAATCCATACTGAAGGCTGCAAGTCTTTGACCTACAGTAAGTGCATCAGGTCCTTTCAACAAACAGAATTGTCATCTGCAGCTATTGTGGAACTCGGTCCTTCTGTTCTCATTTCTGTCACTGTTTACTTGATGCTTCAGGGGCTCTGGTGCATATATATTTATAATAGATCTTTTTTCACTTAACACATTTATTTGCTGATAATTTATTTTGTTATGCAACCTCCATAACTTGTTCCTCCCTCATTTCACATAAACTCGCTTCCCCCTCAGCTTCTTTTCTAGGAGATAGTTTACATTTTAAAGAGTATCTTAAAAGAGTAGTTCCAGGACCTCAGCCAGCCAGCCTCCTTCACTCCAGAAGGTCTGGAATCCATGAGGATTCTTCTGTAGTATCGTTGACTGAAATGTTCTGCTGTGGTTGCAGGGCTCCATTCAGATCATTTGGCCTCTCAAGAAAGGAGGCAGCTGTTCATGGAGACAGAGTTTCTGCTCATCTTGATTTCCGTACTTCCTCTGTAGTCCTAGGTGAATAGTGACCACTGTGCCTTAGGCCACTGACTGCACACTTTGAGGACAGTGAGCCCTGCATGATGAACTAGAAGGTAGAACACGCTGATAAGGATAATTAATTTGCATGTTCCAAGAAACTATGACTTGAAACCTCCAAATCAAATGAGGGTTTTAGTTCTCCATAAGTTAGCATATATCAAGACATTGTTTCTCCTACTGGTTGTAGGAGAAACACATTGTGTAGTGTAAACATATTTTGTTTATCCATTTGTCTGTTAATGAGCATTTGCATTGTTTCCACATTTCCGCTGTTTTAAAGAGTGCCGCAGAGAACATTACTATACAAATCTCTGAGCCTGTTTTCACATCTTTTGGATGTATATCCAGAGGTGGAATTTATGTGTTGTGTAGTATCCCTATTTTTCTTTTTTTTGAAGACCCACCGCACTGTTTCTAGGACAGCTAACCTATTTTTCATTCCTACGACAAGAGGTAAGCTGATGGTTAGATCTTGAAGAACTGACTCCACTCACTACAATGCTTTTATAACTGATTCTGTGATATTAGTATAAAATTAGTCTTGAATTATTTGCTCAGCATACATATTGAATAGGTATAGAGACAGGACACAACCCTGATGCACACTTTTCCTGATTCCAGACCATTCACTGCACCCTTGCTTTGTTTGGACAATAGCTTCTTGGTCTGATTTTAGGTGTTGTATAACGTAATTAAGTGTTCTGAAATTCCCACTCTTTATGCTCAGCAAATAATTCAAACAGCTCATCTTTATGAAGAAGAGTATGGCTGAAGGATTGGAAGAAGACTCTTCAACGACTTGTACTATGCAGATGATACACCTTTGCTGAAAATGAGGAGGGCTTGATAAGCTTATGCTGAGGATCAAGGACTAGTCTTCAACATGGATTACATATCAACCTAAGGGAAACAGAAATCCTCACAGCTGGGCCAATTAACAACAACATGATAGAAGATTGAAATTAACAATGATTTAATCTTACTTGGATCCACAATCCACTCTTGGTACCAGCAGTTAGGAGATGAAGAGATATATAGCAATAAGAAAGTCTGCTGTCAGGGACCTCTCCAGTGTCTTGAAGAACAATGAAGTCAGTCTGAAGACTGAGATGTGCCTGATTTAAGCACATAGCAAACCTGTGAACAACAGACCTGAACCCTGCCTATCCTTTACCATCCTTATCATCTCTGACACACTTGAGCCCATTGCTGCAGTCACTCATCTCATTGAGGGTCATCTTTTCTTTCACTGAATGGCCATCTTTTCTTGCATAAAGTACCTTTGCAAGGATTAGCCTCTCCTAATAACATGCCCAAAGCATGTGAAACAAAGGCAGCTCAAGTAAAGTATTACAGTGATTTGTGCAAAAATCTGGAGTTAGAAAACAAAAGAACTCATTCAGTATTCTGAAAGACTGAAAGAAATGAATAACAGCTTCAAGCCTCAAGTTGCAGTACTGAAGGATGCCATCGGCAAAACCCTGAATGACCCAGGAAGCATCAAAAGAAGATGGAAGGAATATACAGAGTCACTGTACCAAAAATTGGCTGACAAGGAACCATTTCAGTAAATAGCATCTGATCAAGAACCACTTATGATGAAGAGAGAACTTCAGGTTAAACTGAAAGTACCGAAAGGCCCCAGGAAGCACTGGGTGTCAGGTGACATTTTTTAGCAAACAGGTGTGGCCCTGGATGGCCTCACCAGACTATCCCAACATATTGGGAATACAACTACTGGCCGGTTTACTGGAGGAGATATTCCAAAGAAATGTGGCTCAACAGAATATGGATGTAGAAGAGGACATTGCACTAGAGATACCATCATCAGATGAATCTTGGCTGAAAATAGGAAGTACTAGAAAGATGTTTACTTGTATTTTATTGACTATGTAAAGGCATTTGACTGTATGAATCACAACAAATAACATTGAGAAGAATGAGAGTCCCAGAACACTTAATTGTGTTCATCTGAAACATATACTTAGACCAGGATGCTATTGTATGAACAGAGAGAAGGAACACTGGATAGTTTAAATTCAGGACAGATGTGTGTCAGGGATGCATCCTTTCTCTATACTTGTTTAACCACTATACTGAAGAAATCTTTTGAGAAGCTGGACTTTATGAAGAAGAGTGTGCCATCAGGATCAGAGGAAGACTAATCAGCAACCCCTGTTTATGTAGATGACACAGCTTTGCTTGCTGAAAATGAGGAGGAACTAAAGTGCTTGCTGCAGAAGATCAAGGGCTGCAGCCTTCAGTATGGATTCTACCTGCGCATCAAGAAAATAAAAATCCTCACCAATTGGCCAATGACATCATGTAGATGGAGGAAAGAGAGGTTGTCAGTGATGTTATTTTACTCTAATCCACTGCTACAAAGACAAACTAGTATGTCTTGGAGGAAGTGCACCCAGGGTATTTCCTTTAAAGGTAGATAGCACACTTTCATCTCATAGGCCTTAAGCCTGTTGTTAGGAGGGGTCAGTCCTTGGAGAAGGACATCATGCTTGGAAAAGGGGAGTCAGTGTAGACAAGGAAGACCTTCAATAAGATGAATTGACTTGTTGACTATAACAAGGAGCTCAAGTATGTTAGAGATGGTGAGAATGGCCCAGCCTAGGGCCAGGTTCAGAGCTGTGGTTCCTAGGGTCACTGTGAGTGGTACTCTCCTTGATGGCACCTAAACACAACCTTCCCCTCTGTTCTCTCATGTCCTTTGTTGTCTTCACCTGTACGTTATTATATAGGAGTGGATATATAGGAACTACACTTTGCCATTATAAAGCACACAGGACATAAAATCTAGACTTGTGAACTAAAAGTACTTGTCAGATGGTCCTCCTCGGCCATGAAATGCTTTCATTAGATGTTTTCCCGAGTGTGGCTCCAGTTCCTTAGGACCCTTCCTTGTCATACTTGTTAGTTCTCTGAGCGTGTCTTAAAGGGCAGGGTTAGTTAGAACAGGTTTCCTCAGCGTTGTTTATCCGAGAGTATCTCAGTTTTACCTCATCACTGAAGGATGTGTTACTAGAGGTAGTATTTGTCTCTTAATCTATTCGATGGTTTTATTCAGGTAGAATGCTCACGAACTGGGTAGCCTTAAAACTGTAGGTGGACAAGAGTCAGCAGCCTTTTATTGACAAAATGTGGGAGCAGAAGAACCTTGTATCTGATTGGCTTGTGCAGTTTACTTTTGAAGGACTGTCATTGGCCTAGGAGGCTAGACGTATGGCCAGATTCTCACTGAGCAGTGAGGGTGATCTGATGTACAGGAAAGCTCTGCTTAAGTTTGGATAAAGACCAGGGGCATGGTATGTTTGATTGCAAGTGCCATTTTATCAACTACATAACATTTTTATTTTGTTTAGTCTTTCTCCCTTTTGAACCAGTCTGTCAAAGGTGTTCTTTGATAAAGTTACTAACGACATTTTGCCTTCCCATGAGTCTTCTTCTGCATGGCCTTTTGCTGACCAGTGTCTGATGATGGCTTGACTTCCTAGACCTTTCCCATGCTTAGCCAAGGTTCCACACATAGCGGGGTGACTGAGGGACCAACAGAGAATGAATCCATTTGAGAATTATTGCTGGCTGGCCTGAGCGAGTCCAAGCTCCTTAGCCTCATTATTTTTACTCTCAAAGGCCACTGCCAGGCCCTTGAGACTACTTCTGCCTGTCCCCAGAGGGTATTTGGTGGGAACTCCAAGGGGCACTCTTTGGCCACCTGCAGCCTTCTGTCTCGGCCTCAACATCCTTGGTCTGTGCCCCTGGGTCTCTCTCCAGGTCCAGTGCACGTGCCCAGCCCAGACAGCGCAGCCCAGGAGGAACCAGGATCTGGGCAGGAGCCTGGACACCAGTGGGCCTCAGATGTCAGAGTGACACCCACTGGGTCATGCCATGGTAAGTAAAGGCAGCTGAGGCAACAGTGACTGCTGACCGTAGACGTTCCTAGTGGGGAAAATGCGTGCTTAGGTCTCTGGAAGAAGACAGATATTGTTGTGTGCATTCAAGTCAGAACCAACTCATAGCAGACCCTCCAGTGGGTTTTCAGAGGCAGTTAATTGCATGAAAGGAGATTAGCCATCCTTCTTCCATGGAACTGCTGGCTGAATTTGAACCGCATGCCTTTGGATTACAATGCAGCTTCTTACCACTAAGTTACTGGAGCTCCCTAGATTCAGTTCATGGTCTTTTCAGTAACTTGCTATGTATAAGAATGATGCCTTTGAGCTGTGGTGTTAGAGGAGAGTGCTGAACATCCCATGTGATTGTTGTGTGCCAGTGGGCTTCGAACAGGTTTTTAGAGGCTTGTAAATGTCATGGAAGGAAATTGCCTACCCATCTCCTGTGGAGCAGCTGGTGAATTTGAACTGCTTGTTTTTGGGATTTTAGTGGAGAGTCTTACCAGTACGCCACTCAGTGGTCTACCAAAAACCCAAATCTGTCTTGGAGAATGTGTAGCCACAGTGCTCCTTGGAGATAAAGATAACAAAGGTTCATCTCACATACTTTGGGCATATTGCTAGGAAAGGCCATTCTTTAGAAAGGGACATCAGGCTTGGAAAGGTAGTTAGCAAAAGAGATGAAGACCCTCGACAAGACGGATTGACACAGTGACGGCGGCAATGGGCTCGAGTGTGTCAGAGATTGTGAGGACGGCACAGGACAGGACAGGGATTGGATCTGTTGTTCACAGGGGTGCTTTGAGTGGTATTCAACTCAGGGGCATCTAACAAAAGCACTAGAGCTAGGGGCAGGGTTTTGTGGTAGGAGCAGGGCAGACCCTGAAGAAGGGCAGGTAGGGTGAGGGTAGGACAGACCAGGAAAAAGGGCAGGTGAGGCTATAAGACCCCTTCCATGTTGAGTCCTTGGTCTGTACATCCTGAGAGCTGCCCAGGCATATCCAGGGCCAGCACCCTTTTGGCTGGAGGACTGGGGACTCAAGTTGGTTTTTTTGGGGTTTTTTAAAAAAATGTCTTTGTGTGTGTGTGTGTGTGTGTGTGTGTGTGTGTACTGTCAAATTGGATCTGACTGGTACAGGAGGAGATTGCCCCTCCTTCTCCAGCAGAGCGCCTGGTGGATTTCAACCACATACCTCTGGGATTGCCGTTCACCTTCTTGCCACTAGGCCACCAGAGCTCCTTTGGGACCCAAGTTTTGAAATGATCATAGTCAACAGCAGAACACTGGTCAGATGTTTGGCATGGTACTAACATTGCAGTTCCCTGGGAAACCTACCAAGAGCTCTGGGATTCTGTCCCCCTGTGGTATGTTCTGTCAGCCTTAATACAAAGGCAGTTCCTGTCTGTCCTTTCACAAAACTGGGACCTAGCCCAGAGGCCATTTCACATAAGGGCCCGTGTCTTGTCTCGAGTCTGGCAGGCTGGAGGTCCTGTGCCCATGTTGTCCAGCACCACTTGGTATGAGTTCCTCCGGGTGGTAGGGATGTTACCCATTCTTAGGGGCCTCCTGCATCAGCCAGTCTGTGAATTTGGGCTATGGCCACCTCTCTGCATCTGGGAGGAGCTGTAGGGAGCCTAAAAAATAAGGCCACATCCATGTCCTCTCTCCAGACCTCATCCCCGTGCTCAGTGCTGCCTCCCAACCTTCATCCTCCAGGGCCTGGGAGGGGCTGAGGGCATTCTGTCCCCTCATCCACTGCCCGTGGGACTAAGGGGAGGCCTTCAGAACTTCTGCCCGCTGAGTGGGCTCTGCAGTCCAGATGGGTTCTGGACTCTCCCTGCAGGCTGCTGCCATATTCTGCCAGGCACAGGCCTGAGGGCACTCTCTCCCCAGGGTTGCCGGCCAGCACCCACGTTCTGTCCATGGTTAAACAGGAGCAGGATTCCTCCAGTGAGGACCCGTCTGCTTCCTCGTCCAGGGACACCTTGCCTGACTCAGGCCCAGGTGAGTAGAAGGACTGGTCTGGAGAGGGAGTGGCCTGCCTCCCAGGCCTGCCCATCATGCTATTGTAGCCTGGCTGAGAAGGTGCTTCAGTGTCCAGCTGTCCTCTATCAAGACCTGGACTCTCACGGCCCCACTCTTGAGCTTGAGTGCACAGGGACTGGGCTGAGCTGAGAGACCACCTTCCTGGCCTCAGGAAGGGCTTCTGCCTGTCCTGTGGTGGCCCTGGACTGATCCCAGAACTCAGGAGTCCACTGTGACCCCTAACAAGCAGACATGTATTGATGCCCTGAGGCCTTAATGGGGTTGCTAAAGGATGAATTCAGACTGTTGGACCTTTTCTGACAGAAACAGAGATCCCCTGAGTAGGCTCTGCAGTCCAGATGGAGAGCAAAGACCCAGGGCCCAGGTGATCAGGTGATAGATCTAGGGATGTCATCAGCAGCCCCACCCCACCCTTCTTAGACCCTGCTTGAGCAGGATTATAGTGACTGGGCCCTGGGCCCCAGATGCTATTGCCAGAAAGGTGGATAATTCCACCAGAACACTACAGATGCCAGGATCAGGCACCAGATGGGGGGACACAGAGGATAGTGTGGTATAGGGGGATAGGAGGGCGTGGGGTGAGGGGACAGGAGGGCGTGGGGTGAGGGGACAGGAGGGCACAGAGTGCCTTGTGCTCAGATAGTTGGGTGGCTAAGAATGCCTAGCCTTCCTCATCTGGCTGGTCCTGGGACAGTGTCCTGAATCCTTGGGTGAGCACTCAGGCCACTTGTACTTGCTTCTCTAAGCCCCCTACTCCCGTGCCAAAGACTAGGTGCTCCAGAAGAATTTGAGGGGTCACCTTCTGGCTCTCTGTATCTCATCAGAGCTGACCAGTGCCCCTGTACATAGCCCTTGACCCTGTCTTCTCCTGTGTCTGACCCCAGCCACCTCCCTAGGTCTAGGTTTGCTGTTGTCTCCTCCTTTGTCTCCCCTTTTTCTGTCCACTCATTCCACACCCTCCAGGAAAGCTCTGTCTCCAAGACCAAGACTATGTGAGTGACACCCCCTTGCCTGTTCCCCAGCTAACCATCTGAATGACTTTTTAGCCACCTACCAAGGCCAGGGCCTCATGGGCAGGATTCAGACTTTGTGGGTGTGCATGTGGAGGCAGGCCTGGAGGAAGCCCATGGGTGTGGGTAAGGCTTCCGCAGGGCTTGTGTGCACTTGGGATGAGTGGCCGTCTTTCACCAGGAGCTGGCAGCCTGGTCATCAAGACTGAAGACCCGTCTGAGGATGAGCTGATGCCAGAACAGCTCTTTGTGGCCGACTTGCCTGGCCAGGCCGAGTGTGGAAGCTCCAAAGAGCCCAGGGACAGAGCCCAGACGCCTAGCCGCAGCCACAGCCGCCCTGTACCCAGGGCGCGGCCTGTAACCTCCAGCGAGCTGCGACGCACCCTCCCTCGCCAGCGGCAGCGGGCCTTCTCCTGCCCAGACTGCGGCCAGAGCTTCCGTCTGAAGATTAACTTGACCATCCACCAGCGGACACACACTGAGGAGTCCGGGGCCCATGGCAGCCCGCCGTCTACGCTGGAGCCTGGCGAGGTGGTGGCATCCGGCCCTGTCATTGGCTGGCTGCCCGATGAGGCCGCGGCCAAGGTGTACCACTGCAGCGAGTGCCTGCGCAGCTTCCAGCGGCGGAAAAGCCTGCTGCTGCACCAGCGGCTGCACACGGGTGACAGCCAGGACTGGCCCACTTGTCCCTACTGTGGCAAGGCCTTTCGCCGGCCCTCCGACCTCTTTCGCCACCAGCGCATCCACACGGGCGAGCGGCCCTACCGGTGCCCGCAGTGCGGACGCGCCTTCAACCGCAACCACCACCTGGCGGTGCACCTGCAGGCCCACGCGCGAGCCCAGGTGGACCTTCAGGTATTTGGGGCACGCCATGGCCGGGCCAGTACGAGGACTGCTTCCCCTCGTGGTCGTGGCCCTGCCCAGGGGAGCTTTCTCGTTCCACCTGGTAGCAGTGGCCACGAGGTTCTTCGGAGAGGGCCAGACCTGGACCTGCAGTGTTGAGCGTGCGCACAAGTCTTCTCCCGCACCTGTTTGATTTTTCCACTTTTTTTGAAACTTGTTTTTCTCTGAATAGAACTGTTTTTGTTTTGCAAGTGCTCTGTCTGTTTCCAAAGGGGCAGGGAACGCTGAGGGCCAGAAGCTGAGAAACAGCCTTGAAAAGTCTGGGCGGATGGGTGGCGCCTGTCCATCTCAGCCCTGGGGACTTGTTTTCGGGGACACTCCCAGTCACTGTGTGGTCGGAACACTGATGGTGTAGCTGTACCCTGGAAGTCCCCTCGATGGAGTGGCAGAATACTTGGAATGGAAGCTGGTGAGGCTTGTCAGCCAGTCTGGGTCTCCAGGCCTTGTCACCTGTGGGTGTCTGCCTCCAGCTCTGGACTGATTGAGGGGGGCGCTGGGTAATGAGATATGTGTGTATTAGCTGACCCAAGGGGACAGCAGCCCGTGCTTCCTGTGTCCCTCAGATCAGGAGTGTAACAGGCTTAGTGGACAAGGTGAGGGCTCACCCTGAATCCCTGGGGAAGGACAGTGGCCTCTGGAGGAGGGGGGCAGTTACCCCATCCCTTGCAGCCCTGCGTACTTCATGGCTTCCACCGAAGTGGGGGCGAGGTGGAGTCAGGTGGACACTTACTGACAGCCTGTCACCCACTCCCCAAGGTTGCCTGTGCTCACAAGGGACAGTGACCCGCTCGCCCTTCCTGGCTGCAGCCTCCAGGAGAGTCAGGCCCTGACAACAAGGCTCCAGGTTTGAGATCTGGGACCACACGTTCCCCTATGCTTTTCTGTGCTGTCTGCAAGATCCTGGACCCAGGCCACGTTGTGTGAGGTCAGATACAGCAGCCTGCCTGCACGTGATGGGTAAGGGGGCTGGGGAGGGGTTGGTCACAGAGGGAATTGCAGTATTCTCGAGCAGCCAATGGGGAGCCAGGTGAATCCAGTGCAGGGAGGGGCCTGAGGGCGTGGCTTGTGCAGCCAATGGTGTTTGGGGCGTGGTTTCTGCGTCGCCAATGAGGAGCCGGTTCCCAGGCGGAGGTGGGTGGGGCGGTGCCAGCAGCGAAGCGCCCCCTTCCTGTCGCTGTGAAGGCTGGGAGATGAAGGTCTGGTGGCTCCTCCCCAACTGCTGTCCATGAAGACGCCGGCCAGTGGGCGGTCTCTGTGGGTGCTGATGAAGCTGGACACCTCACTTGAGGAACCTCCACACAGTGGAGCGTGTCTGGGGACAGCCTGCGGCTCCCCGGGCCTCTGCAGGCCCCAGCCCCTCCTCCACTCCCACCTGGGCGCAGGGGTCCTGTCCCGGGGGTCCTTCCGGCCCCCTACGCCGCCGCCTCCGTGATCGGGACAGGACTTGTCCAGCGGCCCCAGCTGCTGAGGCAGAGAGCAGAGCAGGCCCAGTGCTCCTGGTCTCGGTCGGCTAGCCCGAGACCCGCACACGCAGGCTGGTCGGTTCGTGGCTGCGCTGCGTTTCACGGCGCTGTTCCTGAGGACTGGACCGGCCAGGTTCCTCCACCTCGCTCGCAGGCCTTCCCGTCCCCGAATCGCGCGGATGCTGATGGCACACTCGTCTTCATAAAGTCTAGCTTCTCTAATTATTTGCTCAACGTACACATTAAATATGTATGCAGAAAGGATACAGCCCTGAAGCACACCTTTCCAGATTTTAAACCATGTAGTGTGTTGAATGCACCATGGACTGCTAGGAGAATAAACAGATTCGTCAGAGAGAGTGAAGCCAGGCTACTCGTTGGAGGCAAGGATTCTGAAGCTGCTTCTGACATACTTTGGACATGTTGCAAGGAGGCCCCAGTCTTTGGAGAGGGACGTCATGCTTGGGAGGGTGGAGGGCAACAGAGGAGAGGAGCGGAGATGGATTGACTCAGTGACTGGGGTAATGGAGGTAAATATGTCAGGCAGTAAGGGTGGTGCAGGGTTCAGAGCTGTTGTACATAGATTTGCTCTGAGTCACAAGCAACTCGATGGCATATAACAACATCAGCTTCTTGGGCCAAGTTCTACATAAGCACAGTTATGAGTTCTAGGATTCTCTTTCTTAATGTAATTTGTTATTAGCCTGACAGTCAAATGCCTCTGCATAGTCAATAGAACACAAATAGACATTCTTCTGGTATTCTCTGCTTTCAGCCAGCATCCATCTGTCATCAGCAATGATGTCCCTGGTGCCACAGCCTCTTCTAAACCAAGCTTGAGCTGCTGGCTGTTCTGAGTATACTCTTCTAGCCATTTTTAGCCATCTTCAGCAATATCTTTCTTGCATGTGATATTGTTAATATTGTTCAATAATGTCTACTTTCTGTTGGACCCCTTTCTTGGGAATGGGAAAAAAATACGGATTTCTTCCAGACAGTCGGCCATTTAAGGGGAGGGCTATATTGTTTTTGTGTTACAGGAGCAGCCAAACCTGAGTCCTACTTGCAAGCCCAAGTATCACCACCCATCTTAAAAACTCTCCTTAACAACAAGAAATTACAGCCTCTCTTCCTGTCAAGGGCTCCGTACGGGGGAGGCACAACTTTGTTACAGAAATGAATACACGGAGAATATTCCAATCCACCAGCATGCCTGAAGCTCAGTTCTATATTGTCTGCTGAGGACCACAGAGCACAGCCCTTTCCTGTGTGTATATTGTATGTTGTGTCTATGTTATTTGCATATTGTTTGGAGCCCTGGTAACACAGTGGTTAAAGCACGCAGCTGCTAACCAGAAGTCAACTGTTTCAACCTACCAGCAGTTCCAGGAAGCAAGATGTAGCATTCTGCTTCCATAAAGGTGATAGTTTTAGAGACCCAGTCAGGCAAGTCTCTGCTCTGCAGCATCCCTGGGAGTTAGAGTAGACTTGAAGGCAGTGGGTTAGTTTCTGTATATTCTCTGTACTGTATATGGTATATATTCTGCATCCTATAAAACAAATTCTACGTAACATACATGCGTTACACTGATGATACGTCTTGCTGGCTGAACAACTTGAAGTGCTTGCTGCCAAAGATCAAAGACTATGACTTTCGACATTACCATCAAGAATACAAAAATCCTAACCACTGGCAGAAAGAATCATGATAGATGGAGGAAAGGTTAAAACTGTCAATTATTTCATCTTGCTTGGATCCATCAACCATCAACACTGTTGGTACCAGCAGTCAGGAGATCAGGAGATGCATTACATTAGGAAAGCCTGCAGTCGGAGGCCTCGCCAAATTACTGAGAAGCAATGATGTCATTTGGAAGACTAAAGTACACCTGATTCAGACCATGGCCTTTTCAATCTCTTGCTATGCATTTGAGAGCTGAATAAGGATAACAAGAATTGATTCTTTTTAGCTGTAGTGTTGAAGAAGAGCAATGACATCAAGTTAGAACTGACCCATAGGTGACCCGCTGGCAGGTTTTCAGAGGCAGTTAATGGCATAGCAAAAGATTGCCCATTCTCCCATGGAGCAAGCTGGTGGCCTCGAACTGGGTGCCTTCGGGATTGTAATGCAGCTTCTCACCACTAGGCCATCAGAGCTTGGCCACAAACTAGTTTTTTGTTGGTTTTTTTGTTTGTTTGTTTTTAATCCAGGGACCTATTTATTTTCTTTTATTATTAATTTTAATGAAAATTTATGGAGACTTTGGATTTCCATTCATTCATTGTTGCACTTTTCTCCCTGTCCACCCATCCCCCTGGCCAAACTAGTTTTACAAATAAAATTGTAATATAATTCTCAGTGCGTGGTCCAGAATCACTACCTACACAGGGAATCAAAAACCCAGGAGTGAAATTCATCAGAAATAACAGAGCACACAAGTTAAATATAAAAAACAATGTTACCACTAGGCCACCAGAGCTCTTTTAGAAACACAATGCTGAATAAAAATACTGTCTTCAAAGAGATACAAAGTAAGCTGAAAAACTGAAGCAATGGAAAAGCATAAAAACTGTAGATTTGAAAGAGTACAAGAGAAGATAGATACTGAAAATTGCAAGCCAAGGCCCTTGAGGTCTTGAACTCACAGTGACGGATCAGCAAAACAGAACTACTGTTATTAATGGGAAATGGCCAGAAATTCAAGCTGGATTTATAATAGCATATTGAATAAGTGATGTCATTACTGATGTCAGATGGATCTAACGGAAAGTAGTGAATACCAGAAATGCTTACCATGATTTATTGAGTATGCAAAGGCACTCAACTGTGCTTGTTAGGAGAACCTATGAATAATGGACCTGAACTCTCTGCTATCCTGTGCCACCTTCACAAGCTCTGACACACTTGAGCCCATAGCTGAAGTGGCTGTGCAGCCCACCTGGTCTTCATCGCCTTCGTTGTCCCACATAACAATGACGATGTTTTAAAGAATAGGAATTCCAGAACACTTTTAACTGTGCTCACGTAGAACCTATGTGAGCTACAGCAAAAGCCAAAGAGGAGGAAATTTTTACCAAATCTTGCAGTCTGAAATTGACCAAACATGAAATCAAGATGTGTCAATGATAATTGGTGACTGGGATTCAAAAGTTGGAAACAATGAAGAAAGAATGGTAGTCAGAAAGTATGGACTTGGTAACAGACATGGGTGAGGCTGGAAATAGAAAGATTGAATTTTGTACGTTCAATGACTTATTAATTACAAATATGTTTTCTAAAAAACACAAATGGTGACTTACACATGGACCTTCCCTGATGGAGGGCATAAGAATCAAACTGACTGCATCTGTGAAAGAAGTCATCGGAGCTCAATATCAGCAGTCAAACACTAGGTCAGGAGTGGATTGTGGAGCACACCATCAGTTACTCATGTGCAGTTGTAAAAGGAACAGATGGAATGTGACGCTGGTGGTGAAGTCTGACTTCATAAAAGGGAACTATCCCCATCATAACATCCATAGCAACAAACAGCTGCTAGGCCAGACATGCCAGGCTCCATGCTCCTGCACCTATTTCCACCAATCATTTGGTTCCATACTCATTGTTGACTTGTATAATTTACTAACAGTTCTAGTACCAAGAGTGAGGTTTATTAGGAAAATAAATTGGAAAGTGGGGGAGGCAATATCATGTGCAAGTCCAGGCATAGTCCAGCAGTCCCAAGACATAATTCCTCTATGAGTCCAGGCTCCAGTTCCAATGCAGCACTCAGCTTTTCCTTCCAGCATCTGGCAAGAAGATGGCCTTTATCACAGGGCTCCTCTGGTTACACCTTGTCACAGACTCTCAAACACCATCACCAGAATATCACTACCAGAGTCTCACTCCTACCAGGGTCTTAGCTTCAGTCTCACTTGTCCTGAATTTAAAAATCATCTTAAGAATAGGTTTGAAGAACTAAACACCAATGATCAAAGACGAGTTGTGACATCAAGGATATTCTCCACAAAGAGAGCAAAAGGTCATTACAAAGACAGAG
This sequence comes from Elephantulus edwardii, assembly GCF_000299155.1. NCBI lineage: Eukaryota > Metazoa > Chordata > Mammalia > Macroscelidea > Macroscelididae > Elephantulus > Elephantulus edwardii. The sequence goes on from NW_006399805.1 coordinate 16,852,831, forward strand.
GGGGAAAAACACCCCTAAATGGATGTCAGAAGAAACTGAAAATTGCAGTAGAGCATCAAGAAGCCAAAACAAAGGGAAAACATACCAAAGTAAAAGAACTGAACTGAGATTTTAAAGAGCAGCTCAAGAAGACAAAGCAAAGTATTATAATGGAATGCGCAGAGAGCTGAGATTGGAGAATAAAAAAGAGAAGAATTTGCTTCGCATTTCACAAACAGAGAACTGAAAAATTTAAGCCTTGAGTCGCAGTATTGAAAGATGTTATGGGCAATATGTTGAATGATCCAGGAAGCATCAAAAAAAGATGGACACACAGAGTCATTGGCCAAGAAGAATTGCCTGACACGGAAAAATCTCAGAAGTACCATATGTTATGGTTTTTATGTGTTGTTGAGCTACCTGTGACTCATAGCAACTCTGTACAGCAGCTCTGAATCAGAGCTCACTGTCTCTGACACACCTACCCCCATTGCTCCAGTTACTGTATCGATCCATCTCATCCAGGATCTTCCTCTCCTGTGCTGTCCCTCCATCCTTCTCAGCATGATGTCCTTCTCCAAGGGTCAGTCTACATGACCAAAGGTTGTGAGATGGAGCTTCAAAATCCTAGCCTCCAAGGAGAAATTTGGTTTCACCCTCTCCAAGACAGACTTATCTGTTTTCTTGGTGGTCCATGGTATGTTCAAGACTCCTCCCGCACCACAACTCAAAGGCATCAATTCTTCCATATGTTATTATTGTTGATTGCCTTTGAATTGAGCATAACTCATAGTGATTCTATGAACAAAAGGCCTGAAGCCTTTCTGTAACTATTAACATTTATCAGTGTTCATAGAGTTTCTAGAGGCATATTGTTTAGAAGGCGGATGCCACTCCTGCAATGGTAATGAAAGAGGAAGTGAAAGCTGTACTGAAGGCACTGGCAAAGAATAAGGCTTCAGGAATCAATTGGATATATATTGACGTGTTTCAACTAACAGATGCAGCCCTGGATGTGCTCACCAGTCTGTGCCAGGAAATTTGGAGGACATCTGTCTGGCCAACAGATTGGAAGAGGTCTGTATTGGTTCCCATTCCCAAGAAAGAAGATCCAACAGAATGTGGAAACTATCATTAATATCACATGTAAGCAAAATACTGCTAAAGATTATACAAAAAATGGCTATAACAGTACATAGTTAGGGAACTGCCAGAAGTTCAAGCAGGGTTTAGAAGAGGCCGTGGCACCAGAAATACCATTGCTGATGTCAGATAGATCCTGGCTGAAAGTAAAGAATACCAGAAGAAGGTCTATTTATACTTTATTGACTATGCAGAGGCGTTTGACTGTGTGGATCATAACAAGTTATGGCTAACATAGAAAACAAGAGGAATCCCTGAGCACTTAACTGTGCTCATGCAAAACCTAGACCTAGACCAAGAGGCTGTTGTGCAAACAGAACAGAAGAACACGGCATGGATCTTTATTAAGTAGGGGGTACATGAGAGTTGTATCCTTTCTCCACAGCTATTCAATCTGTATGCTGAACAAATTATTCAAGAATCTGGACTCTTTGAAGAAGAGTGGTATCAAGCTCAGAGGAAGACTCATTAATAACCTGTATTATGTGGATGACACAACCGTGTTTTCTGAAAATGAGGAGGACTTGAAGCACTTATTGCAGAATATCAAAGAATACAGCCTTCAACATGGATTGCATCTCATCAACAAAACAAAAATTCTTATCATTTGGCCTATAAGCAACATCATGATAGATGGAGAAAAGATTGATGTCAAATATTTTATTTTGCTTATATCCACAATCAACACCTTTGGTAGCAGAAGTGAGGAAATTGAGAGACCTATTGCACTGGGAAAGTCTGTAGTCAGAGACCTCTTCAAATTATTGAGGAGCAATGATGTCAGTTTGAGGACTAAGGTGTGTCTGATTCAGGCCATGGACTTTCCAATCACTTGGTATGCATCTGAGAGCTGGATAATGAATAAGGATGACAGAAGAAGAATTGAAAGCTTTGAGCTGTGGTGTTGGAGAAGAGTACTGAATATCCCATGGTCTTCCAAAAGAATAAACAAGTATGTCTTGTAGTAAGTGCAGCCAGAATGCTCCTTGGAGGCAAAGATGTTAAAGCTTTGTGTCACATACTTTGGTCATGTGTTGATAAGGTATGTCATGCTTATAAAAGTGGAGGGATGGTGAAAGAGAGGAAGACTCAACCAGGTGGGATGACAAAGTGACTGTCTCAATGGGTTCAAGTGTGTCAGGAAATGTGAAGATGAGAGAGGGGGACAGAGTTCAGATCTGTTGTTCATAGGGTCACTATGGGTCATACTTGACAGCACGTAACAACAACAACAACATGTCAAACCTATACATAGACCAAGCAGTCACTGAAACAGAAGAAAGGGATATTACAGTTTAAATTTAGGAAAGAACACATCAGGGCTGTACATTTTTATTTATTCTGTATGCTGAGAAAATTATCAAAAAAATGATTATATGAAGAACAAGGTATTAGGACTGGAAGAAGACTCATTAGCAATTTACATATGCAGATGATACAGTCTTGCTTGCAGAAAATAAAGTATTGGAACACTTACTGATGAAGCTTAAAGACTATATAGCCTGTAGTTTGGATTACACCTCAACATAAAAAAAAATCATTGCAAATGCACCTGTTAAAAAGCATCATTATAAATGGAAGATTGAAGTTAAAGGTTTTATTTTACTTAAATCCATGGAAGCAACAGTCAAAAAAACTGAAATCGTGTATTACTTTGATCAAAACTGGTTTAAAGGACCTCTTTGCAGTTACCACTGAGGGTTAAGGTGTGCCAGCCCCAAGTTATGGTATTTTAAGTCATCTCATATGCATGTGAAAGTTGGACAATGAATAAGCCAGACCAGAGAAGAAATGAATGATACCTTTGAATTGTGGCAAGAATATTGGATATACCGTAAGTTGTCAACTAACAAACCAGTGTGCCTTGGAAGGAGTGAAGCCAGAGTGTTCCTTGAAGGTGAGAATGGTGAGATTTTCACTCATGCACTTTGAGGATGTTTTCAGGAGAGATAAGTCCCTGGGGAAGGGCACATTGCTTGGTAAAGTTGATGGTTGTGTACCACTGAGTCGGAACCGACCCATAGTTGACCTGCTGGTGGGTTTTCAGAGGCAGTTAAACACATGGAAGGGCATTACCCCTAGTACTGCAGAGCAGCTGGTGGCCTGAAATCCCATTCCTTCAGGATTGCAGTGCAGCAGCTTGCCACTAGGCCACCAAAACTCCCTTGTAGAGCATTAGCAGGACAGAAACAAAAACAAAAAAAAAAAACAATGAAGACCCTGAAGAGAATGGACTGATACAGTTGGTACCAGAATCAACTGAAGGCCAGCAGCAAATGGAGGTGGGGTAGGCTTGGACAGAGTTTCATTCTGTGTACAGGGTCAATCTGAGGTGGAACCCACTCCATAGCACTGAACAATAAGACTATGACTCTAGAAACAGATTGCCACATTTTTCTTTTGTGGAGCAGCTACTGGGTTTGAAAAGCCAACAACCACTGCACTACCAGGGCTACACACACACCCCACACACTACAGTAATATATAGAATAAAATGTATAGAATTTAAAACTTTGTAAAGAGACTTATGGCTACTCAGTGAATAGTTTTAGCTAAAGAGGAAGTCAAGGAACTAGATAATTGGCAGAGAAAACAACCCATTATAAAACATGGAGAGACAAATAAAGGAAACACAAACTAAAAGCCATAGGGAACTACTAGAAGTTCAAGTATGATTTAGAAGAGGCCATGGCACCAGAGATATCATTGCTGATGTCAGATGGATACTGGCTGAAAGTAAAGAATACCAGAAGTATGTCTATTCATATTTTATTGACTATGCATCAGTCATTGTCCAGCTCTCAGATTCATTGCAAGTGACTGAAAATACCATGGCTTGAATCAGCACACCTTAGTCTTCAAACTGACTTCATTGCTCCTCAATAATATGAAGTTGTCCCTGACTGTAGACTTTCCCCATGCAATACATCTCCTGATTACTGGTACCAAGTATATTGATTGTGGATCCAAATAACATGAAGGTGACAATTTCAATCTTTTCTTCATTGGTCATGATGTTACCTTTTGGTATAGTGGCAAGGATTTTTGTTTCCTTGACATTGAAATGCAATCCATATTTAAGGCTGCAGGTTTAAACTTCTGAAGCGAGTACTTCAAGTTCTCATTAAGGAAGGTTGTGTCATCTGCATAACACAGGTTATTGAAGGTTATTAAAGCTCTTATTCTGCCAATTCTACTGTCTCCTGTGCCATCTCACCAGCCTCCTCCAGCAAGCTTGGTCAAGACTCCAGCTCTGGCTTTGTGAGCCCTGGTTGGCTCTGGCTCACACTGGTTTCTGGCTCTCTACTGCTGCTGTGTGTCTCAATCTCACTTCATTTCTGTCTTTCACAGGAATCTCTGACCTTGAAGGATGTGTACTACATTCTCTGCTTCTTTCTTTCTGTAATGAGATTCCTTATCTGCTGCTGAACAGGCTGGATTTAATCCTGGTAAGGTGGCAAGATTGACCAATCTCTTCAGTAGCAGTCTATACACCTGTCTGCATGCTCCCACCTACTCGTGTGGTCAAACTAAACTTATCTAGGAAAGCTATTTGAATGATAAGCCTACACCACACCTGGGAGTCCAAGGGAGAGTTTTATCCTGTCCCAGAGGGTCACTAGGAGTTGGAATCAGCTTGATGATACTGGAGTTTGTGGTTAAAATCTACAATCATTTAACTTTGATTATATACAATAATGTGGGTGAGTTTCATGAAATCAGTTGAAAGACACAACAAACACCCTCCCCTCCTGCCACCCACCTTCAGGTTTTCTGGTGAAGAACATTCTACCTCAAACACAGTGGCATAAAACTTGGCCTGTTTCCAAGACACCAATTCACCCTAAAAAAATTCGGACTCAAAACTGTTAGTCCTGCCTCGGTTTCAAGCTTGTTGACCTGCTTGATAAATTCCAGACATGCATGAATTGAATGAATTAGCCCTTTGGAGAATTCTAATACCATTAATGAGCATCTTCTGTGTTCCAGGTCTAATCTTGGCAAGGAAGACTCAGTAGTAAATAAGGAAAACAAACAAGGTCCCCAAAAAGTTTCTATCATCAGAAGTCCAGGTGATAGACAAGTAAATAAATACATAAGTACAGACATTGGAAATACTTTAAGAACATATTGGATAGCCAGGGAAGTGACCATTTGTGGTGCAATTCAAATAAGTCAGCCATGTACAAGTATGAACCTACAGTATTCTAGACAGAGTATCCTAATTTTAAAGGCCTTAAGTCAGGAACCAAGTTGGTGAGATCAAGAAGCATTAACAGTGTCAAGGCCGTGAAAGCAAATGTCCTGGGGCAGAAGAGGGATTTGTGTGAGCTGGGACGGGGTTAAACTCTATTGGCCTTTCAAGTGCCACCTAGGGAAGAAAGGAGCCTGGATTTGAAGACCTGATTCCTCCCTTGTACATGTGACACTTGCTCCAGAAGAGCAAAGACTACAGCTTCCAGGATGGGTTACATTTCAACATCATGAAAACAACAAACCACTGGACCAGGAACCTCCTGATAGATGGAGAAAAGACTGGAATTGTCAATGATTTTATTTTCTTTGGATCCACAATCAACATTCTTTTTTTAAAATTGTGATTTTAATAAAAGTTTACAGAAAAGTTGGATTTTCATTCATTATTGCACATTTTTCTCCCTACCCCAGTTCACTTTTTTTTAAAAAAATTTATTTTTTTTTTATGTGTGTACTGTCAAATCGGATCTGACTGGTACAGGAGGCGATTATTCCTCCTCAGCAGAGCATCTGGTGGATTTGAACCATGCACCTCTGGGATTGCGGTGCAGCTTCTTGCCACTAGGCCACCAGAGCTTGCCCAATTCACTTTTTTAAAAATAAAATTTTATTTTTATTGTGATTTTAAACAAACAGTTGCAGAGAAGTTAGGTTTTCATTCATTCACTGTTGAATATTTTACCCTCCCATCTTCCCTACGCCTTTTCATTGTCTTGTTGCTTCCATTATTTTATTAATTTTATTGAACATTTACAGAGATTTTGGATTTCCATTTATTCATTGTTAAACTCACAATCAACATTCTTGATAGCAGCAGTCAAGAAGTCAAAAGACGTGTTGCATTGGGAACCCAGCTGTCAAGGACCTCTCCAGAGTGCTAAAGAGCAAGAATGGTTTAAAGACTAAGCTGTGTCTGATCTAAGCTATGGTATTTTCAATTGCTTCCTATGCATCTGAAAGTTGGGCAATGACTAAAGTCTGGAGAAAAATTGATGCCTTTGAATTGTGGTATTGGTGAAGAGTAGTGAATATCTCATGGACTGCCAAAAGAACAAGCAAATCTATCTTGAAGAAGTGTAACTAGAATGCTCCTTAGGAGGCAAAGGACAGCATACTGGGAAAAGGTGGAATCTGGTCAGCTAGATGGATTAACACAGTGACCACAATGGACTTGAACATGAGGGAGATCATGAGAACAGTGCAGAACAGGGCAAGGTTCCTCGGGTCACTGGTAGGACTCATAGTGACTCGACAGCACCTAACAACAGTCTCTCACACACACACACGCCCAAAAAGAATGAAGTCTGTCTTGGGAGTGCAAGCAGGGTGCTCCTTTGAGACAATGGTAGTGAAACTTGGTCTCATATACTGTATGTTTTCAGATGGGCGAGTCCTTGGGGGGAAAAAGTCATGCTGGGGAAGGTGGACGTTCATAGATTAGCAACAAGATGACTGTTAACGGGTTTCACACAGCCGAGACCGTAGGGGATGGCGCGGACAGGGCTGGGTTCAGATCTCTTGTTTACAGGGTCGCTGAGTGTAGACGAGAGATCCTAAGAACAATAATCTTTGTTTTTCCACCAGCTGCTGCTGGGTGCTGAGCGTGGTGGGGTCTCCCAATCTTCCCTCTGCGGTAGCAGCACTACCTTTTCAGAAAGTCATTCTCACAGAGGTCAGTCCGGTTAGCAGGGGAGTCTCGCGTCTGGCCTTCCGGGGGATTCTGCATCCGCTGGCCAGGAGCACCCGCATCCGGGGAGGTGGTGCCAATTGGCCGGCCGGCTTCCCGCCTTGCTGACGTGCCACCGATAGGACGGGTTCCTAGAGCGGCCTGCGCCACCACCGAGAAATCTGCATTCCTAGAACGGCCGGGAGGAAGGGCGGTGTCACCACCGAGAGATCCGCGTTGCTAGAGCTGTCAGATGCGGCAGCTACCATCGAGAAGCCCTGAGTCCTAGAATGGTCGGAAGGGTGAAGTGCGTCGGGACACTACCACAGAGGCCGGAGTTCCTAGAGCGGTCAAGTACAGCGCCTCCTCGTGCTCCGGGCTGCGGCCTGCAGAGGGCCGCACTGTCGGTCCCGCATCACGTGGTACGGAGCGCGGCCTGGCCGTGAACCTGCGCCACCGTGCCAGGTTATTCATTACGGAAAATGTCAGATTTTCCTTGAGTTGGTGAGATGAAGCCAAGGTCAAGAACTGTGTAGAGCTAAGCCGTATATATTCATGGATCTATAGGAATATAGTAGATTATTTTCCTCGCCGTGCGTCCGCAGTGCGTCGGCCACGCGGCTGTCGCTGCGTTTTGCAAGGGCAGAAATTGGGGCTCAGAGTGATGTGTCCTCCCCCGCTCCGGAATGGAGAGTCGCCCAGCCCTGCAGGTGCATGCTCCCCGGAAGGCCAGGGAGGGCCAGAGCCCGGCAAGACTGACCCTCACCTACCGGCCTTGCATAGAAAGAAAGCGAGGGCATGCTTGGACTCGCGGCCGCTGGAAGTGCCCACCGCGCTTTGAAACTACCAACGAGAAAACCCCGTAACTGCCCCTTTGTCCACTTCCTAGGAAAAGTTGCAGCCAAGCTGCCCTGGACGTGGGTCCTGCAGCTCAATACAGCCCTGGCCCCGGGGGCCGTCCCTCGCTCCTGGGTTGGGTGTGGGGAGGGGGGAGCTCCCGCGAGTCCTCTCTCCTGGGTCTTGGCTTCCAGCAACACTACCAGGAAGCATGAAGCTGTGCGAGAGGGCTGTGGCCAGGGCAACACTGGACACTGGAGGGCCCTTCTGGTGGGGGTAGACGCTCGCCCTAGGGGAGCAGACACTGGCTCTACAAGAGTGGACGCTGGCCCTGGGGGAGCGGACCCTGGCCCTGGTGGGGGTGGGGTGGACGCTGGCCCTGTAGGAGCGGACACTGGCACTGGACATGGTTTTTTCAGTCACTTGCTATGCATCTGACAGCTGGACAGTGACAAAGGACGACAGAATTAGTACCTTTGAATTGTGGTGTTGGAAACGACTATGAAATATCCCATGGATTGCCAAAATAACAGATATGACTTGAGATGGTGCAGCCAGAGTGTTCCTCGGAGGCAAAGATGATGAAGCTACATCTCACCATACTTTGCACAAGTGAGATGAGGCTGTTCCTTAAAAGAGGTACATTTGCTTGGGAAGGTGGAGGGTCAGCGAAAGAGAAGATCCTCAACCAGATGGATTAACACAGTGACTGCAGCAATGGGCTTGAATATGTCAGAGACTGAGGGTGGTACAGGATAGTGTTCAGATATGTTGTTCATAGGGTTGCTATGAGTCACGCTTGACTCAGTGGTACCTAAAAATAAGTGTCAGACACTGGTACAACCCAGGAATTAACCAAAGATTCCCCTGTCTTGGGGAATATCAAGCACACAGTGCCAGCTGGGAGCCCCTTTAGGCCCACATGAAGTCCAGAAGTCCTTGGAGGAAGCCCTCAGCTGTTCCCTGCCACATGTGTATGACTGAGGATTCCCATAAGCCACTTGTTTGACAACAATAACAAAGGTCCAGTGGGACTGTGACTTGTAACTAATACCTTCCTTCTCTCCAGTATGTTTGCCATAAAAATAACTTTGGTGATCTTATAATGAGCATGGTGGTTCAGTGGTTAAGTGCAACTATTGATAAAAGGTAATAGTTTAAATCCACCTGAGCTCTACAGGAGTACTCTGACAACTCTGAGGTTTAAATTCTTCCAGACTTGTTCAGGTGTTTAACAAATACGTGGTTTGGTAAAGCATTCATTAACTGAAGAAAAACTAAGCAAACAACAGGATTAAAGTGGGGTAAAAACATTATGGCTTTCATTTTTACATTGTTTATTATTAACCTGTTCAGGGGGAAACTAGAAACTAACACCAATTTACTGCCTTTACTTCTGACACCTGTTAACTTCTGGTAACTGTTGGAAGACTTGGATTATCAAGAAAAATAGGATAATGCATACAAGCAGAGCAAACCAGAAGAACGTCTGCCTGTGTTTTATTGACTGCAAAGGCATTTATATGTGGATCACCACAAACTATGGCTAACCTTGAGAAGAATGGGAAATCCAGAGCACTTAATTATGAAATTTATACCTACACCAAGAAGCTGTTGTCCCAACAAAGCAAGGGAACACTGCAAGTTTTAAAATTGGGAAAAGTGTACATTGGGTCTATAACCTTTCTCCATACCTGTTCAATCTGTATCAGAGAAGCTAGTCTTTATGAAGAAGAGTGTGGCATCAGGATTGAAGGAAGACTTATCAACAACCTGTGCTAGGCAGATGGCACAATCTTGCTTGCTGAAAGGGAAGAGAGCCTGATGCACTTCCTGCAGAAAATCAAGGACTATAGTCTTTAGTATGGATTAAATCTCAATGTCAAGAAAATAAAAATCCTCACCATTGGGCCAATAGGTAACATCATGATAGATGGAGAAAAGATTGAAATAGTCAACAATTTAATTTTGCTTGGATCCACAATCAACACCATTGGTACCAGCAGTCAGGAGATCAGGAGATATATAGCATTGGGAGAGTCTGCTGTCAGAGATCTTTTCAGTCTTAAAGAGCAGTGATGTACATTTAAAAACTAAGGTGCATCTGATTCAAGTCATGGTCTTCAGATTCATGTGCTATGCATCTGATAGCTGGACAATGATAGAAGAATCAATGCATTTGGGTTGTGGTATTGGAAAAGAGTGCTGAATATCTGGACTACCAAAAGAATTGAATTATGTCCTGGGAAAAGAGCAACCAGAATTCTCCTTGGAGGCAAGGACTGTGAAACTTCATCTCGCATACTTTGGACATGTTGTTAAGAGAGGCTATACCTTAGAAAGGGATGCCATGTTTGGACTGACACTAACTGCAACAATGGGCTCCTGTGTGTCAGAGATTATGAGGATAGCACAGGAGAGGAGAGGACTCAGATCTGTTCATCACAGGGTCATATGGGTCATACATGACTCTAGGACACTTAACAAACTCATCATAGGTTTTAGAGTTGGATAACTAACTAACCTACAGAAAAAGCAGAGAAGGAATCATGCAGTTCTAGGACTGTACTTTCAGTGGAAGAATAGGAAATGTTAGGTTTCATAACTTGTTTCATTTTAATTGCACTTAATTTAAATGAATTTCAATCCCTGAAGGCATAATTTTGGTATTGCATACTTTGCTTGTAAAGGATACAGGTCTTTAAAAGGGTTCATATTTACTAGACTGCTTATAACAGGAAAGAGCTTGTTGTCCTGGTATTCATTCTTTAAATAAAATTACTGGGATTTTCATTGGCACTGTGGAGTTAACGGTTCACTGTCCTAAAGGGCTTCCCGATCCATTCATTGTGGATAGGCGGAAATATGTTAAATGTTTATATCAGCCTATCTACATGGGGATTGGCCAGTATCATCAGTCCACAAGAGGACTGACTAATCTTGCCATTAACTTAAGCAGATCCAGCAGCCGAATTAGAAGATACTCACCGCCAGCAAAAAAGGAAGAGCACGTAATGTGTCCGTCCAGACCTCACGTTCTTGCACTTGTCTCACTAGGGCCTACGGCAGCAACAGCCCTAGCAGCCACAATGGTGAACCAGAGGAGCTGATGGGTACAGCAAACCTGGGACTGCTACACCATTGACCCAGAGGTAAGGGAGCGTATGGGAGACACCCAGTATTGGCAAGACTGAGAACTTTGTAACACTGGCCTAAAGCCACGAGGCTTACAGCTAAGGTATCTATGAGCACATTGTGGAAGCTGTCCTGAGTGAAGATATTCTGCTGTTAATCTGAACCATATACCCAGTAAAAGCTGTAAGATTGGTGTTCATATGAGTAAAAAATGTACAGGGGTGGGGCATGTCTGACCTCATGGGAATTGTGTTGTTAGTGGGGACAATTCCCCTTTGTAATTTGGTAAAGGTTAGCCCTTATGTGGTCCTGGTTCTTTTTACAGGCATGTTCTGTCACTAAATTATGGTACATTCACACAATGGAATACTGTGCAGCACGCAGGAGCAATAACTTCGTAAATTATTACCTAACTTGGCAGGGACTGGAGAGCATTATGCTGAAATAACTCAGTCCCACAAGGATAAATATTGTATAAGACCATTATTGTAGAATAAAGATCCAGGAGGGGTCAGAGAGGCTGGAAGCAGAGGGATGTGGATGTACAGGGGGAAAAGGAGATTAATCATTGGGTTGTACAATTTGATGGGGGGGGGGTGAGGGAAATTGAAAGAATTTGTATTATAATTTTGTAAACAAACTAGTGAGAAAAAAAGTAAATTTTCCATTAGCCTAATTAATAGATGGGCAATCTCCTCTTGTGCAATTAACCGTCTCTGAAAACCTGCCAGAGGGTCAGCTATGGGTTGGTTCTGGCTCGGTTGTATATAACAACAACAAAAACAATACCACTCCACTGTTTTAGATTTGCCATCCATTTCTGAAGTAGCAGGCCTCTGAAAACCCTATGAAGGGTATAGGAACATAGGTAGCTACAGTATTAGAAGTAAAGCCCAGATTGATGTCAATCAAAATGAGAAGAAACAGCTGCAAACATCCTTTAATAATTAGAACATGGAATGTACAGAGTCTGAATGTAGGAACACGAGAAGTTGTAAAAAATTAAATGGAATGCATGAATATTGACTTTCTAGGGATCATTGAGATGAAGTAGACTGGCATTGGCCACTTAGAATCAGACAAACACATGATCTATGATGCTAGGAATGAAAAACTGAGGAAGATTGATGCTGTAGTCATAATTAAAAAGACATTTCTAAGTTTTATCCTGAAATACAATGTTTTGAGTGACAGGATAATGTTTTTACGCATACCAAGGAAGACCTGTTAATACGACTATCATTCCAATATATAAACCAACAGGTAAGCCAAAGAGGAGGAAATTGAAGATTATTACCAGATTTTGCCATCTGAAATTGACCAAACATGCAATCAAGATGAGTTAATGATAACTGGTGACTGGAATGCTAAAGTTGGAAACAATGAAAAAGTAATTGCAGTCAGAAAGTACAGACTTGATGACAGAAAGGAGGCTGGAACTTGAATAATTAAATTTTGTATGCTCAATGATTTTTTTCATCACAAATTCCTTTTTAAAGAAATACAAATGACAACTGTTACACATGGGTCTCACCTGATGGACTGCATACGTATCAGACTATATCTGTGAAAGGAATCATTGAAGAAATGCAGTATCAGCAGTCAAAACCAGGTCAAGTGCTAACTGTAATAGAGCATCAATTACTCATGTGCAAGTTCAAATTGAGACTGAAGAAGATGAAAATAAGTTCACAAGAACCAAAATATGGCCTTGAGTCTATTCCAACTGAATTTAAAAACCATCTTAAGAATTGGTTTGAACTAAAACAAACAGCAGGAGAGATGGAGGAGAGCTACAAAATTAAAATATTAATAGGAAATAAGAAACGAGTCCCATGACTATCCTTATAGAGTGGCCAAGTTTCCAGAAAACAAATCCAAATACATACAGAGTTGTGATCCCATGTAATCACAGTTGGGTTAAGCTACAGAATATTGAAAATTACTGTATCAATGCCAGTTTAGTGGATATAGAAGAGGCTCAGAGGAGTTACATCGTAACACATGTTGTCATTTAAATTTGTTAAAAAAAAAAAAAACTGGTTTGAAGCATTGAATGCCAATGATCAAAAACCAGGTAAGTTGTAGGATGATAGCAAGGAAGCGAGTAAAAGGTTATTGCAAAAAGAAGGGAGAAAGAAACAACAAAAGGGATGTCTGAAGAGACTCTGAAATGGAACTGGATTAGGATGTTGAGAAGCCATAACAAAAGGAAAACACGCGAAGTAAAAAGAGCTCACAGAGGATTTCAAAGGGCAGCAAGGTATCCTAATGGGATGTGAGAGAGCTGGGATTGGAGAATAAAAAGGGAAGAACTCGCTCAGCATTTCTCAAGCAGAAGGTACTAAAAAATTCCAGCTTCGAGTTGTAATACTGAGAGATGCTATAGGTAAAATCTTGAATGACCCAGGAAGCCTCAAAAGAAGATAGAAGGAGTACACAGAATCACTGTACCAAAAAGAACTGGTTGACATTGACATGTTTCAGAAACTACCATATGATCAAGAGCCAATGGCAATGAAGGAAAGCACTCAAGCTGCACTGAAGGTGCTAGCAAAAAAAATAAGGCCCCAGGAATCTATGGGACCAGTAGGCATCCAGGGTGGCACTGGTTTGTTAAAACATGTTTATTGGACTCCCATTGATTCACTAGTCTATGCCAGGAAAATTGGAAGAGAGCTACAAATCAACTGACTGGAAGATATCCCTATTTGTTCCTCTTCCAAAGAAAGGTGATCCCACAGAATGTCAAATTATCAAACATCATTAACGTCACATGCAAGTAAAATGTTGCTGATGATCATCCCCAAATGGCTAAAACAGTAAGTACATTGACAAAGAACTGCCAGACGTTCAACTTGGGTTTAGAAGAGGCCATGGTACCAAGGATATCCTTGCTGATGTCAGATGGATCCTGGCTGAAAGAAGAGAATATCAGAAGAATGTATATTTGTGTCTTATTGACAGTGCTAAGGCATTTGACTGTGTGGATCATAACAAATTATGGTTAATATTGAGAAGAATGGGAATCCTAGAACCCTTAGTTATTCTCATGGAAAAACCTGTATCTAGACCAAGAGGGTTGTGCAAACAGAGTAAGGGAACACTGTTGTTGTTGTTGTTGTTATGTGCCATCGAGTCATTTGCGACTCATAGCGACCCTATGTACAACAGCCCTAAACCCTGCTCTATCCTGTGCCAATCGCACTGTCTCTGACACTCCCATCCCGAT
>NW_006399805.1:16867379-16882790 GCF_000299155.1 Elephantulus edwardii
GTCATTGTCCAACTCTCTGATGCATAACAAGTGATTGCAAAGACCATGGCCTGTATCAGATGCACCTTAGTCTCCAGAGACACACCATTGCTCTACATGGTCTAAAAAATTAAGAAAGGTGTACATCAGGGTTGTATCTCCTCTCCATATGTATTCAGTCCATATACCAAGCAAATCATTCTGGAAGCTGGACTCTATGTAGAAGAATATGCCATCAAGATTGGAGGAAAATTCATCAACAGCCTTATGCGGATTACACAACCTTGCTTGCTGAAAGTGAGGAGGTTAGATAAAATAGCTACAGAAGATTAAAAAAACTACAGCCTTCAATATGGATTGCATCTCAACATCAGGAAAAACTTTCTCATCACTGGACTGATAAGCAACATCATGATAGATGGAGAAAATATTGACATTGTCAATGATTTTATCTTGCTTGGATCCATAGTCCACACCCCTGCTACCAGCACTAAGGAAATGTATTGCATTGGAAAAGTCTCTAGTCAAGGACCTCTCCAAATTACTGAAGAGCAGTGATGTCAGCAGGAAGACTAAGGTGCACTTGATCATGGTCATGGTCTTCACATTCACATGTTATGCTTCTGAAAGCTGGACAATGAATAAGATGTCAGAAGAACTGATACCTTTGAACTGTGGTGTTGGATTACAGAATATTCCATGGACTGCCAAAAGAACAGGATGTCTCAGAGAAAGTACAACCAGGGTGTTTCTTGGAGGGAAAGATGACAAACTTTGTCTCACACATACTTGGGGCATAGTGGTATGAAAGGCCATTCTTGATAAAGGCCATCATGCTTGGAAAGGTGGAGGGCTGGTGAAATAGAGGAAGACCCTCAACCAAAAAGATTGACACAGTGATTGCAACAGTGGGTCCAAGTATGTCAGAGTGATGGGGACGGCACAGGACAGGACAGAGTGTAGGTCTGTTGTTCATAGGTTCACTATGAGTTGTATTTGACTTAGTGGCACCTAACAATAATGTGACTCTTCTCCTATGAAGTGAGTTATTTTTGAGGATCTCAGCACGATTTTAAGGCACTCTGATGGTGTGGAGCTAACTGGTCAGCTGTTCTTGGGAGAAGGGTGAATGGTCTTTGGAAACGCATTGGTGCTGAAATCTACCAGATGGCAGTTGTTAGAAGTCAGAGTGGACTAATGCTCCTGGTGAGCCTATGACAGCACCTCTGGACCTTGTCCTATCCTGCATCATCCTGATCTCCTAGACCACGTGAGAGCCCCTTGTTACAGTCAGTGTCAGTCCACCTGCTTGAGGGTCTTCCTCCTCTCTGACTGGACGTTCACAAGGTTGATGTCCTTTTTCCAAGGACTTGCTCGTAACATCTGTTACCAAAATATATGAGATGGAGTTTCCCCATCCTTGCCCTTAAGAAGCACTCTGGTTGCACGTCCAAGGCTAATTTGCTTGTTCTTTTTGCACTTTATAGGATATTTGGTGCTCTTCTCCAACAATGGCAATGAGCTTGTTTTTTTTTTCTTTTCTTTGGGGGTAGGTGTGGAAGTGAGGTGGGGTATTACTTTATAGGGAACCATGGACTTCATATGGCAGAGGGAATAAGAACTTCAGACCGGAGTGTGAGCCCATAGGATGTTAGGTGCGTGTCATCTTTTTCTATGAGTATGAAGGTACATTTTTCTTACTAATTTCCTTGTAATAATAGCCAAACAAGCAGTTTCTTAGGTACCAGAATCAGAAACATAGAAGGGGGCCTGAACAGATAGTTCTCCCCAAGTCTGAGGGGGAGTACGGCACTGGGGCAAGATCTGCTCCAGCCCCCAAGGCTCCCCAAATATCAGGTTTACTCTGGTCTGTGCACACCACCACCCATCCACATGCTGCCCTGATAGAGCTGGCTCTCACTCAGGGCCAGCACTTACAAGCAGTGTCCACAGGGCAGTGAGAGCTGCAAATCAGAGATATAGAATTGTTTTGCTGTCTTTATTAAGGATTCACGTTGAAGAGATTGGGAGGCCATATATAACAGCAGTTAACAGCACATACTTTGGGTCGCACAGACTTAGGTTTAAAATCTGTCCATGTGCCTTGGGCTGACTGCTTAACCATTTGAAATTTCATCTATAAAAAAGGATGCCAACATATTCATAGTTTGTCACAAGAGGAAATGAAAGCACTTAGTACAGTGCTGGGAACAAGGTAAGGCTCAATACATTGTGATTAGTAGTATTCTCAGTACATTCAAGCCTAGGGATGACTGCGGATACAAAGTGTTCCCTGATGCACACCCATGTTTATTGCAGCTTTGTTCACAATAGCAAGGAGTTGGAAACAACCTAAGTGCCCATCAACAAATGAATGGATAGAGAAGCGGTGGTATAGTCACACAATGGAATACTACGCTGCATTGAAAAACAAGGAACTCATGCAATATTATTCAAAATGGGTGACCCTGGAGGACATTATGCTGATTGAAGTATCTCAGTCACAAAAGGACAAATACTGCATGGTGCCACTGTTGTAAATCAGGACTGACCTCGGGGTTGGGGGGAGACTGAGAAAGATGGGTTCAATAATTTATACTGTACTGAAACAGATGAGAGAGAAAACTGTTTAAAAGGGATATGTGATGTTATTGTCATTACAGGAGTCCAGAACGAAGGCTGCATAGTGGATTGGACCTGGGGGTAGGGATTGTAAAACAATGAAAGAATTTTTCTTTTACTTTTCAAAGAGAAGAGTGTACTGGGGAGGGAAGGCTGGGCAGGGAGAAAAGTGCAACAATGAATGAATGGAAATCCAAAGTCTCTGTCAATTTTCACTGAAATTAATGATAAAAAATTTTTTTAAAAAAGATTTGCATAGCAATGGACCATAGTGGAATTTGTTTTATGATCTTAATAATAATAATCAGAAAAAATAGAAAGAGAAATAACATCAACATTTGTGGCAAAATTATAGGCATCAAGCATTTTCCTAATTTATTTAAATAGAAAAATTAATTAAAAATAAAGTATAATGTAAAAAAAGAAAAAATGAAAGTGTTTCCTGGGCCCTACCACACGACTGGGCTGCATTCCCTCTCACCTTCTTCCTCCTCCTTCCTTCCTTCCTTCTTCTCCCCTCCTCCTCCTTCCCCTCCATTCTTCTCCCCTCCTCCTCCTTCACCCTCTGCCCTTCTCCCCCTCCTCATTCTTCCCCTTCTTCTTCCCCCCATCCTTCTCCCCCTCCACCTTCCCTCCATCCTTCCTTTCAGCCTGGAGCTACCCCCTTTGTGGATAAAAAATAAAAAAATATTAGGTTCTATGTTTTAATTAAAAAATACTCATTTCATGGACTCCAGTTGGAAGTGATAAATGCAGATGATTTTTTCCACCTTTATGATAAAAGTAGAGCTATGATTAGGAAGCAGTTAAGAGGCTACAGAAGGCAAAATGCTTTCCAGAAAGCAGGAAGAGAGGCCTTGGCCTGACTTATCGTTGCCCTGACAACAGCAGGGCCTGGAGGGCCTCTGTTCCTGATCCCTTAATCTGAGTTGCTGCCATCCCCATGCCTCAGGAATGGTCTCCTACAGACACCTGGGTAGTTAAAGCAACACTGACTGAAGAGAGGGACATAGAGGGATGGGGATGAGGCTCCTTCTCCCTGCCAACCTCCTAAGGCTCAGTTTAGATTCAGTCCCAAGCCGCAGTCTTCAGCTGACCCTAAGGTCTGTCCATGCCAGTGGATGGCCTTCTGGGCTTACCTACCAATCTCAGCACTGGCTGTGGACACCAGTGGTGCTTACCAATGCTAGGGGCTGTACCAAGCACCCCTACGGCAGCAGGCCTCATCACAGCACACTCTGTGCTGTCAGTGCAGTGTGGCCAAGCTAGCAGGTAGCTCCCTGGGGCCACAGTCTTTCCAGCTGCAGACTGGACTCTCAGGCCTTTTCTGGCTCCCAGATCCTTTTTATTCTATTTTTATATTTGTCATTTTGGCAAATATAAACCTCAGAGCATATTCCTGTTAAGAAGAAAAAAAAATAATTGGGCAACATGGAATAATTTGAAACAGGGGCTGGGGTATTGACTTTCAGTAACCAGGGACCAGGGAGGTGGTCCTGGGCTTTGGAGTCAAAAGGGTTTGTGTCCCAGTGCTGACTACCATTGGATTGCTGTGTGACTCTGAGCTTCTGTCACTTGAGAGTTAAGAGGCAATGAAAGTTAAGTCCCTGCACATAAGATGCAGTCCATGAATGGAGACTCTTCCTTCTGACACACCATTCCAAAGAATCAGAGGCAATTTAGGAGTCTGAAAGTCTGGTTTCGCAAGCCAAGGAAAGGGCACAAGGAGTAGCAGAAAGCCAGAAAGCCTCGGGAGTGAGGACAGCCCACCATCATACTGGCTGAGAGGAACTGAAACTTGTCAACTCAGTTGCC
Organism: Elephantulus edwardii; assembly: GCF_000299155.1. Lineage (NCBI taxonomy): Eukaryota > Metazoa > Chordata > Mammalia > Macroscelidea > Macroscelididae > Elephantulus > Elephantulus edwardii. The sequence goes on from NW_006399805.1 coordinate 16,871,796, forward strand.
TGTGTGGTTTGATCATACAAAAATTAATTTTCTGATTCTACCTGTTAAGAAAACTTACTTCTCAAAGGTTCATTCTTTAAGTACAACTTTACCACACGAGGACTTCACCTGTTTTCACTCACTTTAAGTTTCACTAGACATAAGCTAGTAATGAAATTAACAAACTTTAGATATGTGCCAAATTCTTTACCTCATACTTGTTATTTAATGGACAAGAATAATGGGCTCTTACTGTATCCAGTAAACAAATGAAAAGTAGATCTTCAGAAAAGCTAATTATTCAAAGTCACAAAAAGTAATACGTTTAAATTCCTATCTGATTCTAGAGTTTTTTTCTATTTCAGAGACTACCCTCTGGTGGGTTTTGGGCTGTGGCCACTACAGAAATGACAGCAGAAGGGACGGAAGGTTATGCTGATGTGGTGGCAGACAGAGGGGCAGGGGGTGCACTGGGCATTGGCATCCAGGAGGACAGAGGCAGACTGGTGGGAGGTCAGGAGTAAGAAAGGGCGAGAGCAGTAGCGAGTCCCTTAGAGCAGGTAACTCCACTTCAAAGGTTTCAGCTGTTTAGAAACTAGATTTCTTGGGGTCAGGAAGATTCCCAGTATTGGTTCCAGCGTTGCTGAGGGGTCCTGAGCACAATAAAACAGGGAAAACCACATCTCGAAGAGGGTGTGGCTGAACATCTGCACAGTCCTCAGGCCCCAAATTCCAGGATTTGTGACGATTTGGTGCACACTCCGCTAAGGTCACTGGAAACCGTTTTTGTCATCCCCCACGTCCAATACCTGGACCTTCACCGCATCCCCACGCACTCGTGACTGTATCCCGTCTCCTCCATCTGATTAACTCTCTGATTTTACATCAAGTCGCTCTTGCTCAATCATCTTCAATCGGTTCTCACACGTCAAACCCAAGCTCCAGTCATCCAGCATTACCTTCCAGACTCCTCAGCACCCCGCTCCATCCCACGCCGCCTTTGGCACCCTGGTTTCCCCACATGAGCCCTGCTCTAGGCGGCTCCTGGTCACATCTGACCCCGTGGGCCACACTCCAGGAAAAGCTGGCCTCAGTTCTCGTGCACACAGGCCCTGACTACACATCCCAGGTCCCCATGCCTGCGGCCAGCCCCCCTGCTGGCCCCTCGTCTGTAAGGCCTTGAGGGGACTGCCCCAGGTGTCCCAGCGTGGTCTGGTTTAGAGCCTCGCATCCACGCTGTCTTCGCCAGTGAGGCGAGGGGCGCACGGTCCCTACGAAGTAAACCACCTCCCTGCCAGTCCCTGCCACCCTGCGTTCCACCCACACTGCCTCCTTGGTCTCAGACCAGCCGGATGCCTGGACATTTCGCGGGGCCTCAGGAAGGCGACCCTGCCAACTGCCCTACCATGCTCCCGGGGCCACTAGCGTACCCACATCGGAAACGGTTCCAGGGCAATGTCACCTCTGCGCAGCGTCCCCTGCTCCCTGGCCGCAGATGGACCAACAGCTAGCGAGTCTGGCACGGTCACAGAGCCGACAGCCAGAGACATAGGCAGCTGTCCCAAGAGTGTCCACCGAGCACGCCGGTGGGGCTCCCCAAAGCCGTCCGGCTGTGCCCCGCCCGCCCCCGCTGCACGCGCCCCTCCCAGCACACAAGAACGGCAACCGGAAACGCTGGTCTTTTGAAAAGGACTCTATTATTATCAAAGAGCAGCACAGTCCCCAGGGCCGCGCCTCACTCGCCCGCGTGGGTCCGCAGGTGGTACTTGAGCGACTGCTTGTAGCGGAAGCACTTGGCGCAGTGCGCGCACGGGTAGGGCCGCTCGCCGGTGTGCGCGCGCTGGTGCTCGAGCAGGTGGTGCTTCTGCGTGAAGCGCTTGCCGCACTCGGCGCAGTGGTAGGGCCGCTCGCCCGTGTGGATGCGCCGGTGCTCGAGCAGGTGGTGCTTGCGGATGAAGCTCTTGCCGCACTCGGGACAGGCGTGCGGGCGCTCGCGCGAGTGCACGCGGCAGTGGTTGGTCAGCTTGGACTTCTCGCTGAAGCTCTTCTCGCACTCGGGGCACTTGAAGGGCCGCTCGCCCGTGTGCGTCCGCTGGTGGCGCAGCAGGTGCGACGGGCGGCTGAAGCTCTTGCCGCACAGGCTGCAGATGAAGGAGACCTCGTGCTTGCCGGCGTGCACGCGCTGGTGGATGACCAGGCTGATGTGCAGGCGGAAGCTCTTCTTGCACTCCGGGCAGGTGTAGGGCCGCTCGCCGGTGTGCGTGATCTGGTGCTTGGTCAGGCTGGACTTGTGGCTGAAGCTGCTGTCGCACTCGGGGCACTGGTAGGGCTTGGAGCCGCCCCCGCCGGGGCCAGGCGACTTGGGGCGCGCCTTGAGCGCGTGTTTGGGGTGCAGGCCGGGCGTGCGCTCTGGCGAGGGCGGCGTGCGCGGCCCGCGGTGCGCGCGCTGGTGCAGGGTCAGCTGCTGCTTGTGGCGGAAGGTGGCCTCACACTCGGCGCAGGCGTAGGGGCCCTCCTTGACGTGGTTGCGCTGGTGGATGACCAGGTTGATCTTGAGCCGGAAGCTCTTACCGCACTCCAAGCAGGTAAAGGGCCGCCCGCCGCGCCGGTTGCGCTGCTGCTGGTGCTGGCTGCCCGGGCGGCCGTCCAGGTGCCGCCCCTCCAGGTGCCGCTCGCTGTGGGCCGCGGGCGCCAGCCTCCGCATGCTCATGGTGGGCTTCCCCAGCTGCAGGGGAGGGGGGCTCTCTGCGCCCTCAGGGGACAGCTCTCCGGGCAGCGGGGCCTGGTACATGCTGGCTTCAAAACGCCCGGACAGGTGCCCCAAAGACTGAAGGTGCGGAGGGAGCTCTTCCTCCTCCTCCTCCTCCTCCTCCTCTTCCTCCTCCTCATCGTCCTGCTCCTCTGTTTTGATCACAATCCCCTCTGATCCAGAACCCAGGATGAAGAGAGACAGATGGAGAGAGGAGGTTAGTGCTGCTCGCCGCTGCCCCTGACCCCACTGCCTCCATCCTCACCGCCCAACACAGCGGACACAAGGATGGCCAGCACCTTCATTCCCGCCCTGAGGCCCTGGCCCCATCACCCTGGCCTAGGGGCGCACTGGTTCTGGAAGGTATGAGACCCCTGCTAAGTCCTGCCAGCTCTCTTGGCATTTCGGCCAGGCCAGTGGAAGGAGGCAGCTGCTTGTTGGGAAGCTGGTGGCACCAACAAGAAAGCAAGAAGAAAGGGAAGAACGTGAGTCTTCATGGGAGGCACCCAGATCCAGTCATGCCTGAAGGTGGACTCCTCATAGACTCGCAAGTTACTCCAATGGACAATACCCTGGTTTTTTTTAAGCTGCGGAAGGACTGAGTATGTGGTACCTGTAGGAAGAGAGTCTTGACTCTTAAGTCTCCTCTGAACTCCGCTCAGCCAGATTACTCCCTGCCCCTCGCTCGTAAAGGCACTTATCCTCCTCCGGGAACGTCCCTCTTCTCATGCCTTCCTCTCGCACCTTTTCTGACTGTCTTGGCCTGCAGCGCGGTTGGTTCACCTCCAACTGCAGAAGCAGCTGGTTTGCACAGCCCCCTTGCACAGTCCTAAGTCCTCCTTGCTGTTCCCTCCTTCCCACCCCGGAAAGTGCCCCCTGAACTCCTGTCCGATGGTTCTCCTTCTTACCAGCCCCTACCCATTAGGCTGGCCTTTGAGAATGCACAAACGCCATGGTCCATAAGAAGGTAAGTTCTAGAGAAAAGGACTGCCTCATTTTCTGTTTGGAGCTTTCTCCAGGGCTTCATACTGACTGGCACCCTGTAATCACTCAGCTGGGGAACTCACTTCTCTGGGTGCATCTGTGGGGTGAGAGGGAATGACAGGCTGCATCTGCATAATTCTTCAAAGGCAAACAACCTTTTCAAAGTATTTCCCCACCTGTTTTCTCTTTACATATTCACAGTACCTTATTATAGGATAAGTCAAGCAAGAGTTCTCCATTTTGTATAAGGGGAATCCAAGACTCAGGGAGAGGAATTATATTTACAAATAAAGTAAATAAAACGGACTTTTTCAGACCTTGGTACTTAGAACCATCTAGTCTCTCCTCTTCCACGTCCCTGTGAACCCCATCACGTCGAGTCCAAGCTCTTGTCACAAGACACTGCTGTCTCCATACCTAGGAGCCTCAGCAGAAGTGACTTGGAACGTGATGCTTGAAAGAATAGGAAGGGAAATGACCAAGGGTTTCTGCTTGTCCAGAACAAATTAGAAAGAAGGAAATCACAGAACCAGAAAATGCCTCTACATGACTAACAGCCCACAAAGGAGGGCACTGTCAACCAAAAGGCAGGCGGTTCTAATCTACCTCCTCCTCCTCCTCAGGAGAAAGATGGGTAATACTCTCCTGTGCGATTTACAGCCTGTGAAAACCTGCTGGAGGGTCAGCTATGAGTTGGTTCTAACCTGACAGCACATAACAACAAAACAGTCCATATAACCCTCGTCTTCCTAGGTCCTGAGACCAGGAGTAGACCGTGTTCTGCTACCATTACCAGGTATTCTGACCTGGGTCACAGTAGTTGGATCTGGTGGCCCGGTGGTAAGAAAATGTTCTACCAACCTAGAGGCATGTGATTTTAATCCACCAGCTGCTCTGTGGGGAAACATGCGCAATCTTCTGCAATTCACAGGCTCTGAAAACCTGCTGGAGGGTCAACGATGAGTCAGTTAAGATTGGAAGCAATGACTACAAATGAAGCTTTTTGAACATCAAACTGGTGTTTTTGTTTTTTAAATTCAGGACTCAATACTTCACAAATTACTGTTTAGTTCTAGTAGAAACAGGACGGTCCTGTTTACGATTACTAGAAAGACTACTTACCTGGTAATCGGAAATTTCTATTATATGCTGCTGTTGTCAGAACTGACCCATAACTGATCCTCTAAAGGGTTTTCAGAGGCAGTAAATCACACAGAAATCTTTTCCTGTGGAGCAGCTGGTGGATTCAAACCCACATACCTTTGTGTTGGTAGCACAACTGCTTACTACTAAGCCACGAGAACTCTATAATTTTTCTAATTTAAATCTACTCATAGTTTGCCGTATTTTATTACAATGTCATGACAAGCAATTATTTTAAATTTTAAAAAGACTTCTGAAATCCTAGGCAATTATTATTTTTTTTCAAAAGGTGGTACATTCAGACAATGGCATACTATGCAGCACTCAGGAGCAACGATTTAGAAAAATAGTAAATAACTTGGGAGAGGCTGGAAAGCATTATGATGCGTGAACTAACTCAGTCTCATAAGGACAAACACTGCATAAGAACATTATTGTAAAAATAAAAGGATAGCTAGTAAAACATGTTTGGGGACCCAAGGGGGGAAAGAGTGGGAGCAGAGGGGTGAGGCTGGGTAGAGGCAAAACCACCCGGCTGCAGAGTTTGGTGAGTGGAGGAGGGGCAAGGAAATGGGAAGGTTCAGGGCAATGATGAGCAGGTCCAATGGTGATTAATGAGAATTAATGAGATTAATGGTGATTAATGATAAACATGAGAATGGCCGTATGAAACACAATGTGAATGAAGAATAGTGTGAAACACAATGTATACAAACTTTGTAAACAAACCAATTAAAAAAAAAAGGAGAGGAAAAAAAATCCCTATCTTCTGACCAAGGAAGATGCCCATGGTCCTTTATTAAAGGGGACAGCAAGCTCCACAGGAACGATCTACCGCTGAGGTTAAACATTTAACAAGACAAGAAGGATGTGGGTCCGCGTCTAAGGATAAGTCTCTTAAATGGTATGATAGTGAGTTCTGCTCATAAGCAAAACACCAAAAACTGAGTGAGTTTTACAAAATTTTCAAGGGACACAATTCCTATTTTACACATTTTCCCCCAAATATAGAAAAAAAGCGTAAGTTGAATAGTTTTTTAATGTTTATTATGATCTTGTTTCTCACATTGGTTATTTATTGTGTGCTATTCAGGGAGAACTGACTCACTGCTGACCCCAGCAATTTTCAGAGACTGAATCCCATGGGGGCAGATTGCTCGTTTTCCTCCTGTGGAGCAGCTGGTGGATTCGAACTATGTGCTTCTGGGGTTGGCAGCACAGGTTTTTACCCAGTAGACCACCAGAGCTCCTCATCTACCACTTGCGGTAAACGACTCATCACTGGCCCTCCAGCAATGGAGGAGTCTGCCTATCTTTTTTCTATAAAGTAGCTGGTGGATCTGAACTATGTTCCTCTGGGTTGGTAGTGTAACTCCTTACCTCTAAGCCATCTGAGCTCCCTCATCTAACAAGAGATGAGGATAATTCAGAGAAAAGAAAATTCATTTCCCTTAAGAATGTCGTATTTAAATTCCTGCATTAAATACTAGTTAACTAAATCCCACTGTATATTTTAAAAATGCACCATGATTGTCAGGTTGAGCTTTACTCATGATCATAAGGGATAGTTCAGTATCTGAGAATCTGTCACGAAGGACCCACCCTCTGCTGCTTTTCCTTGGACTCACAGCACGTAAAGAATGAGGACGCTCTGGTCTCCCAGCATCACACAGTGCTGTCCAAGCTTCACCACGAAAGGAACTCTGGTGGCCTGGTGCTCAAGCCTGGCTGCTAAGTAAGAAAAAAGCCGAAGCAGTCTTCACCTTAGACTATGGCTTTGAACACCACATGGGGCGGTTCTACTCTGTAAAACTACAGCACAGCTATGAGTTAGTATTCAGCTTGGAAAAGCGTGTTTGTTTTTGCCATGACTAAGTAAAGACAGTACCAATCCAGTGATTTTAAAAGCTTGGTAAAACAATTGGTCTTAATTCACCTGAAGCAACAAAGGAAGAGTCAGGACTAAGAAGATAGGGAATTTGAGACCAAGAGACTTCAAGAACAATTGTCATCTCTTCCAGAAGTCACTGATGGTGACTGGCTGCTGTACTAAATGCTCTGGTCAAAGACTTTATAGAATCCTAATAAAACGGAGAAGGGAATGTCAAGTTCTCAATCCACTTTGTGGTGCCAGTGAAGCTAGATAAACCCCCAAAGCAGCTGCCCTTCAGCTTTTTGACCAGAAATATCCCCTGGAGTTTTCTTTAAATCAAACAAAAATTGGTAAAGTGTCTGCCTTGAATGTTCTCTTTTCAAGAGCTATATGGGATCAGTCTGACAACTGGGAAGTTTAGGAGACAGTAAGTTTATATTAATGAGGGAGGAACAACTCAGAAGAGAAGTGAGGAGAGCTGCACGCCTCGAAGGTACAGTCATGTCAGAGCCTCTAGAAATGGTGGGCAGGTGTGTGTTCATCTACATGTAAAAATCGTTCATTTGGTGTGTATTCATCAAGGTGTAGAAATGTCTGAGTCGGTGTGTGTTCCATCTACATGTAGAAATGGTTGTTTTGTTGTATGTTCATCCAGGTGTAGAAATGGTTGGTTCTTGTATGTTCAGCTGTGCATATTCTCAACAAGTAAGTCATCTTAAGAAAACAAGCCTGCACTTCCAAGACTTCAATTTAGTGGAAGTTTCTAGAGTAACCTAAGACTGCCAAGAACAAGTCAGAAAAGAGCAGCTGCCACTTTACCACTATCTCTGTGACCTTGAAGATGTACTTGGTTTTTCCCTCCTGGTAAACTAGATAGGAGAGATGGCCACCAGCCTCCCCCTCAACTCAGGAAGGTTCTAGAAACCCATCTGGGGTCATACTCACACTCCTCAGCACCTGCCCCCCACCCTCCTGGAGCAGGCCCACCAGGGGCTCAACAGCCCAGCACCTCAGCCTATGGTACTGACCTGTGCAGGTTCTCTGCTGTACCAGCATCTGTTTGAGCTCGCTGAACTCGCCAGGGCCCTCCGCTGACTCCTCCAGTGCATTTTCAGGGTCCTGCATGTCCAGGTCTGCCTGCTCAGCACAGGGGTCACCCAGCTCTGAATCCTGGAAGCCGTGCTCCTCCACCTGGCCCATCAGGGGCTCCGGTGTCTCCAGGCTTTCAGAACCCTCGTCGTTGGTCTGTACTTCGATCTTAATCACGATCCCGTCATGTGCTGAGTAGGCAAGGGTATGGGAGAGGAGGGAAAAAAACTCAGAGCATTATCGATGCCGGCCAAGTGTCTATAGCCTTAGATAGGATCTCAAGGTCCCCACCTGAGACCATGGAGAAACACAGCAATGACTGAAAGTAAGCCAAACTATTTTGGACAAGGGTAGCCTTGAACACACATAAAACATGAGTAGCATTAAAACTAGTGCAGAGTTTATTTTCATGACCCCTGAAATGTTTGAAGTACCCAGCACTGGTGGAATTTACAAAGCTCAAGCTCACCCCCACCCCCACCCCCACCGGGTTTCCAATGCTGTAAAGGGAACGGGAAGGACACTGACCATCTTCCTCCTGAAGGGCCGCTGGTGGATTCGAACCATCAGAGAGGGACAGTCTTTGGGTTTGCAGTGTAACTCCTTCCAGACTTGGTTCCCAGAACTCCTAATGTTTAATAAAAGGGACCTAACTCTCCTTTCCTAGGTGGGATCAGCCAAAGAGACGGTCTCTGCCAAACCCACTCCATCAGTCTGTATGAAGAGTGAGCTCATGGCCTCCTCACCACCACACACTCTGTCCCCTCAGACCCTCACTGACCAGAGGGGCCTTGAGGTCTTTCTCCCCATATTTGTAAGCATGCCACCAGAACAAACCCAAATCCCCATGGATGCCAGGCACAATTCTCGGTAGGTTTTCCTGGTGTCTTTTCTAAAAGCAGACACCAGGCAGGCCTTCTGAGCATTGCTGTTATGTGCCGTCAGCTGCGACTCATAGGGACTCTGTGCACAAATCTCTGAACCCTGCCGTATTCTGAGCCAGTCTCACTGCTGCCCCGTTTACCCCAGTTACTGTGTTAATTCATCTTATCCAGAATCATCTCCTGTGCTGTCCGTCACCCTTCTAAGCATGATGCCCTCCAAGGACTGGTCCCTCCTGGCAGCATGCCCAAAGTATGTGAGATGAAGCCTCAAAATCCTTGCCTCCAAGAAGCAACTTGGCTTCACCCTCTGCAAGACAGACCTGCATGTTATCTTGGTAGTCCAAGGTATGTTCAGTGTTGTTCTCCAACACAACACAAAGGCATCGATTCTTCTTCTATCACCCTTAGTCACTGCCCAGCTTTCTGACGTGTACAAGTGACTGTGAAGACCATGGCCGGGATCAGCCGTTAGGTTAGCTGACAGCTGTACCTCACTGGGGCTTCAGAAAGCAGCTTTTTCACTTTGTACTGTATCACTGTGGTTTATTGTTAAAATGGTTTTTCTAGCCATCAACTCTGGCTTTCAGTACATATGTGGAAGGGAGTGTATAAACTAATTACGGGCCAGCAGGGAGCTCTGGTGGCCTAGAGACAAGAAGCTGCACTGCATTCCTGAAGACATGTGGTTCAAGGCCACCCGCTGCTCCACGGGAGACGGATGGGCAATCTCCCACGCAATGAGCTGCCTCTGAAAACCCACCAGACAGTCACATATAGGTTGGTTCCAACTCAACGGTACACAACAACACAGGCCAGAGACTCCTGCACCAGTCTGGCTAGACGTACACATGAGCAGAAGCAGCCTCAGCGGAAAATGAGAGACCGGCTTGGACTGCTGCCCCTCAGAGCGCTATCTGGAGCCTTGACTCGGACTTGTTAGAGGTCTGAGGGGGAAAGCCGTAACTGGCAGGACTCTAGGGACTTCATGACACTGACCTAAGCTGGGAAGCTGAAGGTCAGAGGCCCTTCAAATATACCTGAGAATCTGTCTGGACTGAGGAACCTGTTAGCGTTCCCCAAAACCCACAAACATGAATATAGTTCTCTGAGGCCTATGTGGTCATTGCAAAATGTTTCAGACCCAGTTGAGCAGTAACTCTGGTGAAGGAATTAGCAGAAGCAAATACAGGAGTATGGGAGACCATGTCTGAGTGATTTGAGATGTGTCACTACACACACAAGCCCAGGCGGAGTTAGAGTGCATATTTCTGGTCCATACTTACCACTCAGAGTGACACGAATGAAGAAGGCTTGCCAATCTGTTTCCTAAACCACAGAAAATCTCAGGAACAAATGACAGAATGCTGTCTTCTCTACTGCTGGAGGCTGGCAGGAAAGGGGACTGAGCCACCTTGATGGCAACAATGATTACATCTGTTTCTATTTTGTGGTCATGAATGTGTGAAGAAGTAAAATCATTATACATACTTTTTCATAGCTTTTCTCACTCTTTTTTTCTTAGTGAAAGTTTACAAACCATAATGGTTATTAATTCAATGATTCACCCACAATTTTTTATGACATCAATGGCAATACCCGTACAGCAACTACATTATTCCCACTTCTGCAACTCCTGTTTCCCTTCATTTTTTTTTTCGGCTCCACAGTCAACACTCTTGGCACGAGCAGTCAGGAAATCAAAAAGGGTATCGCAATGGGAGAGTCTGCCGTTAGGGACCTCTCTAAGGTACTCAGGAGAGATCCAAGATGGCGGCGGAGGCAGAGACAGCGTGGTGAGCTGCGGGAGCAGCGAACCCGTTAAAGCAGGGCCATTATGGCCTCCACAGACTTCGGCTTATTGATAATTGAACACTGAAACAGTTGATGACTGGCCCTCAGTGAAGATCGAGGCTCAACAACAGGAATTCAAGGATTCCCAAGGAGAAATGGGTGAGTCTCGTAGCTCCCCCCCTGCAGAGCCCTCGCCACGCCACACAGCCGCTGCAGCTCCATGAGGCTTCCACAGCCGGAACGAATGGATTCCCTCACCCAGGATGGATGCTGGGCACCAGCCCTCCTCAAGACTGGTACAGCGAAGCCACCACACTGCCGCAAGATGGACTTGGTGTGGAAAGAATTCTTGGAGCCAGGATGGTGGCTGTGGGGGAAGCAGGCGCCCTCCGGCCGCCCACACAAGAGGGGCCGCACACCAGCCGAGCGCCCGTGGGGTGGGGTGGGGGGGCGCACGCCCCGCTGGACACCTGTGTAGGAGGTGGGGGATGGGATGCATGACC
>NW_006399805.1:16886650-16888306 GCF_000299155.1 Elephantulus edwardii
CCTCGTCCTCAGCGTTGGGGAGTGGAGCACCACCTTGTCCTCAGCGTCGTGGAGTGGAGCACCACCTCGTCCTCAGCGTCGTGGAGGTGGAGAGGTTCCTGGGTGTAGCAGTCCTTTGGGCTAATCATGTCTATGTCTATGCACTTTTGCTTTTTCCCTTCTTTGGCCTGGACATAGACCAAGGTGCACCTTAGAGATGGCCACTGACAGACTGTTAATCCTCAACTATATCTTTGTGGACCATGTGATGCTGATTGATCTTGATGTCTCAGAGTCTACGGATCAGAAATTTGCTCCATGGTGTTTGGTTATAATCAGGATGTTTACATAAGTTTCCCCTCTATTGGTTTTGCTATATACAGGGATATATTTACAGCATTTACTGATATTAATGTAGAAGTATCACAAGCCTATGTATGTTCATGAGTGCAGTCCCTCTCACCTGCCCAAGTACGTTCATCTTCCCATATGCCTGTAGACTGACTTGTCACTGACAGGACAGGCTGAGCATGTACTAGCACTAGCTCTGACCTCTGATGACGTGTTTGTGTACCTCTGTTTTCTTGTGAGTAATACCTCGTCATCATCCCCCTCCTGCCTTTCCTTTCACTCATCTTAACATGTGTGTACATTATCTACTTACGACTTTTCCTCACCTCTCTCCCCCTCCCATCCCTGGCAACCACTAAAAATATTTCTTTTTGGGTGAACCAGTCTTTACCTTTTAACATCCACTTAGGGAGATCTAGTGGCCTATTCTGCAGGGAGGTGAACTGCTAACTCCACTGTGGCTCCGAGGCAGACTGATGGGCAACCTCCTCCCATGCGATTTATAAGCTCAGAAACCCAGCGGAGGGTCAGCCAAGTCAGTTCTGACTCAAGCACAATGAAAATGAGAATCTCATATAAGTATTTCACAGGTTTCTGTGAGCTGGAATTGACAGCAACATGGGCTTTTTAAAAGTAAATTCTTTTTAAAACCTGTACACATTTTGCAGTAATAAGTCAGTCCCTCCCTTGTTGAAAAATATTTTGTTTCTGGTCTTTGTCATGGCAACCAACACTGCCTTGAACATTTGTTTCCACCTCTAACTGAAGAGTGACTTTACTTCTATGAGGCTGCAGTCAGGGACTGCTGGACCACAGAGGGCTGGGCTTTTCATTTAAACCAATGTCATGTCCCGAGTCGGAATGGGCTTGTCACCACAACCACCACCACCACCACCACCCTGCATGGCTGATGCTTCCTACCATGGGTTTAAGAAGATGATACACTTTAACTCCATTTCCATAACAGGGGTAAGCCTGGGCGTGATTTTCTCACTTACTGGACTTTTATATTTGATTCTGTGTGACTCTTATATGGGTACCTTTTGTTTCTCTTCCAAATCACTATCTTTTCTTGTCAGTTAGTAATAATGCATTTATTCTTTTTCTTTCACTTTCACGTTTAAAAGATATTTTATATTGGTATCCTTACAAATATCATCAATGTTTATCAGCAGTGAAAACCAGGTCAGGTGCTGATTGTGGCACAGACCACCAACTAGTCATATGCAAGTTCAAGCTGAAGTTGAGGAAAATTAAATCAAGTCCATGGGAACCAAAATTTGACCTTCAGTCTATCCCACTCGAATTTCAAAACCATCTCAGGAA
>NW_006399805.1:16890050-16900086 GCF_000299155.1 Elephantulus edwardii
CAAGGATTCTGAAGCTTCGTCTGACATATTTTGGGCATGTTGCAAGGAGGGACTGGTCCTCAGAGAGGGACATCATGTTTGGGAGAGGGGAGCGGCAGCGCAGGAAAGGAAGATCCTGTGAGTGGAGTGGTGGGAATGAGTGTGTTTGAGACAGTGAGGTTGGCACAGGATAGAATGGCGTTTAGGGCTCTTGTACATAGAGTCGCTATGAATTGCAAGCGACTCAATGGCACATAACAACATCCTTACAAAGTTCATATATATTGTCTTTCACACTATTCTTCATTCGCTTTCATTGTGATTCATACAATCATTCCCATTCAGTATGTTTTATAAAACTAATCACCACTGGATTATGCCCACCGTTACCCTGTCTTTTCAGGTCCCCACCAGGTCTTTCCCATTTAATTTTGTATTGTAGAAAATTCAGTTTCTTGTATCTGTATTGCAATTCTCTTTCTCCTAACCTACTAGTTGTCTAAGTGCCTTCTACCATAAACGTAATGAAAGCTTTTCTATCACAGACATGCCAATCTTCATTCTGATGACCTGGGTGACTCTCCTTGGGGCCGGAATGGTACAGCTTATCTCCTAGATTTTATTGTTTAAGTGTGCAAATTTACATCTTAATTTCAAGAATGAATCTTTTCCTCTTGCTTCATTTATGTATCAGTTAGACAATGAACCTGGAAGATTGAGGAACTGATTTATTTAAATTGTCTTGTTGGTAAAAAGTGTTGAATAGCCCACAGACTGCCAAAAGACTAAATCAAATTTGTTTTAGAAGAAGTGTAGACAGAGTGCTCCCCTGAAGCAAGGCTGGTGGGACTTCATCTCACATACTTTAGGCATATCATTAGGAGGGGTCAGTGCCTGGAAAAGGACATCAAGCTTGGAAAAGTGGAGGGTCAGGGAAGGCGAGGAAGACCTCAGCTGTTACTGAGCACCCATTACCTTCCGGGCAGTGTTCGAATAACCTCAGTGAACACAGCAGAGATTCCTGCCCACACCCATACCACATTCTCACAGTAAATCAGACTGCATGTTGGAAAGTGGTAATGCTATGGATCGAAAAACGAAAAATAACAGGAAACTGGTGGAAAAAGGAGACAAGTTCTGCCCTCCTGAGGCCCCTCACTGCTTCTAACTCTCCCCCTTGTCCTCCTGTCACGGAACTGGATGAACTATGTGAGGCCTGGTGCCGTAGGGCTCAGAACCAGCTTCTTACCGGGGCAGGGAAATCCTTTCATTCCTCTCAGATTCGCCAACTCAAGTCGTTCTGATGATGAAACAAAATGCAGCTCCAATGTTTCCATGTTCATCCTCTCAGCCTGAAACCTCAACTCGACTTTTTTTGAGAACAGAGCTTCCTATACATCCCGCTTTCATTCTCCATGTCTCTAGTCTCGTCTATTTTTAAAAGGTTATCTTGCTCACCTCCTGCTCTGATGAACATCCTTCTCCTTAGAGGTCTCTTGACTGGCCGCTGACCTGACCCTGGGCCAGCTCCCACAGCCCAGCCAGCCTTGTCTCCCTAGCTTGAGCATCTTCATTTATTGTCCTTTCCATCCTTCTCCTTGTCTCTGCACTGGATTAGTGTGCTGCCTCCACAAACGACATCAAAAATACCTTTCTGAATTTCACAAACTCTTTAAAAAAATTTCTGCTTGCCTACTTCCTAAAATAATGCTTAAAAATATGGACCTCTTGAGCAAGAACTGTTCCTGAAGTCCTCTTAAGTCTAAACAACAGTTTAGTTTTACTAGCAAAGAAAGATGGCCTTGAGCAACTTGCTCTCTTAAGATCTACCTACATGAGATTCAACCGCCAACTTGAAGATGTGACCAGAACGATAAGGGCAGTGAATGTGTGTGCATTAATTAGGGGGACAATTCAGAAAAGAAAGGTGAGCGTGGCTCCCCAGCTCGAAGAATGTGGTATGTGTCAGAGAAACTGCTGAACTTAGAGTTTGATTTCATGTGTATATTCTTAACAACATGAATAAAACTTAGAAGAAATCAGTGTACCATTTCATACCTTTTAGAACAGAGATATTAAAAGTACACCAAATACACACACACACACACACACACACACACACACACACACGATTTCTTTCCTGGAGTAATGTAAATATTGATTTTTACAAACAGTTCCATAACCCTTTTACTATAGAATCCAAACCCCAGGCCTTTCGCACACTTATCTTAATGGCGGGTGGTGGCCACTGAGCAAGTCGCAGATAACTGCTGCTCGCACAGGGAAGCTTTTTCTTGCCTCCTACTTTCCTCTGGCCACCAGTGGCCAAGCTCACCAACAGGTCCACTCGCAGACCTGATGGCTCTGGGGTGTCAACCAATTTGGCAATAAATACATCCAACAAACGAAGCCCCTCCCTGGAGTGCACCATCAACCTATATACCCTCTTACCAATGACACTTTTGGCACAAAAGGGGCCCTATATGAAAAGGACAGCTCTGCTGCAGCCAGATTTCAACGCATGAGGGAAGAACTTGATAACACTGGAATGAGAACTTTAGAAGGAGTTCTGTTTATACATGAACACTGCCTACCTCATGTGTTACTGCAACAGTAAAAACTTTCTTCGATTTACCTGGGGGTGAGTTTTTAATCCCGGAGAAGATGAAGTTGAAAGACTAAAATGCTTAATGATGGAGATACTACGTCATCAGGATGGAGTCCTGTGAGACTGGGTCATTGATAACTGCATCGGTAACTAGCGGAGACCAAATTTAGACCCATCCCAGTACCTATATATTCCTACACATATCACAAAGCCTAAGGAAAAGAAGAAGTTGTTTCTGGTTCAACTACAAGAGAAAACCACGTTTGCTGTTCCCCAAAATTACAAGCTGGTAGCTGCACCATTGTTAGCATGACAAGGCACCAGGATATGGACCCATCATTTCTAGTCTCCCTCAGCTCTTGAGCAGGTTCCATTTTATATACAACTGAATTCTGCACCCTGAGAATTCAAAGCAGTCTCTGTGAGCACAGCTGCCAACAGTGTAGAATAAGAAACATGCTCGTGGTCGACAAGGATTGTTTTCCTCTTTCCTGATCCCTCAGTGTTCCTTAATCTCCATTATTTGAATAGTAGAGTTAATATGAGTAACTAGATAGTGCTGTAAACACATGTGATAATGTTTCATTCACTTTTGGTTCTATTCATACTTTTTGTTCAACATTAAACAAGCGGACTTCTATTTGTATTTTTAACTAAACTTTTAAAAGTTTTAAAAATAATAAGCAACTTTGCTATTTTACTAATTCTATTAGTAAAATAGTAAATACTATTTACTAATTCTATTTTACTAATAGCATCCAAAACCCAAGCAACTTTAAACCTACCATTATTCACTTGGGGAAAAAAATACACGAGCAAATTCTTTGATGGTGGGAATTTTTACTGCAGTCTCTTTCACTATGAACCTCCCCCCCTCCCCAATTCTACTTTGTCCACAGAATTTTATTCTAATAGAATTCCTCTTTATGTTGGGAAATCTTTCATCAGTTACCTCATCTACTTCTTGAATAATTTCACTCAGCATACTGGTTGAACAAGGATGGAGAAAGGATACAATCCTGTTGCACCCCTTTCCTGAGTTTAAACCACTGTGATCTCTTGTTCTGTTCACACAACTACTTCTTGGTCTATTTATCTGTTTCACATGAGCACAGTTAAGTGTTCTCAGACTCAAATTCTTCTCAATGTTAACCATTATTTGTTTTGATCCACAGGAAAAAATGCCACCTAATCAAAAAAACATCTTTCTAGCATTCACCGATTTCAGCCAAGATCCAGCTGAATTTGCTACCAGGAATAACATCTCACATGCCACAGCCTCAAGAAACAGGATTATATGAGGAAAAATGTAGCATCAGGATTGGAGTCAAGAGTCATCAAACCTGCATTAGGCAGATGACACAACCTTGCTTGCAGAAAGTTAACACTAGAGACACTGAAGATCAAAGACCACAGCCAACAATATGTGTTATACCTCAATATCAAGGGGAAAAAGTCCTCACCACTAGACCTTTAGGAACATCATGGTAGATGGAGAAAAGATTTTACTTGGATCTACTATCAGCACCCATGGTGGTTGTCATGTGCCACTGAGTCATCTACAACCCGTAGCAGATCTGTGTAAAGAAGCTCTGAAGCCTGCCCTGTCCTGAGCCAGTCTCACTGACTCCAACACACCTACCCCCACAGCCCCAATTACTGTATCAGTCCATCTCATCCAGGGTTCTCTTCTCCTGTGGTGTCCCTCAGCCCTTCTATGTATAACGTCCTTCTCCAAGGACTGGTCCCCCCTAGCCAGGTGCCCAAAGTATGTGAGATGGAGCTTCAAAATCCTAGTCTCCAGAGAGAAACTTGATTTCACGCTCTCTCAAATAGATGTTCTCTTGGCAATCCATGCTATGTTCAATACTCTTCTACAGCACAACTCAAAGGCATCAATTTTTCATTCTATCATCCTTAGTCATTGTCCAGCTCTGAGATGTATAGCCAGTAATAGTGAAGACCATGTCCTGGGTCAGGCGCACCTAAGCCTCTACACTGACATCATTGCTCTTTAGCACTTTGGAGAGTCCCTGACAGCAAACCTCCCTAATGCTATTTGTCTTTTGATTTCCTGATTGCTAGTGCCACGAGTGTTGACTGTGGACCTGAGCAAGCTGAAATTATTAAGAACATCAATCTCCTCTCCATCTATCATGGTGCTGCCAGTTGGCCCAGTGGTAAGAATCTTTGCCCTCTTGATGTTGAGTTTCAATCCATACTGCAGACTACAGTCTTCTGCAGCAAATGCTTCAGGGCCTCCTTACTTACAGCAAGCACAGTTGTGTCATCCACATAATACAGGTTGTTGATGAGTCTTCCTCCAATTCTGATGCCCCATTTCTCCTCATAAGGTCCAGCCGCCCAAATTATCTGCTCCTTATACAGACTGAAAAGGTACGGGGACAGGATGCATCCTTGATACAACTCCCTTCTGGATTTTGAACCATGCAGTGTTTCCTTGTTCTGCTCTGAGAGCTGCTTCCTGGTCCATGTATTGGTTTCACATGAGCACAATCAGGTGTTCTGGAATTCCCATTCTTCTGAAGGTTAGCCACAATGTTGTAAACCACACAGTCAAATGCCTTTGCATAGTCAATGAAACAGAGATAGGCATTCTTCTGGTATTCTGCTTTCTGCCAAGATCCATCTAACATTGGCAAATAATGTCTCTAGCTCCATGGCCTCTTCTAAACCCAGCTTGTATTTCTGGTAGTTCTCTACCAATATACTGTCCCAATTGTTTTTAGAAAATCTTCAGCAGGAATTTGCTTGCCTATGATATTAGTGATGATGTTCAATAATTTTCACACGTTGCTGGATCACTTTTTTTTTTTTAAATTGGGAATAAATATGGATCTCTTTCAGCCAGTTGGCCAGGCTGTTTTTCTCCAGATTGCTTGACACAGCAGTCAAGAAATCAAACGACATGTTACAGTGGGAAAATCTGTCAAGGACTTCGTCAACGTTCTAAAGACCAAAGATGTCAGTTTAAAGACACCTGCTCAAAGCCATGGTATTTTCACTTGCTTCTTATGCATCTGAAAGTTGGACCATGAGTAAGGATTAGAGAGGAAGAACTGATGCCTTTGAATGATGGGTTTGTGGTGCTGATGAAGAGTATTACATATAGTATGGACTCCAAAAGAACAAACAAGTCTTAGAGGAAGGCAGAGGGGTGATGCTGCATCTCACTGGCTTTGGGCACACTTAAAGGCCTTGGAGACCTCATGCAGGGAAAGGCGGGTCAGCAAAGGAGAGGAAAACTCTCCCACAGTGACCACTACACCTGGCTCAAGCATGAGAGATGGTGAGGACAGGGCAGGGTGCACGTCTGCTGTTCATAGGTCCTGAGTAGTGGTCAGCTCAGCAGCACTTAAGAGCAGTGACAGCACTGACCTCTCTGCCACATAAAATATGGAGATAAGGGAGCTCTGGTAGCCTAGTGGCAAGAAGCTGCACTGCAGTCCCAGGGGTGTGCAGTTCAAATCCACCAGATACTCTGCTGGGAAAAGAGGGACAATCTCCTCCTGTACCAGTCAGATCTGATTTGATGGTACACACACACACACACACACACATAATAAAATATGGAGATAAAGGGACATTTTTATCATTCATTATAACCGTAGAGAAAGCTCTTTAAGCATTCATCCCTCCTTCCCAGTTTAAATTACCCTCAGGTTTAAGAATGATAAACAGGAATTCAAAACAGAAAGAAAAAAAATCTTGTACAAAGTCTCTCTCCTTTTAAAAGGACAGCCTGGGATTTCCCCCCTATTAGTTCCTATCCTTTTATGAGAGATATTTTCTACAAGATTTTTTTTTTCTTCAGATGATATTCTTCACAGGATGAGATGGAGTTCTGAACTAATCCTATTCCTAGTTTTTATTCCCATAACTTCAAGCTCTGGACATCCATTATGTAAATAGGATGCGAGGAGGTTTGTGACCAAACAATTGCTGGTCCTCTGAACTTCTGAGTGAGATGCCACAAACCACATGGTTAACCGGTTCTTAAAGATTACTTTTAATGGCCTGTTAGCTGACAACATGATTAGGTGAAAGGTCCTCTTTCAGTGTGACTGAGTGAAGTGTTAGAACATATCTCAGAGATCAGAGGCACTTGGCTATCCACTGCTGTCCTGTGGGAGTGGACTCACTGCTCACCATGAGGTTTTCCAAGGCTGTAAACTGCATGGAGGCTGCCCGTCCCGCCAAGCTGAGGTGGGTTCCTTTGTGGCAGCAGCGCAGTGCCGTCTTCATGGGGGCACTGCAGTGATGCATTGTTGCGACTGACGGTGACCCACACGCCCAACAGTGAGACCACTAGTCTGGTGGGCCAGGAGCCCTCTTTAGAGCTGCTTGTAAGGCCAGATGGGCAGGAGGTGCCTTTCTTGAAAACAGGAGGCGACTCAGTCGCAGGGCGCAGGGCCCAGGGCTGTGTGCTCAATGAGTTGTCTGAATGTGTGCAGGTGGGCATGGACAGAGTGCTTGGGGATGAAGTCATCATAACCTTGTGCTGTGCACCTCTTCTAGTGTTGGACACTAGGGGGATGATGGCACAGCTGAAGTCAGCCACCTTCCTTCAAATGCTCATCCTGAGCGAATGCCCCCACTCCTCAGACCTTCTCAGATGCCCTCGGTGGAACGCAGCTGACGCTCGCCTCTGGACCTGTGGGGTTTCCTTCCCTCTGTGCCGTCTAACACTTTCTCCCAAAAAGAGTTAAAAAACTGTCAATAAATAAATGCTTGCTTTCTGTCTAGAAAGACAGTGCCACCTTCACATATCTCACAGCAGAAGAAATTCTTAATCAGTTAAAAATCTAGACATAAAAAATGAAATCTCAATTGTTTTAAGGAAAAGCCCAGCAACATAAAGTTTTACAATTTTGAGCTAAAGACTGCTCTTGTGGCTGGTCACAGCAAGCACGTTAAGTGAATCCAGCTCACATCAACTATAGTTTTTGTTATGTTTTTTCTTTCTCTTTTTAAAGATTCATTCACTGTTGCACATTTTTCTCCCTCCCCCTCCCCCAGGAATTTTTTCCTTTTTTAACCTCTGCTTTGACATTATTGTTGCTGCTGCTGTGCCCCACTGAGTTGGAGTCGACTCACCCCTGACCCTCCAGCAGGTCTTCCGAGGCAGTAAATTGGACACGAGGTTGCCCATCCTTCTCCTGGCAGCTGGTAGATTCAAACTGCCTGCCTTTGGGATTACAGTTTTTTACCACTAAGCCATGAGACTTATTTAATTTGCAGTGAGTTTTCAATGTCAGCTATCACACTTGTTCAAAAGAACCCCTGTGAGATGCAGAAAATCTATTCAATAAATTGTTCTTAAGTATATTAAATGCTTGTGAACCCTGAATTGAATAACCAATGAGGTTGATAAGTGGATTTGAACTGCCAGTCTTAGCTTAGCAGTCCAGCACAAACTAATGGTGTCACCTGGGGCCTTCTCCTAGCTTTCAAAAACCCCAGGACCCCAGGCCTATATCAAACTATTTACTGAGCAAAGCGGCCTCAATATTTCTATGCATGATTCAAGCCCACTTATCACACAGCAATAACTGATAAATACTTAAATGATAAAATTTAAAACTTATAAACCACACAAGGGGTAGTCCATCAAAAGTTGTGCTGCCAACCCAGAGGTCCTGCAGTTTGAATCCACCAGCAGCATCTTGGGAGAAATCTGGGCAGTCTCCTCTGATGCAGTCTACAGCCTGAGAAACCTGCCGGACGGTTGTAAGTGGATTCTGAGTCATCAGTGAGTTTTTTAAATATTGGCATAGTATGTGATGTGCAGGGCTGCTAATCAAAAGGTTGATGGTTAAAAAAAAAAAGGTTGATGGTTCAAATCCACCACTCACTCCTCAGGAGAACAAGTTGCCTCCCTTGAAAGATTTCTAGCATTAGCTGCCTGATGGGAGGTCACCATGCGTCAGCCAGCGTCCACTTGAGGGCAGTGGCCTGGCTTCCTTCAGGCATGCTGTAACCCTCGGGCCTTCCTTTTGCTTGTCGGTTGATGTGCTTGAGGCAGGTCAACAGAAGAAAACAAAGTCCGCGGAGCCCTGCAGCTTCCTCACCCATGTGGTTACGGCTCACCGCTGGGCCACTGAGTCAGTCCATCCCGTGGACTGTTTCCCCTTCACTGCTGACCCTTTACCTCACCAACAGGGACTGGTCCCTGCCCACAACATGCTGCCCACCATCCTGCTTCCAAGGAGCATTTGGCTGTAGAACCCCCATCCCTCCCTCTGTAAAACAATCAGACATACTGAGCAGTTTATGAATTCCATCCCTTTTTAAAATGTTTTATTGTTTTGGGGTGGAAATGGACACAGGTAACGGGTTTTAGACTCTGTTCCCTAGTCTTGTCTGCTCTCTGGGTGCTGGGCCTTCTCTGCTCATCTTTGCTTTGGAGCAGAGCTTGCTGTCTGCTGTTTAGCCTCATGTGATAGACGGCTCCAGTGTGAACATTCCCCTTGGGCGCTGCTGTGTTCAGTAGGCCCGTCCACTCTCTGGCCACGTGGTGCCCTCTGAAGTGACTTCTAAGCTAAAGGGATGACTTCGGGTCATAGTCCCTGATGTGTTTTCCACAGGCTCTATTCAGGAGATCTTGTCTATTTTAAGGAATTTAATTTGTTGTGTTTTTCACCCTTTCTTTCCACGACCTCCCGTTATGTGCCTGTCCACAGGGTAGCCAGGCCTCAGGCTAGAGAAGGCGTGGTTTACATGGGCCACCGGCCTCAGGACTGATTGGTTCCTTGGGAAGAGAACAAGATGTGCATTTTGATCGCTGCTCACAAGCCTGTAGACCCCAGACACTACTGACCAAACAGGATGCAGAACACCATCTTTTATGAACCATGTCATTCCCTGACCTTGATGTACTCTGGACACTTAGCTCACGTTCTTGAAGAGGACTTTGTGGAACCATCTGGCATGTTCCAATTCTCAAACAGGCCGTGCCCAGGTGCACAGCTATCTTGATGGGAAACCCTGTGCTGTAATCTTGGGCTCCCCGTCACCTTTCTCTTCCGTTGATGCTCTTGACACCTCAGTTCTACATCTTCCTCTTTCTTGGTTTACTTCCTCATTCTGGTGTGCAAGGGACCCTGAGCAACCAAAGCAGTTCACTTCCAATCTGATCCTGAATTGAAATAGTGGGTAGATACTGAACCCACTAGATTCTGAAGAGTGGATGTTGAACACATTCTTGTGCTATCTTCTAGTTTCCAGAGGTGCTGAGAAGTCTGAGGCCATTTTGATTTTAGCTCCTTCCTAGGAGGCTGGTTTTTGCCTCTTGGAGGCCTGGACACTACTGCTGCCCTCAGCAGGCCTTGTGTAGCCCGGTGTGCTCTGGGCATCCTGCGGGTTTGTTCAGGGATGACATTCTTCCTCAATTATTTCATTGGTAATTCCTTCCCCTTTTTAAAAAAA
>NW_006399805.1:16901032-16915847 GCF_000299155.1 Elephantulus edwardii
CATCTCTCTTAGAGCTAGGGATTTTAAACATTTCTTCATGTGCTTGTTGGCCATCTGAATGTCTTCTTTGGTGAAGTGTCTGTTCATATCCTGTGACCATTTTTCAACTGGATTATTCACCTTTATCTTGTTGTGGTGCATCCTTTGATTCTTATTCTTTTCCAGTTTATTTTATTTCCAAGAGTTCATGTCTTTTTAAAAGGCAGGTGTGACACAGTTATGTCGTGGATTTACTCCTCTAATCTCTCACCTAGACACACTCTTAGTGGAAGTACAAAGACACAAAATCCCTTGCTTCCCTTCTAGGAACTGTCTCCACTTTCAATTCTTGATTACTTTGTTCTGTCTTACAGGCTTTCCCAAAATGCTTTGCAGTTCTGGGTGGTACATGTTCAAAAGACAGCTCAAAGTTCTGTGCATTTGGGTGGAACTTGTAAACGATGGTATCCTGGCAGGATGATGTGCCTGGGTCATTCATTGGGAAACCCCATGGGTTAATCCCAGAAATGCTCAGTTAAGATGCTGTCAGTACTCCGCCCCCTAGACTTAATTGCTAGCATCATTTGGGCAGTGAAGTTGGGGGAGAGGCCAGAGATCCCAACATTCAATATATCAGGTTTTACCGACAGCTGTTCTCAGGATGGTGCCCCCACCCTCACTTGTCCCTGGCTAAACTCAGTCATCTACCTGGGTTGAGGAGAAGCAGACACCAGCTATAGGGACTAGGGGGTGGCTGGGTGCTTCGTTGAGACAGTCATTCTGTTTTCAGCCTCTACTTTATGCCTAGTACAGAGCTTCCTGATCCTTCAGTCAGGGGGATGTGGGAGTGGGGAAGCTCCATTTCTTCCTAGCTTTCCTCGATGCCAATCTCAGATTCCGAGTTGTAAGCCAGTGTTCACACACCTCCTTTCCCATGTGCTCTCAGGCCCTCAGGGATTATTGTTGTCTTTGTGTCCATTCCTTTCACAATCCCTCCACTCTGTTTAACAAGGATCAGGGGAGGAAGGCCTAAACCATGTTTGACTGCAGTTTTTCATGCATTGCTTTCAAAAAAGAAATATTCTTTCTGAAAATGAAGTAATACACATTCACAAATTTTACAAAGCAAAGGAAATATGAGTTTGGTATGTTTCCATGCAAAGCTTTGCCCCTACTTCTGTCTACACATTGTATTTATCCTTTGTGTGATTAACCTCCCAGCAACCACGACGATCCGTGTGTCTGCTTGCCACTCAGAGATAAACCTGAAACAACTGTCAGTTTGTTTGCCCCTTGCTGTTCACCTTCCATGTACTCTCATCAGGCTTCCACTCTGAGGTGCCACCAACATTCTCTCAATAAAGTCACGGGTAATCTCCAGTCTGCACATCCAAAGGACAGTGTACGGACATGCCTGATCATGCCAGGATGTGCCTGAGCTCAAATCCAGTAGACACTTCCCAGTCTTCCGTTCCTAAACCACACAGCAAGACTCAACCCTGCTCTCCTCTGAAATTTCAACTGTGCACTGTTAGGAATTTCTATATCCTGGTCACTCCTCCTCTGTCTTCTTTAGTCTGCTGGTTTCCTTTTGTCTTTCTAGATGTTACAACAGTAATTTTATAATTAGAATCACCTTGCAAGATTTGGAAGAACTACAGTGACATTTGTGAGAGCTGGGACTCAGGCTGTCTTGTTTCCTGGGTCTCACAGCCAGCCCCTCCACTGGGCTCCAGATAGCTTCAGGGGAGAAGGTCCAGGTTAACCTTCTCTAACAGCGTCCTGCCTGAAAGAGGTTACAGCTTCCACAAGCCTCAGTGAATGAACATCAGGCCCGCCCAGGCAGATGCATGTCCATGTTGCCAGAGATCTGAGAGTCAACCTTAGCACCGCTCATCCCTCGCATTCAGCAGTCAGGCAAAACTGAGTGCTTCCTGCTCTGCTGACCCAGGGATCTTGGGAATGCCCACTTCTCTCTGGGGCTAGGCCATGCATGTCTCCTGCACTGGGGTCGGAGGCTGAGTGAAGGGAACACTGTCCCATTCGTCAGGTTTCCTCCAAAAGGCCTGGATGAGGCCTTTCATACCACGTCTCCTAGTCCTGGCCTCCTCTCCACAGTTTTTTTCATGGCTAAAACTGTTGTTTTTATATATGTGATGTGTTTTCATTGTTAACACCAGCCTCTCCGGGACTACGGCATAAAAGAGCCTGGGGAATATGTAGTTCTTGACAATATTTGAAGAGCTAAATAAAAAGCAAACAAATGAAATGTATAAACACTCTTCATAAATATTCTCATGCCCATGTAAAAGAAGATCCTCCTTCATTGTAGTATGTGTATGTATATCTTAATCAACATCTGAAATTCAATGACTCTCCAAACCTGCTGCAGAGCTGACCTTGACCCACAAGAACCCTGCGGTGGGTTTCTGAGGCTGGCAGCCTTTACACGGAGACTGCCTACCTTTACACTAAAAGCAGCTGGTGCATTTGAACCACCAACTATTTTGGTTGGCAGCCCAAGAGGCAATGTGGCATGCCACTATGGCTTCTTACGGATTCCCAGGGTGATCAGGTGAAGATTGTTTTTAATTACCTTAATACAAATTTGAAGACTGAGACCACCAAACTGTTTTCTACAAAGACTGAAACTGCTACCCTCTCAGCAGCTCTGTAGGAGTCGTCCAACTTTTCATCTGCCTTCTTGGCTTTTGTTTTGTGTGAGGTGATGATGGTACCTGGCCCTCAAGGTTTCCACTATGCCCTTCCTAGGCTGGAAACGGGAGCCTCTGCTCTGCGTGTTTTGAGGGCAGGGCTAATATCTGAATTGTCTCTGTGTCTTTGCCTTAGGGATCCAAATAGGCAGTGCACAAAGTGAATTTACTTAGCTTTTATGTAAGCTGGTATGTTTTCATGTCCAGTGCATTTAGAACCATGAAAATCCTGTTTTCTAGGCTTTTCTCCTGGAAGAAGACACTCGACAGACAAGCCACCCAGGGCAGGATCTGATGCTGCAGTCACAGAAGACGTCCACCTTCTGTAGGCTGCTGGTCAACACAGAGGGCAAGTTCATGGCGGCCTGTGGGGCAGTGCCCTCCACCCACTCTGGCTCCATGTGTCCGGAGACAGCTAGTGGAACAAATGGCGCATTTCAGCCACACAGGACACCTCTGTGAGGCCGCTGCTTCCCTCTGATGCTTGGCCTGATGGGCAGGTTTCAGAACCAGCCCAGCTGGGAGGGATATGCAGTTACTGCTCCGTGACCTGATCCCATTCTGTGGGAGGCACATCTCTGATGATGGTGCGAACACATGACAAAGAAAGGAAAGTGCTCCAAGGCCAGCATCTGGCCTGCAAATCCTGCTGGGACGTGAGCTTATACTGTTGGATCTCCACCACAAACACCCTCTGCTAGTCTCCTTCTGGGCCCCCAAGGCTGCCTCCCTCTCTCCTACCTCCAGTCTCACTCTCCAAAATGAACCTTGTGTCTAGGTGTGGCCACTCAAATCTTAAATGCAGACTTTCTTTCAAGCAAAGCATCACTCTGGCTTGTGCCACACCTCGCCTCCTCTCCCCGTCCTCATCTGCTTTTAATTCATCTTTCTGTCTGCTAAAATGATCCACCTCTCCCTCATTGCTAAGCATCCCCTAGAAATGATACTGGCTAGCTCTCTTGACAAACATATTTTCTCAGGTGTTCTCTTTCTCCCATCAGTTATCTTCAACTTCACTCTTACAACACCAAATATACTCACTGTGCTGAATGCACCATGGACTGCCAAAAATTAAAAACCCAAACAAACCTATCTTGGAGAAAGTGTAGCGAGAATGCTCCTTGGAAGCCAGGATAAGGAGACTTCATCTCATATATCTGGGCCCTGTTATTAGGAGGGGCCAGTCCTTGAAAAAGAACATCAAGCTTGAAAAAAGTAGAGTGCATTCAAAGAGAGGACGCCATCAAGGACCTGGGTTGACTCAGTGTCTGTGATGATGGGCTCATAGAGCGATGGAGCGGGCAGCAGCCTCCCTCGCCTTCACAGGGTTGCTGGGTTAGAGTGGCCCGGATGGCCACCACATGGGGTCGACATGGTTCAATCTATGTCTGGAATTTTTCCTGAGAGTCAATTTCTAGATCCCCTAATTAGTAACATTACTTCGTACAAGACTGAGCATTTGGTCCCAAGCAGTATTCCCAATGAGGCAATCCCCCTTTTCCAAAGATCAGATCACACAGAGTGTGGCTGTTTCCAAACAGTGCAGCAGTGCACCAGGGATGAGCCTTCCCTTCCCATTCAGATCCTCGAAAGAGTTGACGAAGTGCAAAGGCAATTCTAGAGCAGGGAATTCCTGACAGTAACTAGCTGAGGAGGTGCTCACAGAGTGCGTCACAGGTGGTACGCTGATGAGGACTAGTACCTCCTGGGGCATCGCTACCTGCCAGCCGCCCGCCAAGCCCTCCGGTTCCACGGCCTTTCCAATGCTACTCCACGGACGAGACCAGTCCATCACTACCGCGCCAGCCACCAGCCAAGCCCTCCGTTTCATGGCCACCTAATACTCTGTGGACAAGACTGGCACTACGGCTACCCGCAAGTGAGCAGAGACCCTGGCCGCAGTCCAGCCTGAGGATCCAGGTCAGGTCCCAGCGAACGACCCCTGGGCACATCTGTCAGTTCTAACTGCTGCATCAGAACACTGTTCTGCCACTGTTTATTCCTTTTAGGATTTTCAGGTAAAGCCTAGGTTTCTAGGCCTCCCCTGCACCAGTCGTGGCACTCAGGTATGTGGCCTTTTTGTGGAGCACTCCAGTGACGTGAGCCAGAAGACTCTGGCAGCTGACTGCCTCCTCTGCCCTCCTGACCGTCAGGTGGGGCCTGGCCACACCTCGTGGTCCAGGTGATACGCTCACCAGCATCCTTCCTGCTCAAACCCTGGAGGGGCAGACCCTGACAGAACAAAGCCTGAGGTCACACTCCTCAGAGCTCTAGGCTTTAAGAGCTGTGCTGGTGACGATACCCGGCTCCATTGCCAGGGAACACCCCTCAGCCGCTCACTCACCAGCACTGGGATCTGCAGGGGCCTCGCCTTCCTCCGAATCCTCTTGCTCCTGTGCCGTCGGCCGCTCCCCTCGCTCCATCTGTGACATCAGGTCTGGCTTGGAAATTGCATAGTCTGGGCAGAAAAAAGGGAGAGAGACCATGGGAGATCCAGTCGCTGGCATGATGTTAGGGGTCTTGGTGAGGGGAGGCCAGAACACCCTCTGCCAGGGGCTAGCAGAGCTGGAAACAGAATCCTCTCGAGTGCCTTACGTGTGTGTGCCCTGCAAGTGTGTGAGGCACAATCCACCCAGGGACTGGCAAAGGCACAGCCCACTTGCCCATGGACAGGGCCCTGTGCTCACAGTAATCCATGTCTTCTCAGGATGTGTGTGGCAAAGGCATGACATGACTAGCATTTTATAAAGTAAAAAAATGAATCCTGACACAAAACCTAGAAACTGTAAAATAAAACAGTGATACATTTCCATTCGCAAAAAGTTTAAGTCCATTGGAAATAAAATTAAAAAGATTTTAAAGAATTTCAATAAACAACATATATAAAGACCAATGGTGATAAAGGAAGAAGTTCAGGCTACTTTGAAGGACTTGGGAAAAAAGAAAGCCCCGGGAATTGATTGGATATCTATCAACTGACATATTTCAAAAAACAGTTGCTGCTCTGGATGTGCTCACCAGGTTGTGCAAAAAAATCTGGAGGACAGCTACCTGGCCAACTTACTGAAAGAGTTTATTCCCATTCCAAAAGAAGGTGACCCAACAGAGTGCAGAATTATCAAATAATATCACATGTAAGCAAAGTCCTGCTGAAGATTATCCAGAAACAATTGGGACAGTACAATGACATAGAACTACGAGAAATACAAGCTGGGTTTAGACTAGGCCATGAGACTAGAGACAATCTTGGCAAAAAGGAAAGAGTACCAGAGGGATCTTTATCTGTGTTTCAATGACTATGCAAAAGCATTTGACTGTGTGGATTACAACAAACTGTGGCTATCCTTGAGGAGAATGGGAATCCCAAAACATCTGATTGTGCTTATGTGAAACCTAAACCTGGACCAGGAGGCAGCCCTCAGAATACAGCAGGGAAACACTGCATGGTTCAAAATCTGGAAAGTAGTACGTCAGGAATGCATCCTGTCCCCATACCTTTTCAATCTATATGCACAACAGATCATTCAGGAGGCTGGGCTTTATGAGGGGGAATATGGCATCAAGATTGGAGGAAGACTCACCAACAACCTAGTTATGCAGATGACACAACCTTGCTTGCTGAAACTGAGGCACTTGCTGCAGAAGGTCAAGGGCTGTAGTCTTCAACATGGATGGAAGGTCAACATCAAAAAGACAAAGCCTCTCACCACTGGGCTAATTGGCACTAATTGGCTAATTAGCAATTGATGGATGGAGAAGAGATTGAGGTTGATAACAGTTAACAGCTTGCTTGGCTCCACAATCTACACTCTTGGCACCAGCAGTCAGAAAATCAAAAGATGAATTGCACTTGGAAAATCTATAGACAGGGACCTTTCTGGAGTACTGAGAAGCAATGATGTCAGCCTAGAGACTAAGGTGTGCCTGATCCAGGTCATGGTCTTTGCAATTACTTGCTATGCATCAGAGAGCTGGACCATTACTAAGGATGACAGAAGAATTGATGTCTTTGAGTTGTGGTGCTGGAGAAGAGTCTTGAACATCCCATGGACCACCAAGAAAACAAATGGGTATGTCCTGGAGAGGGTGAAACTAGGTTTCTCCTTAGAGGCTAGGATTCTGAAGCTCCATCTCACATACTTTGGGCATGTGGCCAAAGGGACATCTTGGAGAAGGACATCTTGCTTGGAAGGATGGATGGACAGTTCAGGAGAGGAAGACCCCAGATGAGATGGATTGACACAGTAACTGGGGCAATGGGGGCAGGTGTGCTGGATGGAGTCAGTGAGACTGGCTCAGATCAGGGCAGGCTTCAGAGCTGCCATACACAAGGTCACTATGAGTCACAGGCTACTGGATGGTACATAACAACAACAACAAAGAAATATTTGCAATATGTACATTGAAATATACACACACACAACAGAGGGGAATATCCATGACTATGTTTATAAAGAAGCTCTACAATTAATAAAAAAATGGGGGGAAGAAAAAGCAAAGCTAAGACTAGGCCACTCTCAGTGTGTGCATGACCAGGAAACATGAGCAGGTAGATAGTCAGTGGTCACCAAAGAAATAAACTTAGAACAATGAGGTGTCAATTCAACCTCTCAAAAAACCAAACATTTACACAGAGGAGCTAGCTGGGGGCAGGGTGTGGAGAGAGGCATCCAGGCCACTTAGTGTGAAAAGATGGAGGCTATGCCGGGGTACAAGCCACAGTAGCCGTGACAGAGTGACCGGCTGTCTCTCACTCAGCAGGTCCACGTCTGAGGTCTATGCCCCAAGGCTCTCGAAGATGCATAAGCAGTCAGAGATTTTGACCACTGGCCACACTGTGGGAGTCACAAGTGTGACCTACTGTCTGTCAACAAGAGAGCACCAGCGGCTGCTCACCCCTGGCCTGGGGTCTCCAGGGGTCCCGTGAGGCCCCCACGCTGGTGGGACGTGGTCACCACCAGTTCTCCTGAGTAGACAGTACCATGTGTGTAGTTTGCACAAAGAAAGATGAGGGGAGGCCAGACGTTTGTGCTGGTGCCTTGGCAGAGGGTGGGGGTCAGGGGCACTGTTTATTGTATAGACCTAAACTGCTGACCTTTTACAAATATGCATCTATTTTTAAAATTAGTGAAAGAATAAATAAACAAATACATTTTTTAAAGGAACAAAGTTACCCTGTGGAGAGATGTGTATGTAAAAAATTAGCACATATCTAGCAAGAATCAAAGTTTCTAAACAACAATACATTTATGTTTTTATCATGGATTGAGAGAACCCACAGCAGAGAGAAGGACAGATGTAAACTAACGTCCATTGCTTGGGTCTTCATTCTGAAAGACTCTGACTTTCTGGGAAACCAGGGGAGAGTAGTCAACCTCTGGTCAGTTTCTTTTCTGCACAGTGGGGATGAGGACAGGGGACATAAGAACTGTGTACATGACATTGGTCTGTGGGCTGGGTGACAGTGTCCTCCAAGGTGTAGCTAAGCATTTGGCATGTGACATGGTGCTTGCCGGGCAGCACAAGAGTTTTCCTCCATCCCTGACAAGAGTTTTGCTGGGAAAGCTGTTTTAAAATGCAGGCCCCAGGCAGGAAGTCCTGGAGGTCCTGCTGCCCAGTGGGCTGCATGGTGTCTGTGTAAGGGAGTGCATCTGTTCTAACTGTGCTCTCTCAAGGGTTTGCTGTCCACTGTCGGCACCACTGAGTTCAGGACATTCACACTTCCATCAGGCCCTGCCCAGAAGGCCTCTTACCCATGGAGACCAGCGACTCGTAGTTGCCCCGCATGACATTCTTGTACAGCTCCTTCTGCCACTCGGACAGGTTTCCCCACTCCTGCTCCGAGAAGTGGACGGCAACGTCATCGAATGTGACAGGGACCTGAAACACAGACACGAGCTGGGCCGGGAGGGTCTGTCCTCTGTAGTCCTGCTCCCTTCATCGGTTGGTTAATCCCACGGGAATGGTGCTCAGGGCCCACCAAGAGGGCTAGACAACTTGCCAGTAATGCACATACGGTGCATGGTACCCTTGTGTGGGGAGGACATGAAAACAAGGGATGTGGAAGCCTAGTGAGGGGGCTGGCCAGTACTGCCACTTCACTAGACTAACTGAAGAGACAAGACTGAGACGTAGCAGCAGAGGCAGAAATGGCAGCAGCAGGGCAGCCAGGTGCCCCGCTAATTTGGAGCTGAGCCCCAACTGGGCCAAGGGATCCCAGCAGGCCCGGCCACAGAGGACAGAAGCTACCCTAATCAGGCACTGTACCCTGGTCATTTCCACTCGATCCTGATCCCAGGCTGTCACC
Organism: Elephantulus edwardii; assembly: GCF_000299155.1. Classification (NCBI taxonomy): domain Eukaryota; kingdom Metazoa; phylum Chordata; class Mammalia; order Macroscelidea; family Macroscelididae; genus Elephantulus; species Elephantulus edwardii. The sequence continues at coordinate 16,910,033 of NW_006399805.1, forward strand.
GTCAATTTTAACAGACCACAGAACTCAGAGTAGTTTGCAGCAAATTGTGGAACCAAGAGGAAAGAGGGGCCATCATGAGGGGGTGGCTGTCTCAGATGTGCTAGAGTGGTCTACCAGGAAGGAAAAGCTGGACAGTGGGGACACTCGTGACCTCTGCCACACATCAGCCCCTCTGGTTTGATCCTCATACCTTCCCTCTCTCGAGGCTTTGAGAAGCCTGGATGGCCTGGCTGCACAGGGAGGGCTTACCTCTTCTGCACCTGCCCCTGGGGTCAGGGCATTTCCACACTAAGGCGTGGTCAATACCCGTGCACCCAGGGACAACCCTAATGGTCATTACTGTACACAAGGCCATCCCTCAGTGGTCAGTGGGTGTGCCCAGGGAGGAGCCTCAGCGGTCATCACTGCACACAGGGACAGCCCTCAGTGTTCAGGGTGTGCCCAGGGAATGACCCTCAATGGTCATTAGTGCACAAAGATGACCCTCCGAGGTCAGCACTTGTGTACACAGGGAGACCCTCAGTGGTCAGCGGGTCGGTGCCTGCAGGCCATAGAGTGAGAACTGAGACCCCTTGGCACACAGGATACAGCCTGCTTCCAGTCTTCTCCCGTGAAAGCTGTGCAAAGGGGCAGAAGCACAGTGTGGACAGCGGACAGAGAACAGTCCACACCCTAACTCTTTCAGACCCTCTCAGAGAGCACATCACCACTGAGCCATGTGTCGGGTTTACCTGTCCCAGCCTATACCACACCGCGCTAACATGGCTTACAAGTCAGTCTGAACATGTCTCCAAGGTCTCCGTCCACCTCCGCATGGACCGCTGACCACTCAGGGCTCTCCACCTGGCTGGCACTGCCTTCACGCTCACACATCACAGCAGCACTGTTTTCCTACAGTGACAACCCCACCGTGGGGCTGATCCACATGTTTCCCTGAGCAGCAGCTGATTAGATTTGGGAGATTCTGTTCCCAGGGCGAGTTGGCTGCTAACACGAAGGGTGTTGGTTCCAGTCCTCCAGGCTCCAAGGGAGAAGACAGGCTGTCCCCTCCTGTAAAGATTTTAGCCTCGGGAACCAACACCAGCAGGCAAGTCCTCAGTGTGAGGTCGTGCCACCGAGCCAACTTCACTTCACAGTGGCCCTGTCCTGCACCATCCTTCCTGTCTGGTCTCAAATGCGGTGTTGATGCAGCTTGTGGGTCTTCTCTTCCCCTGGCCCTCCCTCCACCTTTCCCATGCACCCAGAAACTACCAGATTTTTTAAATCTTTCTTAACATTTCTTTCTTTTACATTAAACTAAATTCTTCAACTCCTTTGGAAGTCTGGACAGACAGATGGGCTTACCTTGGGAACCTCCCCATTGCTGCCCGGGGGCAGCCGCAGGATCCAGAAATTTCTGTTCTTCAGCAGGTTCTCCATGTTCTCGAGTCGCCGCTGCAGCAGCCCATACTCCTGCAGCAGTGTCCCCAGCACCACCCACTTGCTCTCCAGGTGATTTGCAAACTCCACAGCCGTCTTCTCGCAGTCGGCAATCTTCTTCTCATTTGTCCCAGTCCTGCCCTCCAGGGTCAGCAACCGCATGGCCTGGGCCTCCAGTTTCCTCTCCACTGCCTGGACAGCAGCCCACACAGCTAAGCGGGTGATCTCCGCTGTGGGGAGCGGCGTTTCCTTTTGGAGGACTGGGCTCTGCAGCAGGGGGTCCAAGTCTGTCTCAGGAATGGTGGGGGAGAGACTCAGGGGGTCTTTCTCAGGCGCCTCAGGGGAACGTAACGGGTCTTCTGGGGGGCTGGAGCGGCAGAGAAGTGACAGCTGAGGGTCAGCAGCGGGCGGTGGGTACTGGGTGTCTTCATGGGAGGCCAGGGGACACGGGAGGCGGGGCTCTTGCTGAGCTGGGTGTAGCAGGGAAGGTCCCTTTGGGGGCACATGCGGCATTCGGCCAGTGGTCTCCTGCTTGGGGACACCAGGAGTCTGAGGCAAGGAGCCTTGCCGGGGGACGGTGGGATGCAGAGATGGGATTTCTTTGGGGGGTAGAACACGAGACTGGAAGAGAGTTTCTCGAGGGAGCCCAGCAGGGGCCTGACGCACAGCCTCCTCCTGCGGAACATTGGGAAATGACAGAGGCGAAGAGTGCTGGGTCTCCATCTCCACCTGCTGGACCTGGTTACAAAGAGAGACACAGACTGAACACCTCCCCGTCCAGTAGGAAGAATCACATGAAAGGGGCCTCAATTAAGAGAGCGTTAAAATGGAGTCTGGGCACAGACCACTTCTTGGGGCCATGTTTACCCGTAAATGAGAACATGATTGTTAACAAGTAGAATACAACTATCCTGTTTCCAGGAGCCCCCATGGCGCACTCAGCCGCTCACCAAAAGATGCTCCCGGGGAGAAGATGTGGCCATTTGTGCCTCGGGAACCTCTGGCGCACTCTATAGGTACCCTGTCCTGGGGGGGGGGGGTGTCACCTTGAATAGACCTGACAGCACACTGGCATCTACACCTCTCCTGTGTCCCACAGAACACAGCCTTCCAGCTCTCAGCACCAATACTTCACACTGTTCAGGACTGACGTTACACAGGCTGCTATGTTGGTCTTGTCTGTAGGAGACGCGCTGCTGGCCTCTCTGACATCTGAATCCACAAGCTGCTCCATAGGAGAAAGATGGACAGTGTCCTCCCATGTGATCTACGGCCTTGGAAAACCTAAGGAGGGTCCAGCTACAGTCAGTTCCAACCTGATAACAATATTGTCATTGTTGTTAAGTGCCATCAAATTGCTTGAATCATAGTGACCCCGTGTACAATAGCTCTGATCCCTGCTCTATCCTGTATCAACTTCATTGTCTCTGACACACCTATCCTCCTTACCCCAGTCACTGAGTCAATCCAGCTCATTGAGGATCTTTCTCTCCTGCACTGTCCCTGCACCCTCCCAAGCATGACATCCCTCTCCAAGGACTGGTCCCTCCTTGCAACATGCCCAAAGTATGTCAGACAGAGCCTCAGAATCCTTGCCCCCAAGGAGCAGCCTGGTTTAACCCTCACCTGTTTAGAAAACTTGGAAAACTGACAGAGTATGCTGCAATTAGGTAAGATTCCCGCAAGGGAGAATGATGACCAGCTGGGAAGCACAGTGACCCCTTACAGGGCCTTGCCATTCAGCCCCCACAGTCCTGGGGCAGTCCCCATGTCCTTTCCTTTACTGTGTCTAAGGATAAAATCACAACATTACCCTTAAAAAGTATCCCGACTCCTAAAGGTTGGGTAAGCTGACTTTCCTCACCAACAGAGATGCTATGTCCTCAACCCCTCAGCAGAGGCAGAGCGGCACCAGATAGGTGAGAGCCTGGCATGTCCTGCCTGCGAGCAGTCAAGTCTGGCTCCTCCAAGTTCTCGAGGGGCGGGGGGAGGATGGAGAGCACACAGTTTAGCCAATTTTGCCACTTTCCTCAAGACTGGTGGCGCCTAGAGCCAAAATTCAGATTCAGGCTCCTTCTGAGATTCCAGTCATCTGCATGCTCCCCGCTCTCAACACCAAGTGGGAGAGCCCTGTGTCCACAGAGAGGCCTGTGGAGGCAGCTCACCATTCACCCGGCCCTCAGCATCTTCCTGGAGACAATGGAGTTTCTTTCACAACAGTTTCTTTTTTTGTGGCAGTGAGTCTGCAGAATGGACAATCACTTCACCTCAGGCACACTAACTTTAAACAAAAGTCCTGCTTCCCCCCCCAAAGCCAAGCACATCCCTGATGTCCAACCTGACACATAGTGGGGTCAATGAATGCCTGCCAAGTTAGAGAGAAAGGTTATCTGAGTAAATGATGTTTTCCTTACTCAGCTGCAGGTTCACGGAAGTCTACTTTTTACTTACACAGCTTGCTGGCTTTTGTTCATCCATCTTCATTGTTCATTGTGTGGTTTAACTGAAAGAGCACCACACTTGAAGCCAAAGATCAAGGGTTCAAGGCTCTGTTCAGGCCCGAGGATTCTGACACAGCATGCCCCAGAGGCTGTGGGATGGGAGGACTATTTGGTTGGGTGGCTGTTGTTGTTAGATGCTGGCAAGTACAACTGATTGCCCATCTTTTCTTTGTAGAGCAGCTGGTGTATTCAAACTACGTGCTTTCAGGTTAGCAGCACAGCTCCTTACCACTAGGCCACCAGAACTCAGATGCTGTCAAGTACAATTGAAAGAGAGCCCATGAACTTGGTTGAGTAAGAGCTAATGATAACCCAAAATCTCTTATGCATCGGGAATTGTGTGGAGTATTTTAGAGGGTCTATCATTTGACATTCACAACAACCCTATGAAGTGGATGGAACTAACATCCAGATTTAGCAGAAGAGGTCACAGCCTCCCACGTCCAAGGACACAGCCCACAGGCGACAGTCTAGTTGCCTAAGGTCCTCATTTGTGAACAGCTGCACAGTGTGAGGTCTGCAGCCCTCTGGCTGCTAAGATTTGACGCTTGCCGATTATACAAAGATCTACTGGAGATGCTGGGGGGTGGGGAAGACATCACGCTGGGAAATGCAGAGGGTCAGCGAAGGAAAGGACAACCTTCAGTGAGATGGACAGACACAATGACCCTAACAACCGGCTTGAGCATGGTGGAGACTGAGGATGGGGCAGGTAGGGCAGTTTCCACCTGTTGTTCAGAGGGTATGCTTAGAGGCTCCGGGTGTAGTGGACTCAATGGCACCTAACAAAACAAAAGGAGATGCAGCCCTAGTCAGTAGATGGGCCTGCCCTTGAAGTCAGAGATCCCTTTGAAAATCTAGACAAAAGTTACAGATTCTCCTCCTCAAAGAACACAGTTTTGCAAACACTGTCAAGACTCCTAGACCCTTAAACCTTAGGTTAATTCAAGCCAACTTTGAAAGACTCTCAACAGGTGATGGTGGGGTTGATGGCCCTCCTGGCAGGAGCCTGGCATAGGAAAAGCGACCCCTAAAGCAGTGGGCACATGAGGGCCCCCCATGAAATGGAAATAGATTCCCCACAGGCCTACAGAGTGACTAGGCCCACGGAGTGAGTAAAGGTAAAACTGGGGAGCAGACAATTCTGGGAGCCAAACCGCAGGCTTCCCTGAATTACAAGAGGCTTAAGGGCAATACGGGCTGTGCTGGGGGGGGAGGCCCATGTAGGAACTCAGCCGGTCCTCTCTGTGCCCTCTCCTCTCCACGCTGGACCTGGAGGAGGCAGAAACTTGGGCCCAAAGGTGAACCTCCCGCCCCCTTTTCCAAATAAAGTCCCTCGCTGTAATGACCGGTCCCAGCAAGCAGAAAGAAATGGCCAGTGGGCACGGGGCCGTAAACACATCCCTGGCTCCGATGCCCACATTCATAACCTGGGGGGGCTTCTCAGACTTGGCCGCGTTGAACGGGGTCCCCGGGATTCACGCTGTTTCAGCAGAAAGATGCAAAGGAAACATGGGACTCAGAAAGCTGTGTCATTTTCCTATCAGGCCCTGCGTGGCTCATCCAAGAGCCTGGGGACCTGAGCCCACAGGTAGGTGCGTGCAATCTCCATTTTCCCTCGGTTCCCGAGAGGATTCTTATTATCATGGGGCGCCGGCAGGGCTCCGTGCAGAGCGGCGCGTCGGTCCCTCCCAGACCCAGAGGCCGAGGTCCGCGCGCACCAACCGCCCGCAGCAGCCGGGCGCCTGCACCCGCGCGCGGGGCTGGACAGCCGGGAGACCGGCTTCTCCGCAGGGCCCACTCCCGAGGGCCGGCCCGCGGAGCCTTCCCGCGCGGCTGCCCACAGCCCGTCCGTGTGGCCTAAGGGGCGCGCGGCACGGAAAGGGCAGCCCCCG